>NC_139716.1:11303222-11736941 GCF_964188405.1 Protomyctophum parallelum | reverse complement strand
CACTATAGCCGCGACGCGCGCATCAACAAACCGCAACAGAATATTGTAATATACACACTATAACTACACACACACACACACACACACACACACACACACACACACACACACACACACGCTTCATGAAACGGAATGTACCGCCAAGCGCCAACAAGAAGCAGAAAAAAGAAGTGACTGACTGACTGGCTGCGCCGGGACGGGACGGCGGTTTAATATTATTTGTAATGTTTTGTTGTTGTTGTTGTTGTTATGTTTGCTTCTTTTTAAGAGTTTTTTTTAGTGTCAGTGTTTGTATTGCAAAGGGGGCGGGGCAGTGATATTTAGGTAGGTTGCGGTTTACACAGACAGACAGTCACGCACTGACTCACACACACACACACACACACACACACACACACACACACACACACACACACACACACTGACTCATACACACACACACAGCCAACCTGCAGTGTTTTTGCAGCGTGTGTTTCAGTGTACACTGACTGAGCCCCGGGGCAGCAGGGCAGCGCCAGCCAGCAGGGCAGGACAGACAAGCTTTGGACGTGAAGCACCACCAGAACCACCACGCGTTGTGTTTCTCTGTTTATTCTGCTCCTCCTCGCCGCCTAACCTAAACCTAAACCTACCTACCGCTGCTCAGACAAGCCTCTCTCTCTCTCTCTCTCTCTCTCTCTTATCGCCGAAACTACAGCCCAGACAGACAGACAGACATCCCGACAGTTCAAACAAACACCACCAGTCCACTGAACTTTGGGATATGTTTTTCCTTTTCTTTTTAAAACGTTGAAGAAGGATATGTTACTTTTTTTTGGAACAACAAGAATACATCATTCGAGGTGAGTGAGTGATAGTGTCCACTTCAATTCAATATATAACCTATATTATCAGTGGGTTTTCTTCTATCAAACCTTTAAATGTTGTTGTGTTATGTTATTGTTGCGCAAAGGCGGAAGGAAATGGACTTCACCTGAAACTCAGGTAAGTCGTAAAGCAGGTACAGAGAGGCCTTGCTGCTGCTGTTGGTGGTAGCATCTGATAGCTTAGTTAGCACACCGGGGAAAAAGTTGAAGAAATACGATTTAATTGAAAGCTTTGGAGAGGGGAGAAAAAGGTCAACTTTGAATTATGACTTTTGTTCTGCATTGTGTTCAGCGTTCAGCGATTGTTTCCTTATTAAGACGGCGTTGAATGAATGGTCTCCCCCGGCCAGTTTGACAGCTCTCTCCCTCCTCCTCTGAATAAGATCCTTGAAAAGGTGTATAATATAAATAACATTTAAACCCATTGAGTCCTAAATGTTTCCTGACGTGTTGTAAATTGTAAACAACCCACTTGAACTTGAGAGAGGCTGTTTAATATTCGGGGCAGCAATTCCTCATACTGAATAGGTTTTTGTCCCTCTCTTTCATTGTCTTAAAAACAAACTAAAACTAACTAAAGCCAAAACCACCACACCACACTGACTTGACTGCATTGTTGACCTGTTAGTGGCTTTCTGTCATTTGTTTTTGTCACTTCAGTACAAGGCAGTACAAGTCCTGTCTCTTTGCCAGTCACTGCTTTGGAAAATCAACATCACCCTATTGTTGTAGGTATAGGCCCTTGGGACCAACACATCCTCTGAAATGAGACTACCTTTACTCATTACTACCTCCACTTTAAAGAGCATATAGCCTCCTAGGCCTAGACAATTCTATGAAAGGGTGGGTTGTTTGTTTGAACATATTTTTGTAGGTTTAGTAAAACATGCAGGAGTCAGGACTTGAAATACTGTAACTCCATGTTCTTGAACATATTCCTGTCTGAACAGACCTATCTGTTTATGCAACTTGGAAATGGTTTTCTACGTGTAATTCATTATATAACGTGAGTCATGAGAGTTTTTCATTGATTGATTTATTAACAGTTTGCATAATTTTACAGTACGTTTCAAGTACAACTCAATACGGAAACTGTTAACTGTGAGTGGAGGACACCATAAAGCATTACACTTTGTTTACAAGAGGGCCCACCCTTGACCCTAGACTAGACCCTTGCACACTGTGCACACCTCACCAGCATTTGAGTGAAGGAACAGTGAGATTATCGTTTGTTAAATACAATGCCATAGTCAACCTCGCATGTACATAAACTACATTTAAAAAGAGAGTTCACCCCAAAATAACTTTTTTTTCCCCCTATCGATTACTCACCCCATGGAGACTTGAATTCATGGATATATTTTTTTGTTTTTGTCGCATTCCTAAGACAATAATTCACGAGCAGCAGTGAGTGGTTCCCTATAGAGACACAAAGGAGGCTCTTTGTGTCTCCAAAGCCAAAGTGTGACGAAACCTAAATAATATGATCCATACATTCAATTCTCCATGGGGTGAGTAATCGATAGGTGAAAAAAATGTCTATTTGGGAGTTAACTATCCCTTTAAAGTTATGCTATGCTAAGTGATTTTATTTTTGAGTTGAGTGGTGCAACCACTCCCTTACGGAGCTATGTGTGTGTGTGGGTGGCTGGCTGGCTGGGTGGGTGGCTGGGTGCGTCTGAGCACGGAAACAGCATGGTTGTTTTTCACCACCTGTGCGCAACCTAACACACACATATTAACTGTATATATGGTGATTTCGGGTGTGCCAGTACAGTACAGTGACAGTGACAGTGACAGTACATTACAGTAACTTACGGTAACAGTCATTTCTCAACCGTTTCGGACGCAGGGCGGTTTGCCGGAATCGGGCCGGCACCCTGAGTGCGTTCCTGTGGGTCTGGAACTTCCGCCCACCACCCCCCCCCCCCACACACCACTCACTTCACATTCATTTTTATTTTATTTTAGTTGAAAGATTAGCTCTAGGCTATATTGTGATAGTAATCATTGCTATAGTGTTTTTGTTCAGTAACAAGAGGCACCCCGCCCCTCCAGCGCTTTGATAAAGAGAAAATACATTTTCGGGTGGGTTTTCGGGCCAATTTCAGCCCATCAGGAGAGGGTAGCATGAATGGGTAACATTCATCAGCTTCAAATTAAAAGTGTTCCAGTTCCAATTTAGTCTGCTCATTCTTTGTGTTCATTTACTTCATGAATTTTCTCTCCTGATTGGATAAAATTGGTATCCCAACCTGAAAATTAATTTTCTGTTTAACTGGAGAGATGGGGAGACCTGGGTTACTGAACAAATAATCTATTACTTATAGAATAGGAGCGTCAAAATATGGAGAATATGGATCGGTGCTATTATTAACACTTATTTGAAAAAAGAAAAGAAAAAGAACCACTTTACTTACTCTACCTTTAACTAGGCTATACTACTATATATAGATATTTCCATTTTTGCCCCGAAGCCTGTTGAAGGAAGGCAAGCATGTTGAAGAACAAGTTTTTACGTAAATAATCCTCCCATGTTTGCTGGCATGTAAGATTTCATCATATTATGTGTTACATTATATATATATAGTCTGTACAGAGACATCAAGACTCATTTCTATAAAGACCTGTCTATTCGACCAAAACTGCTAAAGCTTTAAGCAGATATTAATAACAGCTTTTGTCTGTTTCGCCAGATTAAGCCAAGTACTGCAACCTCTGTTTACACAAAGCCACAGAGAGCTTTACATATTTTAAAAGCACCTGACCCAGACTGCACTTTGCGGCATTTAGCTTTAGTTGCAAAAACCTCATCGGGGGGGGGGGGGGGGGGGGGGGGGGAATAAAGCTGTTGGCCAGCACAGCATCAGCACCGATCTTGACGAGACATTATTGGCAAAGGGTGTCAAGAGAAAAAAAAAAAAGAATAGAAAACAGGAGACATTTAAGGAAGTATTCCACGAAAAGTGGTAAAAGTTATAATTCAATCAGATTCTTATCAGACTATAGTTCTCGGATGGAACATTTAGCTTTTTGTTCCCTGCTTCTTGTCCTTCTCTTAACCCATTCTGAACGGGCACCCATTTTGGTGTCAGCATCATGTTATGCTTTAGCTATTGAAAAATAGCAGATCTACAAGCTCATATCGCGCCACCGAGTGGCGCGATACGAGCTTGTAGGTCTGCTATTTTTGAAAAATCGAAGAGCGACTGACATTTTTAGAATCTTATCTCAGGTCAGAATGGGTTCATCAGACCAGTGTGTGTCCAGTCGGAAACCTCGTATGAATCTGATCTCAGGTCAGGACAGAGCAGGGGAACACTGAGTGACTCAGCACGTAGTACGGGTGGGCTAAGAACTGTTCATTTTCACCAGGCTGGAAGTGGTGACCGTGTTCTGGAAGTTTGGAACGCAGAAAGCCCTTTTTCAGCAGGAAGCACACACAGGAAACCGGCCGCGGCATTGTTGTTGCCCTGGGGCCTGAACCGTGTCCACTAGTCTTCAGGGAACGCTGCCATCTTTTACAGTTCTTTAATTTAAGGATTTCAGACGCAGTGCACAGGAGGATTATGAGAATTGCTCATAATGATTCGTAGCAGTGGGTACTGCTGACAGTGCTGAGACAAAACGTTTTGTCTTTTAGGCCAGATGCCAATTCTTATCAGTCAGAATTAACACTGACGGAAGGAGGAATCAACCATTTAGGAAATCATAGCAAATCTGTCGGCAGTATAAGCAACAAATGTTTAATGTGGGAGATTATAGTTGTATATTTTGGCCTGCAAACATGTACAGTTCACCAATCACCATGTGATCATAATTGTGCAGAAATCATAATGGAAACAACAAGAGTTGTTTAATAACAGTTTGCTGTGAGCTATAGGAGTATCATCATAGCAATCAGTGAATTCATTCATAAATCCAGCTATGCAAGTTGGAGGGACTCTGAGAAGTTTGGCAGTTAGGCTTGGAAACATTCTTTTTGTGCATTCCCTCCCTGCGCTAACTCTGGAAGTAGGAAAAAAACATACTGTAGCTGGCGGTCTGAATATGTCATCATACTGTACGTACGTGTTCCAGCCCAGGGACTGACATTACAAATATCCATGGGCAACAGAACAGTGAGTGAGCTACAATTCAAGTGAGTGAATTCGGCAGGGGAGGTAGTTAAACTTCTGAAAAACTATCATTTTATTGCAATAACAGCCGTTATTATCCGTTACCTTACCCGGTATTTATTTCCCTAACTATCTGGTGGGGAGAATTGAACTTTCCCCCCTTCCCAGTTCCCAGTCAGAGTTTAGTGGCATTTTGAAAGTTAATTACCAACTTGAGTCAATGGGTTGTGAGATGTTTTAAAGAATCTTATCTTACCTTTCTGTTACTCTAGCAACATAATTTCTTCACAGTTTCTTTCTGTTACTCTTAGCAACATCATTTCTTATTTATAATCTTGTCACATTGTTGACGCTGTCACTGAACTTAATTTAATTTAAACCATGGATGGAGGCTGAATTCCGGGTAGGTGTTTTGAATAAAAATAGTAAAATTGTGAGTCATGATGACTCATTTGGAACATTTGGAAATACATTCATCTTATTATTATTTGTTGTAGTTGCTCTAATACTTGTTGACATTAAATGTATAAATAGTGAAAATAACGAATAATAAATAATACCAGTATTTTCTAGAATATCTTTAGTCATTGTAATGGTTAATAAGACGTTTAGGAGAAAAGGTTGTGACTCCTAACTGGTAACCGATTTCTACAAGCTCCAAATTCCTGAATTTGAGGTCACGCAATCAATGACCTCCCAGAATCTTAACCGTTCGTTACCACCTGAAAACCCATACTTAACCATCTCTAACCTAAGACCTTTAGTAAACACACCCACTTTATATGCTTTTATATACCTATACTTCAATGCCACAACCATTATAATCACGTTCCTAAACTTTATCATCTCTAAACTTTGACCTAAACAATATGAACATGGTTTGGCCCAGCTCTGGCTGTCATGCAATGCATCATGGGTATGATACTGACGGTTCAGGAGCTATACTATGAAAAACACAAGTTTTGTATTAAGAGCGAAAGGATCTCTGTAGTGTTCTCTGTAGTGTTCTCTGTAGTGTCCGTACTTCGTACCAGGGACAACGCTTTGCAGTTGAATGTTACTCCCAGTAAAGGAAAGCCATCCATCAACGCTGAGACAGAGTTTAGAGGCACATGGAAGGGGCACGTACACTATGCTGTCACACAGGTGTGTAATGTCGTGCCATCCCAGCCAGCCAGATGATGTATTGGATCTGCATGAAGGAAAAAAAAAGCATACGTTGCACCATTGGGTCAAAACTCTAGAGAATTTCAGAAGTTTCTCAAGTTGTATTAGAGACTGTTCAGAGCAAGGCTAGAGAGCTGTGGGCTCACGCTTTGTCGATGGGCTGTTTTCAGCACAGAGATTTGGTTTAGAGTATATATCAATGAGTATACAGTTTAACCCATTCTGACCTGAGATCAGATTCATACGAGGTTTCCACTGGACACACACTGGTCTGATTAACCCATTCTGACCTGAGATCAGATTCTAAAAATGTCAGTCGTTCTTCGAAAAATAGCAGACCCACAAGCTCGTAGCGCGCCACTCGGTGGCACACTATGAGCTTGTAGATCTGCTGTTTTTCAATAGCTAAAGCATAACATAATGCTTAAAACACCAAAAGGGGTTCCCGCCCCAAAATGGGTTAAAATGGTGTAAGATGATTGACAGACACACTCTGATACATTTGATGAATATAGTAGTAATTAGGGATGTCCCCGATCGATACACTTTTTTCGCTTCCGATCCGATCCCGATCCCAATTTCTGTGTTTTCTGCTGATACCGATATCAGTGTCGTGATCTCATGTTGTGTTTATTGCTATCTATCTATATATCTCGTGTTGTGTTTATAGCAGACTCCTCACTCAAATGTGTCCTTACAGTTTGGGACAACTACAAAACAAACTCCACATGTCCCAACATTTTATTTACCTGCCATAGAGTCAACCCCTTCCTTACCCCTGTGTCGGATCGGTGGTTAGACTGGCATATTCACCGATACCGATATGACCAAATAAGGGCCGATCCGATACTTTCCCCAGATACCGATACAGTATAGGTACATCTCTAGCAGTAATATAGATCAGGAAATGTTGGCGGACCTCTAAACAAAGGTATCGCAATAGACTGCACGGTTTGCAACTTAACAATAAGCAGGGCAATAACACATTGAATGCAGAGAGACCTACACTAGCATGACAGTATGCAAAGAATATAGAAGTGCCCGCCCCTGTAGCAAATATGACATATTTATCACACTGTCAGATGTTTAAATATTACATATGGGTGGTACAGTACAGTCCAATACTACTTTACAACAATACTCTATTATGTAACTGTGTTTATTTATCATTGCAGACACACTAAATTAGTGTGTTTCACTTCAACCGTGAATCAATGCAGCACAGGCTCTTAGCATTATACAGCCATATAACGCAGATCAATTAAATCATTCTTAATGAGGCTATCCATCAACGGATCACTAATAGATAAATTACAGCACCAGACTCTCCCCTTACTGTCGCACAAAAAAAATACCGTACACGCTGTACAGTATCTCGCAGACCGCCCTGACTGTTAAAGCTGCTGATTCACAACAGAGAGACTCTTTGGCTGATTACCCCAAGGTGCTGGCCGTAGCGTTTTTACTGCAAAGAAAAAAAAGAAATAAAAAAACGAATCCTTGAAATTCACTATACTCACAACCTGGGGTAGTCGTTGTTTACAGAGGAATACCCAGGGCTTCCTAGTGTGTGTGTGTGGTGTGTGCGCAATGTCACTTCCAATCCTGGAAAGTGAAATGGCTTCTTCTCCGAGGCCCCGAGTTTTGGCTGCATCTCAAATCTACATTTTATATTTGGCAGATTTCCCGTGTTGTGACACAGGCTTTTGTTCTTTCTACTTAACCCATTCTGACCTGAGATCAGATTCATACGAGGTTTTCCACTGGACACACACTGGTTCTGATTAACCCATTCTGACCTGAGATCAGATTCTAAAAATGTCAGTCGTTCTTCGATTTTTTTCAAAAATAGCAGACCTACAAGCTCGTATCGCGCCACTCGGTGGCGCGATATGAGCTTGTAGATCTGCTGTTTTTCAATAGCTAAAGCATAACATGATGCCGACACCAAAATGGGTGCCCGGTCAGAATGGGTAACAAATGTCCAAAGACAAAGGGGGAATTCTAATGGGGAGGTCTAGTCTAGCAAATAAATAAAAGAAAGAAATAAAATATGGTTCTTGGAAATGTAGTAGTAGGGCTACAACTATCGATTATCTCCTCCTAGCGATTATTCTATCGATTTTAGGGGGGAACCCCTTTTTGGTGTTTTAAACATTACGTTATAATTTAGCTATTGGAAAAATAGCAGATCTACAAGATTTGAAAAATCGTGAAAATGTGGTGCAAATTTGGAATATATATCCTTTCAGAGCGAACGTTTTTAACTCAAATCTTTGCTTCTGGCAAGGTCCCTGGAACAACATAATTTCAGATGGGGGGTCGGCAGCCAAAATGCATAAATTTTTGGGGGTCCTTGACATGAAAATGTGTGAGAACGAATGACGTAGAAACATGAGGTTTTTCAGTAAACTGTCAGGATTTAGAAGACATATTGTAGAATCCTTCCCAGGTCAAAATGGGTTAAGCACATTTTTATATTGACTTTTTTTACGTGTCAAACAAATTGATCAAACACTTACGGTAAGCTTTATTTTATACTTTGTCGCACAACGGTGTCATAGATGTCATATGTATCATATATGTAGTTTATGTACTCTACTACAAGCTCACAACACACCATATCATCATGCACTGCATGTGAGCTTAGTTTTATAGATCTGCTATTTTCACAGTTTTTATTAATTTATTATTATTTATTTTTGTGGCTTTCGCCTTTTATTATTTCATTTGATGTTTTATGCAGGGACAGACAGTAGGCTGACAGGATGGGGAGAGAGATGGGGCGGGGGGGGGGGGGGAGTGACCTGTAGTAAAGGCCGTCGGGATCGGGAGTCGAACCCGCGGCACACTGCCAGACTGGACCGCTGAGCCACGGCCCAGACCTTATTTATTTATTTTAAAACATTTTTGAAAATGTTTACCTATGACATAACCAGAATAGAGTTGGGTAGTATAGATACTGGTTGCGTTTTATATATATATATTGCTCAAGCGATCCTTGAGCAATGTTAAAACACACCACCTTCCCCGTTCTGTGGAGAATATTTGCTGAAAATAGCAGATCTATACATGTTGTTGATGACTGTGTCACTATTCGTATGACAAATAGCGAAAATACCCCATCTTTAAGATTGTTTTAAATTCTTTTCACAATTTCACCTATAATGACATGGCCAACATTGGAATGCCAGTGTGCTTTGCTAGAGAAGTTTAGTCTACTATTGTCCTTGTACCCGTTTCTCTTAGGAATTTAATTAATACTATTTCAACTTCAGTTAGCTTTAAAATGGGCAAGAAATGTTTTTTTCCATTTGTATTACATTAAATTAAATATTTGAACTGCATGGAAGGAAGCCATGCTGCTGCTTGAAGATAGTGATCCCACTCATACTGAATACTTTAGACAGGAGGGTGTGGGTTGTCCTGCTTGGGTTACACTAGGTCATGACATAACTGTTTGTTTGCAGAAGACACGTGACCAAAGTATATACAGTAGGCAGTTATTATTCCATCTAGAACCGGAACGAGGACGCAGAGTTTTAACCTCAATGACTGCTGCTATAAGTACACTAATTTAAATTAAACTGTCTTTTAGATTCAGATCTTTGAATAGCAATACCACATAGCCACTTAAAAACCTATCATAGGCCTGTCATTGATTTATACTTTGTTGACGCCAAGGTTATAATAGTTAACTAAAACTAACTATAAAACGAAAACTAGAATTTAAAAAACATTTTAGTTAACTGAAACTAATAAAAAATACAAATAAATTAAAAAACGATAACTAACTGAAACTGTATTGTGTGTCCTCAAAACTAACTGAAATTATAGACAAAATACCCTTAGTTTAATAATATTTATATTTATATAAACTAGAAAACCCGCTCTAAAAACTAACTGAATTAGAAATAAATGTCAAAACGAACTAAAACTAAACCATAATGAAAAAAACAAAACTATTATAACCTTGGTTGACGCTGGTGTCGCCTGCAGAAAATAGCAGATCCACAAACTCACAAGTAAAGGCGTCGCAGATGTGATTCGTATAGCGATGCCTTGTGAGCTAAAGCTTGTAGATCTGCTAAATAGTTGATATCTCACACAGGTGTGTGAGTACAGATGGGGCTGTAGTCAGTCACCTGGGCAGGCAACGTGTTTGTATCGCTCTTTTCACAGTCCTACAGTATCAGCTTTCTGTTTCCTCTACACCTGATCTCAGGAGGTTAACATGGTCTCACGTTAACCTCCTAGGAGTGCATTGGCGTTTAGTCAGTCCAACGCTGCATAATACTAGTTACAGGTCACAGAGGCTGCATTTCTAGTTGGTTTAGTATATGGGCCGCCTCCAACAAACGCTGCTAGTGTGTAATTCACAAAAACATGTACTCAGAGCAGCCACAGAATACTTGCCCAGGGTAACAAGACAACTCGCCCCATTTCTGTTTTCCTCACAGAATTTTCCCCAGTGAGGGGTGGGAGAGGCTGGACAGCAGACGGCTGGACTCTAACTATAAACTTTCATGACAGCAGAACAGCCTAAGTACAAATATAATTTATCAAAAGCTACTACAGTGAAGTCTGTTCACAGAAGTTGTTGTAGGATATGTGGGGATTATCTGACGAGGTACCATTTGAGTGGGCAAAACCTTACATATACTAAATAATACTAAATTGTTTATAGGGTCAATATAAGTAAAATAATATAGCCTTTCCACAGGAGTATCTTTTTATATTTTTCCAAAAAGAATACAAACAGCCAATAGCATATTACAAAGATATCCCCCTCACTGGTGAAAAACGGGCAAGCACCGGGGTGAGTTGTCCAGTATTACTTGCCCAGCATACAAGTACAATGCTCATTTTCTCTCTTTAAAGCCATACCAGTAAGACGCCCCCTGGGGGGCGAGATGCGACCTCGCCCTAAACCAGAGCCTTTGATATAGACAGAGTTACGCAAACTGCGTTCACTTTATAAAGTTTATGGGGCTTCAGTCCAACAATGGCGGCTCTCCTACATGGACTTCTATTGAGCATAGGGGACAACCAACTGGGACAAGTCCTGGATCGGAAGTACGCAGAAATGCACTGGACTCAGGTGGCAACAGCCCAGCTTTAATGATCTTAAATCCCCTTTATTTTAGATTGTTTTGTAGTAATAGTACAACATAAACATTAAAGACACTTTAGTTGTTACTGTAGAATACTTTAAAACAGTTGTCATGTTGCACACATGCTTAAAATAGCTCTTATTTGCGGCCGCCCTCGTTGAAAACAATGTATTTCCAACTCCAGCTTGTCCCTCTCCAGGCTGCATGAACAGCACTCGAGCGCTAGATGGCTCTGGGCATGGAGGGGGGGCATCAGCTATAGTATATAGGTTGTGCTTTAGGTGAAAGCCTTCGTTATTTCACCTAGAGCTCCATATATGGAGACAACAGCAGATATCCAGCGCTGACATCAGACTAATGTAGAAACCTCATATATGGATATACACGCCTGGCATCGTCATGGTGATATGTACAGTAGGCTACTCAGTTGGCTGGCATCAGTATAGTCATCATGACGCGCATCTAGTGAACCATATATAAGAAGAATCCGAGATCATGTGGGGGATCCCGACTACACAGCTCAGCGAGATCTCAAATCTACAGGGCCCAAGACACAGGATACAAGACACCACACTCTACCAGGGGGACCCTGGTCAACCTTGCAAGTACATCAGGATTAAGTGGCTATAGGGTTAAAGGCCATCTCTATTTAACTGAAGAGGTAAGCAGATGTTTGTATGTACAGTTAAAAGTCAGGATAACAGGAGAAAGGGCACGGTCATTCCTCTCTATATGGGAAAGGGTAGACTTTGGCTAGCTGTGCAGTGTCAGTGCAGTGGTTTGTGGCAACCAAAATAATACAGACCGAGAATATCTCCAGCCAGTCTTTGGTCATTTATACTCATTCAAAAAGCTGCATCCCCAACTACGTCTTCCAGATTTATGTCATGCCCTTCATAGCTTGTGTGCACGTGTGTGTGTGTGTGTGTGTTGAGGACTTTGCTGAATAAATAACAATTTCATCAACTTGGTGTACACTTTAATTGCGACCGGAGGTGGCAGTTAACTATGAAATAAGTACGTAAGTAAGTAGCCTTGCCGAGCCGTGAGGCCCATAGCAGGGCAGGAGCCTATCTCCTGTTTCTGTAGCGTGAGGCAGCTTGATGTACAAGTACACCCCCTGGACATGACGCTAGTATGTCACAGGGACTTACACCCCAACAACCCTTGATGCTGAGTGTCAAGCAGGGAGGCACTGGGTCCCATGTTTCATAGTCTTTGGTATGACCCGGCCGGGGATCGAACCCCTGACCTCCCAGTCTCAGGGCGGACACTCTAACCACAAGGCCACTGAGCTGTTAACTATGAAACCGTGCATTTTTGACACCTAACCCACCGTCACTCTCTCCCCGCCACTCTCACACCCCAGGCAAGCCCCCAGGTCATGGTGACATCACGTGACATCAGCCCCTGTCTAGAGTCACCCCCAGAGGGTATGACTGTACAAACGTTTTCACTCTACACCAAATCTCTTTGTTGGAAATAGCAGATCTATAAGGCAAGCTCATTTCGCAAAAATATGGCATTCGGCAGCAAATGTAGCTTGAGCTTAGTGTATAACACAATACACTACATTCTACAGGAAGGAGTCGGACAGAGTCATGTTTACGTTATGACTGTCAGTGCAGAACTTGTGTTGGTTATCATTATCACTAAGTATAATTACTCAGACAGGGGGCTGGCCTGGTAGTTCATTTGGTTGAATATACATGTGGAAGAAATTGAGCTAGATTATAATAGATTTTGATGTGATATATCTGTGACTTGCCATTGTCTAGTGATGTTATTCTGAGGTCTGAGTTTGAAACTGAATACAGCATGCATGTATTGTGATGCAGATAACTTTCATATTTGACCTGAGGCGAGGGAAATGTTTGCCATAATGTAACACCATGGTATTATGGACATAACTTAATATCCGATCAGTTACAGGTCATTTATTAGAGTTAACTAAAACTAAACACAAACCTAAAACTAGGTTTTTTGTTAGGTTAAATAGTAAATCAAAGCTACACTTACAAACTGGATTGTGCACTTAAAAAAAAACTAAATATACAGAATAGAGAATACCGTATGTATTGTTTAGTCTTTGTCAATTTGTCAACAAACTTGTGCATGAGGAGCTAATGTGATTGAGACTGGGATATTTACAAACGCAGTCTGGCCTCACTGTTCAAGGTGGGAGATAAGGGAGTGTAGTGTACACACACAGTTTACCTCCCTCCAGCACCGACGATAATCCCAAAGACTTTAGCGACATTGGTTCTTGAGTTGGTCTTTAAGTAAGTGATTTCTGTGGAATGCTGTTGCTATGGAGTTGAGTTGCAAAGCGTAGAGCCTGCTGGGCCTTCTATAGCAAGTCGTTGCGTAGTGGTAGTAGTAGGAGAGGAAAATCGGGGGCAAAGATGTAACAGGAATGCTAAACTTTTGGTTGCAACATTAACCTGCTATACCTTAAGTTACATGGGGTTAACTTGCAACTAGTCAGATCAGGTGAAAATTCCTGGAATGCCAGGAGGGAGGGAGGGAGGGGTGTTGTCCAACTGGTTCTGTCTGGCCAAAGCGTTGTAGGAACGTCCTGGAGCGCTCTCTGTTGAGAGTGAAACATGTGTCATTGTTTCATTTTTGAGCAGTGCCTAAACCATGTATGTATGTCTGTCCCTGGGTCTGTCTGTCCGAGCACGGAAAGCTGCACCGCTCACTTCACACAGGCGTGATTTCTTTTTACAAACTGGGGCTGTCTGAATGGCCAGTGATGTAAATAAGTTGTCAATGTAATGAGTCACAGGATGCAGGGATGGTATTTTAGAAATGAGTCCCAGTTACATTTTATGAGTCCCACTTCAATGACGTTAGGAGTCATATTTTGCCATTTTTACAAATTGCAGAATTTAACTCCCATTTCATATGGTTATAATGTGGTTATATTCATGTAGAAAACAGAAGGAGAAATTATTATTATAACTAAAGCTATCAAAATAAACTAGAATAAAAAACAGTACAGTATAGTGCATCCCGTGGATGCATTGCAGAGGTTGTTGTTTTATTGCGTCCCTTAACTATAAAATGCGTTTTGGGATGCACAATGCACCCTATTTTAATCTCTGCTGAATGGCTGTCTGAGTATTACATTTAGTCAATTGGTCAGCAAGCATGGTTATTTTGTCAGGTGTCTGGTCTGGTGTTTAAAAATAGGATGTGCAACAAAGGAAACAGCTGCTCATTATCTCATTTCAGCTTTGGACGATTTCCTCTTAAACCATTTATCATTTATACTAGCACGAGGAGAAAAAAACCCCCCTTGCTACAATTTACGGTCTGAGCTCTCGTTCTAATTCAGAACGTTTCAAAGTTTAAACTTTCACATTCCTGACCTGAATGTAGAGTTCCTTTTGCTTACCTCATGCCCCCCCCCCCCCCTCCCCCCTTGTGGCATGTGCACAGAGTTGTGGACCTAATAACCTTGGAGCAGGTTGGACTGCATAGTCATGCTTATGGAAGCAGCCAGGCAGGCCACAGGGTGCAGATGACACTCTGTCAGAGAGAGAGAGAGAGAGAGAGCCTCTGGAAGTGGATAGCATACATAACTGCAAAACCCAAACAACCCTATTTCCATTGCTGTGTGCCCCAGCCCTGCATATTCAACGCACTATTTGTGTGGGTGTGTTGTTCTCTGTGTTTGACATGACAAGGTTAAGCCTGTGTTTGGTGACCGGTGTGGTGGAACTGGAACACACTCTGTCACACACTTTACTTTATGTGTGTGTGTATTGTGTAATGTGTTTGTGTACTTGATGATATTAGGTTTTTGTATTTGCCACTTTAACCCATTCTGACCTGAGATCAGATTCTAAAAATGTCTTCTACATCCTGACAGTTTTCTGAAAAAGCCATGTTTCTATGTCAGTCGTTCTTCGGGTTTTTAAAAAATAGCAGACCTACAAGCTCGTGGTGCGCTATGAGCTTGTAGATCTGCTATTTTTTCAATAGCTAAAGCATAACATACACCAAAAGGGGTTCCTGCCCAAAATGGGTTTTAATTGAAGGAGGCATGTGATACAGTGTGGACTAAAATAAAATATGAAGTTCAATTGATAATTTTTTTTTCTAACTATAGCCCAAAATAAATACCTGATTTGAAAAGGTAAATGAATTAAACATTTCAACCGCTAGTAGTATTGATGGTGATCAGCAGACACATGTGTCATTGTGTGCCATATTGTGTGAAATATAACTACAGTAGTACTGAGAAAATAACAGCAAGAATGTTGTTGTACTACGTTATATTGGTTTCCATCACGTGACGGTCAAGTTTTGTTAAGGAATGTTTATCTTATAATTAACTGACATTTATTTGAAATTGTGAAATTGCGATGACTGTTTGTGCAGTCATGTTTATATTCAGTCCAGTATTACTTTTTTCTTAATTTCTTTCAAGCTATACTGTTTTGGAAAACATCCGAAAAAATGTAGGTTACAAATGTAATCACAGGTCAGATTTGATGTAGTGTCACGTCTAGTGCAAAGGCTACTCATACAAGTTAATATATAATGTCTCGAAAGATTGCACCTTGACACATGATTTTCAGTTAAATATGTTTTTACAGTTTTGTAGGACTACTATTGAGAGGGTATGCGCGTGACATCACCGTACCTGGAAGTTATGCGGGAACGCCCACTGAGTGGAAAAAAACTACTTTCTGGCCTTGACAGCCCATTCATCCAAACAGAAAAGTCCTGTCTGATTGCATTAAACAATGTTAAACTCACCAACATTGCAGCTGTACGAAAAGCTTGAATTACCCTCTTTCTATCTGCAAAGTTTTTGTTTCATGAAAATCCACCATAGAAACGTTATGAGATACTTTCTGTCAAGAAATGCCCTGCATTTGTTTATTTTTCTAAGTGTCAGAGTTTGGAAGTGCTTGTTTTCAATAACACAACATTTTGCTGCTTCCTGCATTAAGTGACGTTTAGAAACAGGTGGTACGGCAGGACGGTTGAGTGATTTCCAACGAGCGCTTCCAAACTCCAACACTCCATGCTGCTCAATGTTTTACCACTCAGTCTAGATGAGGGGGGGCGTGTCCTGATGGGAAAATCATGCATGTGCATTACTCTCTATATTGACATGTCCTGGCTCATGTCCTGGCTCAGGAGGTAGAGCAGGTCGTCCAATGATCCGTGGGTCTGCGGTTTGAATCCAGGCTCCTCCTCCTGTCTACATGTCGAAGTGTCCTTGTGCAAAGACACTGAACCTCAAATTGCTCCCGATGTGCTGGTTGGTGCCTTACATGGCTTCCGCCGCAATCGATGAATGTGTGTGTGTGTGAATAGGTTAATATAATGCACAATCTATGTAAAGCGCCTTGGATAAAGGCGCTATATAAATGCACCATTTACCATTTATGTCGCATCTCAGGCCTCATTCACACGTATCAAACACAATCAAACAAATGTTTGGTCATTGTTTTTGTTTTTTTAGGCCATCACAATGCTTTTCCAATGGGAGTCACATGGTCTGACCAAACTTTTGTGTTTGATTGCTAAACCTAACCTCCCACGGGGCAGCACACCTAAACCTAACCTTAACCCATGTCTTACCAATGACTAGTCTAAACTAAGTATGCACCCCCCTTCAATCCGTGTCATTTTAGATGTTGCAATTTAAGTTGATTAATTGAGCATTTTGGCCTTTTAGGCTTCGTAATCACACATTGCACAGGGCAGATATGTCCCCTGGGCCGGGGGGACCACCGGTGGGCCTTGAGGGATTCCAGTTCTGGTTCCGAGAGGCTAAATCTCGTCACATGGTGGTTCCGTGGCTCTAATGCCGAATAAATAATGGGCCTTGATATGATTTTTTTTTGAAAACCACTGATCTACAAGCTTACATCACATCACAAAGTGACTTGTTGTAAGCTTGTAGATCAGATATTTCTGCTATTTTTTGAACATGGAAACGATTGACGATTATGCAAAAAAAACAATTGTGATTATGTCAAATAATTGCGATTAGGCGAATTATGTCATAATCGTGACAGACAGGCCTATGCATAACTTAACATGAATGTTTCCTGGGGGTCTAAATGGTTTAATCAATAATCATGTGTAAAGCCCAGCAGATCATACGCATCACTGTTAATAACGATATCGATGTTTCTCCTTTTTTCTCCCACGCAGCGCTCCACTTGAATTTGAACTCCGGCGGTGAGAGATCTCTGCACGGTCGGAACGTTCCCCCATGGATGGACCTCGGGGCGGGCAGAGCAACAATTGATTCTGATCGATTGATTGTCCTCAATAACGGCCAGAGAGCCATGTGGTAATAACCCACCCAGCGGGACAGACAGACAGACAGACAGACGGTCCCTCTCCCAACGTTGCTGTTGTGTCTGTGAGCGTGACGGGAACAAGAACAAGATGATGACCTCAAGCTTCCTAGGGCGCCCTGCAGTACGGGCAAAAAACTACCCCGAAGGAAAACAAACTCACAAGCAATAAGGTTTTCCTTAACCTTTGAATTTTTTTGTTTTGTAATTTTGCCCCTTTTTTGTGTTCAATATATTAATTTGAGACATTTCCAAAGTACCAAACCGGGGGTTCCAAAGCACCACCCTGTGAAAAAGCTGCAGAAATGGGGGATTAAGAGGCCGATGTGTTTATTCGGGGACAACAATCGAAGCTATAGCTAGCGTACACACGGCTAGCTAAACGGAGCTTCAGACTGTCGGGGAATTCCTCCAATCAGGGGCCGAGGATTCCCAAGCAATCATCAGCGAGCCCCCCATAAACAGACCCCTCTATCCGATGGCATGGGTCAAGTTCTTCAGGAAGCCGGGCGGCGGTCTCGCCAAATCCTACCAGCCGGGCAGCATGCTGTCTCTCGCCCCCACCAAGGGTCTGCTCAACGAGCCGGGCCAGAACAGCTGCTTCCTCAACAGTGCCGTGCAGGTACGGGTCCAACAGAACACATTACAAATCCTTCTGATAATACAGTGGTTCCCCAGCTTTTTCATGTCAAGGACCCCCAAAATTACACTAATTAGGCCGCGGACACCCCATTTGAAGAGAAGATTGTTACGGCTCTAGCAGTGATTTTCAACCCCCCAGTTTGACGTGCATTAGTCTACG
Source organism: Protomyctophum parallelum (assembly GCF_964188405.1). NCBI lineage: Eukaryota > Metazoa > Chordata > Actinopteri > Myctophiformes > Myctophidae > Protomyctophum > Protomyctophum parallelum. Next base: position 11,718,542 of record NC_139716.1, on the reverse strand, counting down.
GACCCCCCATTTAATAGCATTTCTATCTCTGGGACCCCCAATTTATATTGTAAAATCAATGCTAATTTAACTCTGAGAGCGTACAAATGTACATTTGTACACTCTCAGAGTTACAGACCCATAAGGGTCCATTTGGTTCCAAATTGTCTCCTTAACCCATATCTCCTTCACACGCTTTCAGAGCCACCGTTCCATTTGACCATTTAACAATTCTCAACGAAACATTCATCCTAATTAGTTTGGCATTTACTGGACATGAACAGATTGATAGTCTTCTAAAGTACGTCAATGATCGCTCCATCGTAGGCTACAACCTCATGTCATCATTACTTACACAAGTTTAATAATGGAGATATTTTATCATTTCTTTCCCCTGGCACAGTACTTCTCAATACCATTTGTCTCTGTTACAGAATTGATCAACGTAGAGCGATAGCATTCACGCTACTCTGTGTAATAATGGTTTCCACATGGATGTGTTCTGTTCCCTTTTAGCTATAGTGCCTTTATTATCGTATGCAATGATTTCCAATAATACATTAGCACTGCATTTCCATTTGACAAAAACGCAAACAATACAGTACTGTAATAACCCATTTTGGGGCGGGAACCCCTTTTGGTGTTAGCATTACGTTATAGCAGATCTACAAGCTGCTACGAGCTTGTAGGTCTGCTATTTTTGAAAAATCGAAGAACGACTGACATAGAAACATAGCTTTTTCAGAAAACTGTCAGGATGTATAGAAGACATTTTTTAGAATCTGATCTCGGGTCAGAATGGGATAACCTGTCCTCACGTCATGGTGACTAAAAACTTATTTGTTTTGCCATATCATCAAAATATTGTTTTGCCATATCATCAAAATACAGTGAAAACAATTATATCTCTGGGTAAAACAAATCAAAACGACGTTCTTGGCACATCATCATTATTATTATTATTATCATCATTTGTTTTCCAAGTTTCCATATTATCGCCACAGACAGTTCCACAGAGTAATGAATTCTCCAGCAAAGCCAAGCCGTTATCTTAAATGTACATCATGTACACAGTACACACAGTACAATGTAAATGTACATGTTGTAGTACATGTCATGTACACAGTACGATCCTTCTTGTGTCATTATGCGGAGGACAACAATTCTACATTAAAAGCCCAAAGCTTAGTCACTCTATTGGATGTGTCATGACTTCCCAGAACTTGACCCAAGGTGGTTGTTGTTTTTTTTCCTGTCTGGTGGGGTGGGGGGTGGGGGGGGGGGGGGGGGGGGGGGGGATGTTAATTGGTTGGTATAGACGAGCGTCTATACTGTGGTCAGCCCACAGTGAGGTCATTCTGAGACGCTGTGAGTCACTGACAGGACAGCCCGTGAGCTTCTGGAAGAATATCCTTTACCTAGGGCTTTGTTTGTTTCCGCACAGAAGAAGGCAAGAAATGTGGCACAGATCTTTGAATACGTTTTTAACTCATATCTTTGCTTCTGGGGAGGTCACTGGAACAACATATTTTCAGATTTACAGTTACAGTTAACTCTTGGGGTCCTTGACATGAAAAAGGTTGAGCACCACTGACGTAGAAACAGAGGTTTTTCAGAAAAATGAGTTTTGTCCCCTCAGCCATCGCGGCATTAAACAAACTGCCCCACCGATAGGATGGTTCTGTACACAGTGGGGACCTCATGTTTTGGTTATATTTTTTGTATCATCTTGGTGTAATGTGTTGTTTTTGATGTGGGTGTTGAACAGACTGTGAAGACAAATATCCTTCAGGACAATAAAGATTATTATTATTTTGTAGAATCGGTTCTCAGGTCTAAATGGGTTAAAACGAAGACGGCGGAGAAGAAAAAACAACGACTGACGGCCAAGCTACACCATTCAGTTTTGCGCGCGTGCGTATGCGTTTACTGAGCGCGTACAGTGCGTTTGGATAGGACCAATATATGTCAATGATACCAGCTACACCAGACGCACGGTTACCGCGGGCCATCCTACGCGTGCTCTAAAAATAGGATTGGTTCTAAATCTTTTACGTGCGTACGCCCCCATGCGCGCTTATCTATATATCCTGCCGGAAGGTCCCGCACAAATCTGCCGCGCGCCACAGATCTGGTGTAGCCGGGGCATTTCACACGCATACTTTGTGCAATTAATTACAATTAATCCATTTCCCTTCTCTCCTCTCCTCTCCTCTAGGTGCTGTGGCAGCTGGATATCTTCAGGAGGAGCCTGAGGCAGCTACCTGGTCACTTCTGTCTGGGAGACAACTGCATCTTCTGTGCATTGAAGGTAACGCAACGTAATGGCCCTCCCCGAGGGCCTTATGGTCACATGCTTAAGGTGCAACGCTGGGATGTATTATAAATGAAACGCATTGTACCGTCACATAAAGTGGCTGCAGTGAAATGAGAAAGGCTACTATAATACTGAATAACACTGTCTGGGTGAACAGATGTATTAAAATGGAAGAATATTTTCTTCATGACCTTTTTTCTTTTTTTTTTTATGATCATTATTACATTTAAGGACCAATACTTTTGCTACAATTGCTGCTATAACTGCTGCTAAACCTGTGATATCCGGTCAATTCACAGATAAACAAGAATTGATGGGTACATTTTGGTCTGATAAGGATGTAGCGTGCAATCTGCATGCATGTTCAAATCATATATACATTTATACTTTAATAATAATAATAATAATAATAATAATAGATAAAATTGATATAGCGCTTTTCTAAATACCCAAAGCGCTTTACATAAGAACACTAGGAACAGACTTTATTAGGAAAAAACCCAAAGCAAAACATAGCAACAGTACAGGGTCAAAAAGATAAAAGGATAAACGAGGGAAGGGGGGGGGGGGGGGGGGGCGGGGGGTGGGGGACGGGGGGGGGGGGGGACGGGGGGGGGACGGGGGGGACATCCTAACCAGACCTCAGCTGGGGAAAGCTATCCTGAAGAGGTGGGTTCTGAGTGAGGTTTTGAAGGACAGGAGAGAGGGAGCAGCTCTGAGATGGTTAGGGAGTTCATTCCAGAGTTTGGGGGCCGAAACATAGAAGGCCCTGTCCCCCCCAGGCGCGGTACTTGGCCTTTACATTATATCCAACCATTTTCCTAGGTGCCCCTGTATCAGTTTCAGTTGCTAGGATTTGTAAGGTGACAACAGGTGACTGTGAAGTGTACGTCGGTATCTTTCATCCAGTTGTAAAATAAAAACATTTTGTTGTTTTTCCTTCCTCTCCAGGGAATCTTCTCCCAGTTCCAGCACAGTCGGGAGCGAGCGCTGCCCTCGGACAACCTGCGCAACGCCTTGGCGGAGACCTTTAAGGACGAGCAGCGCTTCCAGCTGGGTTACATGGATGATGCCGCCGAGTGCTTTGTGAGTTCCCCGGGCAACCACTGAGAGAGAGAGAGAGATACGCGAAACAGTGTGTAGGGTGATGCACTGTAACAAATTGTTTGTCGAGGTCACTGAAAGAGCCTCTGTCCCTGCCTTCCCTTCCCCTCCCACCAACCCTTGCCACACTGGCTCTAAATATCTTCATGGCAGCTTACATAAGAGCACCAGAGCTATGTCGGATTGTTGAAGACGTCATTATGCCAAGTAATGTTTGTTTATATATGGATATGGGTTCAACTTCTCACACATTTGGACTGTTTTACTGTGTGCGTTTGTGAGTTGTTGTTTTTTGTAAAGGCTTTAGTTTTAGCCAGGTCGGTTATGTTTCCACTACAGTTCTGTTTTGGCTGCAATGAGCAAACATAAAGCACTATAGAGCGTCGCAGTCCCACCCCCTTTCATGATGACGCCAGGCCCAGGAAATGAATCCCAATGCATTTTCCTCATAGACATTTCAAAAAGTAATTATTTAAAGACCTTTTAAGCGTCGTACGAAGCCAACTCGAGTCGTGACAAATCATGACAACAAACACAATATTTTGGACCAAACAAATGATTTACAAAGAAGAAAAAAGTGTTGTAACTTACCCGCCGTTTTTTTCTACTTTCTAATTCTTTGTTTGGCCACAAAACATTGAGTTTATTGTCATGATTCGTCACGACAAGAGTTGTCTTTGTCCGCGGCGTAAACTTCTAAATACTTTTTGAAAAGTCTATGAGGAAAATGAACGGGGATTTATTTTCCGGGTCTCTCGAGGGGGTTGGACTGCGACGCTCTATACTGTAGCCTACTGTACATGGCTTCACAATGCATTTCAGTTATGGAGTTTTGGCCCTGTTGTTGATAGCGTGCATTAACTTAAGGTTCGTCCTGTAGTGTTGTTGCTATGATGCTAGTCAGCATACTGTAGATATATGTGTAATCATTCTGTTCTGTGTTGGCTCAGCAGTTTTGTAACGAGGGGTGTGTGTTCACGTTCAGTTAAGATGTCTCATTACGTACAGTTACAGTAGCATATTGGATAAACAGCTGACAAAATGAAGAGGGCAGTTGTTTTTTAGAGAAGACAACCAGAGCAGCGCACACACCACTATTCTGCATGGGAGAATAAAATGAACTGAAATATTACCACACCGCATGCAAACACAACAACTTAACTCCCCACAGCTATAAACTGTAAGTGTAAGGCATGTTAAGTGGATAAGAAAGTTGAAAATAAGCAGTGAATATCAAACCCAAGTTAGGAGCCAGGCAAAAACAACTTTGTGTTTTGGGCCTACGCTCTGAATGCAAAGAAGGCACATCTTTGAAGTGACTTTCAGACTACGGCAGAATATTGAGAGTGAGGCTGCAGTAAGAATTAGAGACGTACAAATATTTAAAAAAAACAGGAAATCATCATAGAGGAGGTAAAAAGGGTATATATTCATAATGCTTAGTAATGTTATAAAGATGAATGCAGGACGTGTTTTCAATAAATGGCTGGCATACATGTACATTATACATGACCGATCCGTCTTAAAGATCATGTGTACCGACTAGGCATGTAACGATACACTCAACTCACGATACGTATCACGATATGAGGTTCACGATACGATTTTCCACGATATTTTCAACACAATGATTTTCCAGACAAATGACCAATTCTTTTTTTTTTAATGATTTATCTTCCCCCCCCAAAGCTTTTTTCACAATTTTTATTTAACTACATTGCAAAGATAATTGCCTTCCTTGATGTATTAATGAGCATCAATAACGACCATCACCTGGGCACATTCACAGACACATATACAGCTCCCCTCTCCAGGCCTCTACTGTCTCATTTCTCTCCAAAATCATGTGAATATGATGGAATATGATTACAGCTGACATTTCTTATCACAATTTTTTTTTTTTTTTTTTTTTTGAAAATCGTTTTGTTTTATTTTATAAATCGATACATATCGTCGGGATATAATATCGATCTATCGCGATATACGATATATCGTTACATGCCTAGTACCGACTGATATATGCCTTTCTTCTTGTCATGCAGGAGAACATTCTGGAGAGGATCCACCTCCACATCGTGCCTGAGGAGACTGACGCCTGCACCTCCAAGTCTTGCATCACGCACCAGAAGTTTGCAATGTCTGTGTACGAGCAGGTAAATGGACGACCATCCCGTGTCGGGGGGGGAACCCTTGTATCTCCTTTTCAGAACACTTCCAATGGATCCAATGTAGTTATTATTTTGCTCTGTAACACTTTCCATTAGTTCGATGTTTATAAAACCCACAGACACACTTAATTAGTCACAAGCTCTGTAACACTTTACATTAGTTCAATATTTATGAAACCCACAGACACACTCATTTAAAAAAATCTTTAGACATGGTGAACATAGCCGATCTACAAGTTCACAGCGCGTCACATGGATCGCCAGGTGCTTTTTTCAGTCACCTCTTTCTGCGACACTGCCATATGATAATCTAGGGCAAGTGGGTCCCAAACCTTTTCATGTCAAGGACCCCCAAATTGACACTAATTAGCCCTGCGGACCCCCATTTGAAGAGACATGCCAAGAGAGATTTTTACGGCTCTAGCAGTGATTCTCGACCCGTTTTTATTTCAAGGACGCCCAGTTTGACATGCATTAGTCTGCATTTCTCTCTCTGGGACCCCCACTTTATATTGTAAAATCAATGTTAATTTAACTCTGAGAGTGTAGGCCCAATTTGGTTCCAAAGTATCATTTAGCTGGGGACCCCCTGGGGGTCCCCGGACCCCCGTTTGGGAACCACTGATCTAGGGCACTCATTTACAGAAAAAAGCATGAAACGTTAACATGTGGAGATACAAGGTTTCTGCCCGACAACAACGGCGATAATATTCAGCACTGCAAATTGAACTGGATGAACTCATTCTCTGTGTGCTAGCACCATACCAATGTGAGGATGAGATGTCGACAGCTAATTTTACCACAGCTGAATTATTGCTTCGTATTAAACTGCAGCACTCTGTTGGAAAGGGTGTTGATTGTAGGCAAGGCCAGTTTATTTGTATTTGCACATTTCAACAACAAGGCAATAAAAAATGCTTTACACAGCATTGTAGTATTCCTGCCTATAGTATATTTTCTCCCACATTGCTTAAAGCACTTTAAACCCCATACATCATCAATGACTGCAGTCCTCCAGAGGTCTATATACTATACAGTAGGTTCCCTACTTTTTTACCCTTTACACTAAATCTCTTCGCCGAAAATCGCCGCTCTAGAAGTTTAGAATACATCCATGACTCATGGATGTATTCTCTGGCTGTTGTGAAATCTGACATGTACTGTGTAGCATTGAAGTGTAATTTAGTTTCTGCCTCTTGGCCAGTTCACCCTGTGTAAAAGAGACTCCGTCTCAATATGTTTTTTACTGGTTAAATAAAGGTTAAATAAATAAATAAATACAAGCTCACGACGCGTCGTAACATGACACGTTCTTAAGTTAGAGTTAACGCTTTTTGAGCTTGTAGATCAGCTATTTCTCTTGCTATATTTGAATTGAAAACCTGAATAATCTTTTGCTATTTTTGAAATGGAATCCTGAAAAGTAACTTTCTTTTTTATAGTTATGTTAACTTTATGAACCGTTAACATAACTACATTGGACACAAAAAGACAATAACATTTGAATACTAGTCATTAAGTACTATAGTATCCCTAAATCCCACACCCTAACTCTGTCACTTTGATTCCCATCCCTAAATCCCACAGTGATTATTATCGCCATATCCAGTCTTTGAACATCCCACTGTAGTCTGTAGTGTCATTATTGGTGACACACCTTTAGAGCAGCCGTCAGTAAATCTGCTTTTTTTTCTCCCCACTCCATGGCACTCATTTCACGACTATTGGATTGTCACAGAACACACACACACACACACACACACACACACACACACACACACACACACTACTAGATCATGTGAGTTGCACTTGGGTCGATACAGGATTGATGACTTGAGAAATTAAATTGGACACATGATATATCAAGCTCTGAGAAGTGTTAAAGCTAAAAAAAAATCAAACACTTCTGTCACCAAGGCTACTGTTGCCAGTGACGTACAGTAAGCTCTGGCAACACGGTGGCTGTGGTGACAGGAGAAGAGTGTTTTAACTACACTAAAACTACATGAAAAGAACGGGGGAAAAAGTCATCCACTTTCTTGATAGAAACCACACCCAAAATGGTCCTTTTTTTGCCGATGATATCCAGTGCCCACCATTTGTGACCAAATTTGACTGAGACTGCCATTGGATTCTTTTAATTTTTTGTTTTTTTATGTCATATAAAAGCAGGGAATCATAGCTTCAAATTGACATATTGGTTGTTCAGTTTGACCCACCAGTTTAGGAGATATGGCTTATAGAGTAATGTCTTTCAGAGAAACAGCGATTTGAGAAAACAGGCTTGAAAGGTTCACTTCTGTGGTCTCTAACATTACACCTAGCTAAAAGAAAAATCATTTTTACATGTCAATTTCAGCTCCGACACTTATTTCAGACATGCTCTAGTATGTGAAGAGTCTTCCTGTGCTATAAACACATTTTGAAAAAAGAAAACCTTTTCTCCTCTGGTGAAAAGCTGGAATTTGCGCGATGGCAGGCTCTCAGTCAAATCTGGACACATTTTCCCACAAATGACTTCAGCTGACTTCAGTAAATGAGTACGTGGTATACTGTAGTAGCAGAGGGGAGCGTCGCTAACACCCCGCTGTGTGTTTCTTTCTGTCTTTGCAGTCTGTGTGCCGTAGCTGTGGGGCGTCCTCTGATCCTCTGCCGTTCACTGAGCTGGTGCATTATGTCTCCACTACGGCCCTCTGGTAAGACACCGCTTTGTTTGCATATATCTGCGGCATAATCTGCTATTTTTCAATAGCTAATGTATAATGTAATGCTTAAAGATGGAGTGCCACAATTTTTTTTATTTTTCCAGTTTTTCATGTGTCTATGAGGTGACAGTACTTCATTAGACACCCTGGGGTCGTTTTTATGTGCAATGGTGTATTGACTTTGTATTTAGCGTTTCTTCCTGGAGGCTAAACCCTTGACAGTCAAACGGGCCAATGAAATAAACAGTAATATAGTGACATCACACTATCAGCCCCTCCCCTAACCCCTCCCCCTTTATCATACAACTACAGCTGTGGGTGCGGCTTCAGTTCAGGTGGATCACCACCCATCATCACCCACCAGGCAAACCAGGCATACTTAATGAACTGGTGGGTGTGTCCACATAAAAGCATGATTTTAACAAATACTGTACACTTTTTGGAAAAAGTTATATTCCCCCTTATATTGTAATAATACCTGATGATCATATTTTAGGGTGGAAAAAAATGGTGGCACTCCATCTTTAAAACACCAAAACGGGATCCCGCCCCAAAATGGGTTAAACTGGCTATTGTTGACATGTTTTCCTGCGGAAATTTTTCACAGCTCGCATGCGGCGCTGCCAAACCGCCCACAGCCTGTCTGTAGTCTCTCCTTTATTTCCCCTCTTCTTCCCAACATCATCTTTCTTTCCTGACAATCTGCAACTCCTCCACAGCCACCAGATGAATCACAGGAGAGATGAGTCATTTGGGGAGGTGTTGCAGGCGGCCAGCACCATCGGAGACATGCGTAACTGCCCGGTAAGTAGCAGAAACACTTACCGTTAATGTACTGTACGTGTTGAAGTGTGCACGGGGGTGTGTCAGTCACACTCCCTATACTGTACACACACACACACACACACACACACACACACACACACACACACACCAAACGATAAGAAATTAGTTGAAAATAAGCATTGAATATCAAACCTCTCGTTCTTTGAATTTATTAGCCAGGCAAAACAACTTTGTGTTTTGGCTTATACGCTCTGAATGCAAAGGCAATCTTTACTTTGAAGTGACATCTTTTTTTTTTATCGCAAACATGCATACACCGTAAACAATCATACATAATCATATCGCACACACATATCCCCTCCTTACCCTCCCTCCCTCTCTCCCTCCAGGGAACAGGGTGCTTTTGTACCAAGTTATTAATTTAACCCATTTTGGGCGGGAGCCCCTTTTGCTGTTTTAAGCATTATGTTATACTTTAGCTATTGAAAAATAGCAGGTCTACAATCTCATAGCGCGACACCTACGCGCTTGTAGGTCTGCTATTTTTTTTAAACCGTGAAAATGTGGCGCAAACCTTTGAATACATATTCTTTCAGAGTGAACGTACTGTATTAAACTCAAATCTTTGCTTCTGAGGGGTTCCTGGAACAACATATTTTCAGATGGTGGGTCGGTGGCCAATTACATAATAATCGCGGGGATTCCTTGACATGAAATATTGAGCACCACTGATATAGAAACATAGGTATTTCAGAAAACTGTCAGGATTCAGAAGACTTTTTTTCTTTTTTTTCCAGACCTAAATGGGTTAATACGTTTTAACAGCAGGGCATAATTCTTGATTCAAGGGTCTGCCGCTTCTTATCCGTCAAAGAGAGTGTGTTTGCCAATTGGTAATTGGTAAAAAATGTGGGCTAATGGCCTCTTTGTCTGCATCTCTTTTTTTTTTTGACACAAACACACACACACACACACACACACACACACGCACACACTAAAACCTGGGAGCTGACCAGTACAACCACAGTCTTATACCGTTGGCCACTAAGCAGCTCCAGGGGGAGCAGTTGGGGGTTCAGTGCCTTGCTCAAGGGCACTTCAGCGGTGTGATTTTTCGGGCAGTGATTTTTCCTGCCCGTCCGGGGAATCGAACCGGCAACCTTTCGGCAACAAGGGCGCTCCCCTAACCCTTAGGCCACCGCTGCCCCTAATGGTCTCTTTGTCTGCATCTCTAATGGTCTCTTAACTCTTCGTCTGCCTCTCTCCTGTTCCCAGAGTAATTGTGGCCAGAGGATCAGGATCCGTCGGGTCCTCATGAACTCCCCAGAGATCGTCACCATCGGCTTCGTCTGGGACACGGAGCAGTCTGACCTCACCGAGGACGTCATCCGCTCCCTGGGCTCCCATCTCAACCTCTCTGGGGTAGGTTCTGTTCTCTGGGGTAGGTTCTGTTCTCTGGGGTAGGTTCTGTTCGTTGGGGTAGGTTCTGTTCTCTGGGGTAGGTTCTGTTCGTTGAGGCTGTGCTGTTATTGTTTGTTAGGTTTTTTTTTTGCATGCATTTAAATTGGCCAATACCTGAATAACTGTTACTTTTAGACGTCGTTGGGACGTAAAGAGAGTGCGGGGACAAATTTATTTTTGTGTGTTTGGGGCGGAATATGTTATACTTTAGCTATTGAAAAATAGCAGATCTACAAACTCATAGCGCAGTACTCAGTGGCGCACTATATGAGCTTGTAGATCTGCTATTTTTGAAAAACCGTAAAACTTCGGCACAAATCTTTGAATGTATATTCTTTCAGAGCGAAAGTTATTTTTATTTCGACGTCAGGCCTAAATGGGTTAAAACACCAAAAGGGGTTCCCGCCCCAAAAATGGGTTAAAGATGTAAGTTGCACACGCATTGGGGCTGTACCAAGAAAACAATCTGCATAAAACCTTGACCTCCCTTAAGGGCGTGAACCTCGAACCTCTTTCCCCGCCCGACGTGCCCGCTGCGTTGTCGGCATACGTGTGCACGTCCAAACTGTCCATGATGATGAAGACGGGTTCATGGCTGCTGTATTTCTTATACATTTTATCCCACGATTTTGTAACCCATTTTCACCCCTGTGTCAATCATCTAATGTGATCCTGGGCTCTACACACCCTCCACCAACCTAGTCCCCATTATATGGGGGACAAGGGGAGAGCAGCCTAGTCCCCATATATGGGGGACAAGGGGAGACCAACCTAGTCCCCATATATGGGGGACAAGGGGAGACCAACCTAGTCCCCATATATGGGGGACAAGGGGAGAGCAACAGACTTGAACTCATGCTTCCTTCATGCCTGAGTGTCCAAGTCGCTCCTTTACACCTGACAGGGGGGGAGTTTCCCTGGTTGGACGTAGCGCGTGGAAGGAACACGTTATTCCAACCAGTTCCTTTCCCCTCCATCAGGCGCCCCTAGGCTGCTGTATTTCTTGACCCCCTCGCGACGAGGTCAGTGTATTTTTGGTGCGACTGACGGCACATATGTGGGGCATAAAGTAGGGATTTATTCCTCTGTAAGTCGGGGTCATTGCGTAAGCTAAGCAGCAGCAGCAGCCAGCGCCCAGTCAGTCAGCCAGTGCCCACTTGGCTCGCCCACCCCGGGCTGATGAAGAAAGAAAAAGCTCCCTGCTGGCCTGGGTCAAAAGGGTCCAAAACACCACCCGTGCGTGTGCGTGTGCGTGTGCGTGTGTGTGTGTGTGTGTGTGTGTGTGTGTGTGTGAGCACATGCGCGTGTGTGTTTAGTGATGAAGTAGAGAGTGTTTGTGTTTTGTTTGTGGGTGTGCTTTGAGGTGGCTCTTGTTATTCGTCTGGCTTGTTTATTTTCACATTTGACTTGATCAAACACACATGTATAGCCTTTCTTATGTTCTTATGCGAATAGAGTAGAGTTGATGCTGTTACAGCTGCCTTCTTCTTAGATAACACTTGTTCAGGTTAGAACTTAACGGGAACACGTTAGTTTAAAACGCACGCAAATATCAGTGGAACTGATTTGCGAATTCACATAACATCCATTTGCAAGTAAATAGATATGTATAGTAGGGCCGGGACTAATTGCGATTAATTTAGATTAATTAACTACAGAAAAATTTATCGCGATTAACTACAGATAAATTAATCTCACCTTTTTTTTCACCGCGGAACGTTTCTCACTGGGCGCTTTTCTATAGTACTGAAAACTGGAAATAATAAAAAGTCACCCCATTTTGTGTTGCCTAGAACTGGAGGTCTGACAAAAAACAGTAACAATATGAAGTAAGTACAGCTTTGAGATGTACTTGTTACTGTTACTAATTTTTTTTCAGACCTCCAGTTCCAGGCAACACAGAATGGGGTGACTTTTTATTATTATTTCCACAACAGGTATATTAATGACAGTAAAATGTTGAAAATGAGTGGTATCCTGTAGTCACTATTCGTTGATTCACTGGGATACCAAAAAACATTAAAAAAAAGGTTTCTCGCTGTTCTCGGGTTGAATATTGATATGCGATTAAAATGCGATTAATCTAGATTAATTAATCGCAAAGCCTCTGATTAATTAGATTAATTTTTTTAATCGAGTCCCAGCTCTAATGTATAGACATGGGGAAATAGCACAGTCTAAAGTTTTAAGGCTAAAATAGGAATAGAAAGATCTACAATACAAAGCTCACAAACGAGCAGTGTATCTTAAAGTTCAGTTTTCTGCAAATATATTTAGTGTAGCGGAAACAAAAGGAGGACTAGTTATAGACCCCTGAGGAACTAGTCGGGACAACTATACAGTCTACAGGTTTGTGTTTATGTAAGACGTTAATTCTCTGTTCGCCGACATTCAAAAACGAGATGAAATGGTGAAAGCAACATGCTTTTGATCCTCCCAAAACACACACACACACACACACACACACACACACACACACACACACACACACACACACACACACACACACACACACACTTTTTGAAAACAACAGCCTTCTCTTGGGACGCCCCACCATGCCACACTTCCTCAAGTCCTACATGCAGGGGCCACAACAACGGGAGGAGAGAGTTGTGTAACTGGTCACTTGTTTCAGGGGCCACACAACGGCAGGAGAGAGTTGTGTAACGGCCACTTGTTTCAGGCTGCCTGGGGCCAGGGGCCAACACCAGGGGCCCAACAACGGCAGGAGAGAGTTGTGTAACTGGTCACTTGTTTCAGGCTGCCTGGGGCCAGGGGCCAACACCAGGGGCCCAACAACGGCAGGAGAGAGTTGTGTAACTGGTCACTTGTTTCAGGCTGCCTGGGGCCAGGGGCCAACGCCAGGGGCCAACACCAGGGGCCAACAACGGGAGGAGAGAGTTGTGTAACTGGCCACTTGTTTCAGACTGCCTGGGCGAAACAAGAACGGCCGGTTCTCTCTCTCTCTCTCTCTCTCTCTCTCTCTCGCCTTCTTCTCTTTCTTTTCCTCGTCTGAGACAAAGGGTTTCAAAGCAGGGGGGGGGGGGGGGGGGGGGGGGGCTGCCTTCCTTAAACACCAGAGAGAGAGTCACATGAATCAGGGTCTTTGTGGCGCTCCAGTGAGTTGGTGGTAGACTAATCCCTCTGATGGAATGCCTTCGGAACTCTGGAGAGGCGCGGGAGGGAGGGAGGGAGGGAGGGAGGGAGGGGATCTGTCAAATAAAAAGGCTCTCTCTATAACGTCAATGGAAAAGGTTGTTATGCAACAATCTCACACGCTTACGAGCGTTTGCCCCCGTGTGAACTGTGCACCGATTGATTTGTTGTCGTCGTTGTCGTTCCCTTTCCGTTGTCCGGTGAGGCTGCACAATGGAACTTAAGAATATTAAAGGACCACTTCACCACTTTTCAACCTATCTTATAATAGGTCCTCACTAATAATCATATGGAAGCATATCACATTGAGTGCAGTGCACTGTGTATAGTATAGCATGTACACACTACAGTACACAACTTTTTTTTTTTATCAAGTATATTTATTGTTTTTTTTTAAAGACAAACAGACATTACACAACAAGAACATAATAACAAAACGACAAAAGAAAAGAAAGAAAAGAAAAGAAAAACAGCTCAGGCACAACACTATTATAAATAAAAAGATTGAATATACAAAGACATGACGAGGACAATTGAACCATAATGACAAGTGGCTTTCGAATTTTGATAGACTCCCATTCAAGAAATACATCCATACAGTACATAAATACATATAATAAAAAGGCAGACAATAGTTATCATAGGCACCAAATCATTACAACAAGAGCAAGACGGCTTTTATAAGCTCACTCTGAGCATCGCGGCCCATATAAGGGGCTGTGACGACGACGGCGGCCGCCCCCTGATTTAACCCATTCTGACCTGAGATCAGATTCATACGAGGTTTCCACTGGACACACGCTGGTCTGACGAACCCATTCTGACCTGAGATCGGATTCTAGAAATGTCAGTCGCTCTTCGATTTTTCAAAAAATAGCAGACCTACAAGCTCGTATCGCGCCACTCGGTGGCGCGATATGAGCTTGTAGATCTGCTATTTTTCAATAGCTAAAGCATAACCAAAATGGGTGCCCGGTCAGAATGGGTTAAGCCGGCCCTTATCTGTGTTGATTGTCAGATCAATTGGCAGTTCATTCCCTCAGAGCTTAATCCATAAACAGATGGGGGGGAGGGGGAGGGGGGGGGGGGGGGTAACTGATCCCACTAGCTATCATCGGCATCACTCACTGAGTCACTGCCCCCCCGCCCACTCACTGGTGCAGCATTGATGCAGCTGAGTAATTGATCAATTTGTGTGTGTGTGTGTGTGTGTGTGTGTGCTCTGTCTGTGTGTGTGTGTGTGTGTGTGTTTTAAACATTATGTTATAATTTAGCTATTGAAAAATAGCAGATCTACAAGCTCATAGTGCGCCACCGAGTGGCACGCTATGAGCTTGTAGGTCTGCTATTTTTTTTTTATCGTGAAAATATGCCTCAAACCTTTGAATATATATTATTACAGAGTGAACATTTCAACTCAAATCTTTGCTTGTGTGTGTGTGTGTGTGTGTGTGTGTGTGTGTGTTTGTGTGTGTGTGTGTGTGTGTGTGTGTGTGTGTGTGCGTGCGTGCTCTGTGTGTGTGTGTGTGTGTGCGTGCTCTGTGTGTGCGTGCTCTGTGTGTGTGTGTGTGTGTGTGCGTGCTCTGTGTGTGTGTGTGCGTGCAGCTCTTCTACAGGGTGACGGATGAACACGCCAAAAAGGGCGAGCTGCTGCTGGTGGGAATGATCTGCTACTCCAGCCGTCACTACTGTGCCTTCGCCTTCCACACCAAGACCTCCAAGTGGGTGTTCTTTGACGACGCCACCGTGAAGGAGGTGAGAGACAGTAACACTGTAGTAACACTGTACTCTAGTAACACATTACTGTGCCTTCGCCTTCCACACCAAGACCTCCAAGTGGGTCTTCTTTGACGACGCCCCTGTGAAGGAGGTGAGAGACAGTCAATGTACACGATGGTGAAGATTAGGGCATGAAGCGACTAGTCGACTAGTAACCTCGCCTCACCAGGCTTTCCATCACCTCGGAGGAAAGCCTGGTCTCTGTTTCAAAAGTCTGTATGATCCTGTCGGGAGCGGACGATATCGTTACGTCATGTTGTAGTATTGTTTTGTAGTCATCAGGATGATATCGTTACGTCATGTTGTAGTATTGTTTTGTAGTCATCAGGATGATATTGTTACGTCATGTTGTAGTATTGTTTTGTAGTCATCAGGATGATATCGTTACGTCATGTTGTAGTATTGTTTTGTAGTCATCAGGATGATATCGTTACGTCATGTTGTAGTATTGTTTTGTAGTCATCAGGATGATATCGTTACATCATGTTGTAGTATTGTTTTGTAGTCATCAGGATGATATCGTTAAGTCATGTTGTAGTATTGTTTTGTAGTCGACAGGCAGGAACAACAGGCGGCGGCAACTTCCTTTTTCCCTCAAACCAATTTTTCTCAATAAAAGCTACAGGCTATACGAGAGCTTTTATTGAGAAAAGGAAAAGGAAGTTGCCGCCGCCTGTTGTTCCTGCCTGTCGACTACAAAACAATACTACAACATGACGTAACGATATCATCCGCTCCCGACAGGATCATATACCCTAAATGAAATGGTGCCCAGGCTAGTCGACTAGTAAATCCACTAGTCAATCTTGTTGGTACTAGTTGACTAGTTGATAAGAAAAAATAAATAAATATAAGTTTTTTTTCTTTTCCCCCCTGATTTTGTAGTCCTCAAGATCAGGTAGATTATAGTTACTAGCCCTTACCCGTTGTGAGATGGGCGCAGTACCGCGGGGGGTACTGCGCCCTGGGTGCATTTTCGCCATTATTTTTTTAATTCACTAATAAATTCATTATAAATTTATAATTTGTTAAATTGGTAAAAGGGCTTCGTTAAGACCTCCATATTCATATGGTCAATGCCTGTGTTAAAAGTGGGAGCGATTGGTGCAGGCGGTGAGGAGATATGGCGGTGTTTCTGACACACACACAGACAGACACGCAGACAGACATTGACTGAATTATAGTATGATGATGATGATGATGATAGTCACGCTGTTGTACACTGTTTTTAAACGTACACATTTTTATGAAAAAAAAGAAAATCGAGTAGTCGAGTAGTAAACTAGTCAACTAGTAAAAAACTAGAAGTGAATGCCGTAGTAAAGATGCGTAAGATTCACCTTGATGCACCTTTTTTAAGTGAGGTTAAACGATGTATTACAATATTTTACCACTTAAATCCTATATTCTTCATTGACCGGGGGTCCCCCAGGGGTCTATCCATGGCCCCCTCCTTATTCTTTCTTTTCTTTTCTTTTCTTTTCTTTTCTTTTCTTTTCTTTTCTTTTCTTTTCTTTTCTTTTCTTTTCTTTTCTCCCCCCCTACACCAAATCCTGTTGGTTTGGGTACAAGCTCCCACTGTAACGTTTTGTTGCGTTTCTAAATGACCTATTTTCACCAAATGTTTGTTTATTATGCTAACGCCCAGAATAGGGACGCTAGGGTTGAAGTGGTTGACACTGGATTTAACGACCGAAACAACAGCTTCAGAGTTGAACTGACAGACTTAACTTTGCTGTGTGTGCAGAATGCTGGCCTGCTGAAACTCACACCCATCAGATAATAAGAAAACACCCCATGCCAGCTCATTGAAATGCACAGCATTTATATATACGGCATGCGCACATAATTAATTTAGCAACAACCCACATTTTTAGTCGCCCAACTGCATATACTGTTGTTGTTGTTGTTATTGTTGGTGAGGCATTCCTCCGGAGCAGCAGAAAGTGTAGAAAATGTGCTGATGGAAGAGAGAGAGAGAGAGTAGCGTCTCCTCTGTCTCTTTATCAACATCAGCGCTCTCTGTATCGCCCGATAAGAGCTCCATCGATTGCCCCGTAAGGAAGCCCAGGTTGATGATTCTTAATAGACGGCTCCCCTCCCTCTCTCTCTTTCCTCCCTCACGAGTCACCACAGAACACTGCAGTACTGTCTGTGTCTGTGTCTGTACTGTCTGTGTCTGTGTCTCTCTCTCTTTCCTCCCTCACCACAGAACACTGCAGTACCGTCTGTGTCTGTACTGTCTGTGTCTGTCTCTCTTTCCTCCCTCACCACAGAACACTGCAGTACTGTCTGTGTCTGTGGAAGCAACGCCCCTCACTGTGCCACTATGGTTGTGGTGTTCTAGGGCATTAAGCAACCTTGTTGGTACTAGTTGACTAGTTTCCCCCGATTTTGTAGGCCTCAAGATCTAGTCACCAATGTACACAGTTTCTAAATGTACAAATATTTATTTCCAAATATATATATATTTTTACATAATAGGTCGTTAGACAACCAGTCGACTAGTAAACTAGGCAACTAGTCAACTAGTAAAAATGACTAGAAGTGAATGCCCTAGTGTGTTCTTCTTCAAATAAGTTGCTGGTTTTGAGTCTTCACTGATTGTTAGAGTTTTGCAGGTCAGAGGATGCATACAGAGTAATGTGCTGCCATGCAGCCTAGCTGGACATCCCTGATGTCCTTGTGTTGTCCCTTTTCTCTACCTCAAAGTGGGGTCTAGCTAAATGAGGAATACTTTAACCCTTTTAGACCTGAAAACGATTCTACAAATGTATTCTAAATCCTGACAGTTTTCTGAAAACCCCATGTTTCTATGTCAGTGGTTCTCAAAACGTTTTCATGTCAAGGACCCACAGAATTATATATGTGTGTAGGGCGACCCCCCATCTGAAAATGTGTTGTTCCAGGGACCCCCCCCCCCAGAAGCAAACATATGAGTTAAAACGTTCACTGTGAAAGAACATCTATTCAAAGATTTGCACACGTTTTCACGAGTTTTCAAAAAATAGCAGACCTACAAGCTCATAGCGCGGCACTCTGTGCCGTGCTTTGAGCTTGTAGATCTGCTATTTATCAATAGCTAAAGTTTATAATAAATAAGCAAAAATCCTGGGTCATTCACATGACATTTTTTGAGAACTACCACCGCTCTCTGTGTGCTCACATGTGAGACAAGCGTGCTTTTCTCGAGCCCCCCGTCCCTATATCCTCCTCCCTCCCTCCCCGCCCCGTCCCATCCATAGAGTATTAAAAGGATAGAGACTGATCTGGCGCGAAGCTCCGCCCCCTCCGCTATTCATGTCAGTGGAAGTTGCTCAGTGGCGTTTTGAAGCACCCGGAAGGACCGTCTACTTCCGCCTTTTTTCGCCGATTCAGCATTTGGGCACCAAAGTTTGGTGCCCAAATGCGGGGGGGGGGATTTCCAGCGTTTCTAGCATTGCTGGAGTAAATTCATTTATTTAACTCTTTGAGTGTAAAAATGACACTCTCGGTTAAACTCCCTCCCTTTACAATAGGGTACTAGAAATGGTGCTCCTTAGGGCATTCACTTCTAGTCATTTTTAATAGTCGACTAGTTGCCTAGTTTACTAGTCGACTAGTTGTTTAACTACCTATTATGTAAAAAAATATATTTTTAATTTTTTTATAAATATTTGTGTACATTTAAAAACTGTGTACCTGATCTTGAGGCCTACACATTTGTGCTGCATGGCGGAGACAATAAGAAGTCCAGCCTGGAGCCCCTCCACGCGTACTTTGAAGTCTGTGTTGTTTTTGGCAGGAAATTTAGATTTTAGTTTTAGTCACAGTCTCTTGAATAGTGTTCATTTTGTTTTAGTCACCTGGAATGTCTTAGTGTTAGTCTAGTTTTAGTCGACTAAATAACCTAGGATTTTAGTCGACTAAATCTACAGTTGATTTAATCGACTAAAATGTGTTTTTACACTTGCTGAAAATAGCTGATCTACAAGCTCACAACGTGTCGCAGCGCGACCCATTGTGAGCTTGTAGATCTGCTATTTTCAGCATGCAACCAAGTGTAAAATGACTTATACTGGATCTCTTGTCCACTAGTCCCTTCCTAACATTTTAGTCTAGTTTTAATTTGTCTACGAAATTGTCAGTATATTTTAGTCTTAGTTTTAGTCCTCGTAGCTTAGTTTTCATTTAGTTTCCATTTAGTTTTCGTCAGAGAAAAAAGGTAGTCGACCAACATTTTTCGTCTTGGTTTTAGTCGACGAAAACAACACTGCTTGAACTTCACATTGCTCTGCTGTGTTAATATTATTGGCTCACTCTTCAAACCAGAGTATGAGCAACGGTGCATTGTGTGTCTTTGGAGAAGTTTGTGCTGCATCTCGTGTTTCCCCCTTTTTTTCTCTCCTTTTCCTCTCGTCTCTCCTTTCACCATCACCATCCATGGTGTAATTCCCTTCACTAACGCTGCTCCCCTTCGCTCCGTGTTATCCCCCCCCCCCTCCACCCCCCCCCCCCCTTCACGCCTCTGTCCTCGGCTCCGTACCTCTCCCACCTTCTGTGCTCTCCTTGTCTAAACCTCATTTGCTTAATTAAGGAACGTACTAGCATCTGTTAGCTCGCCTTTGTGGTGTTTCTCGCGGTGAGGCACACGTACCGCGCGCCTAACCCAGCTTAGCTAATGTGATTGTGAGATTCTGCCTCGTGAGTAGTTTTTACACAAGACCTCCAATACAACATATGTTGTAAAAAACTAAAACGTCTTTCTCTCTGTGTGTGTGTAATGGGTAGTGTAGTGGCTCAGGAGGTATAGTAGAGCAGGTCGTCCAATGATCCCTGCAGGGTCGGCGGTTCGAATCCCGGCTCCTCCTCCTGTCCTACATGTGGAAGTGTCCTTGGGCAAAGACACTGAACCCTACATTGCCTCCAATGAGTCGGTCGGTGTGAGCTCGCCACCGTCGGTGTGTGAATGTGGGGAAGTGAGGACGCCTGGCGTCGACTGTTCGCCGCTTCACCTCCCAATGTATGAATGAATGAACCATTGTAAAGCGCTTTGAGCACTTGGAAAAGCGCTATAAAAATGCAATTCATGATTTTGTATATAACTTCATATTCTTTTGCCTTCTTCTGCCTCAGATTGGAACCAGGTGGAAAGACGTGGTCACCAAATGCATAAAAGGTCACTTCCAGCCCCTGCTGCTGTTCTACTCCAACCCAGACGGGAGCGCTGTGGAGGCAGACGATGCATCGCGAGGCCACAACAACAACAACCAGTCCCACTACAAGACTCCTGTCAACGGAGAGGACCACGGTGAGCTCAGTCCCTCCAGTACTAGCACTGTTAACCCATATTCTGACCTGAGATCAGATTCTAAAAATGTTCTTCTAATCTACATCCTGACAGTTTTCTGAAAAAGCTATGTTTCTATGTCAGTCGTTCACCTCCCGTACGAAGCCAACTCGAGTTGTGACAAACAAACAAACAAAAATCTTCGGGCCGAACAAATAATTAGAAAGAAGAAGAAAACAGCAGGTTACAACACTTTTTTTCTTGTTTTTCCTCTTTGTAATTATTTGTTCGGTCCAAATTATTGTGTTTATTGTCATGATTTTGCTGATTCGAGTTGGCTTTGTAGTTTGTAACAACGCTTAAAAGGTCTTTAAATAAATACTTTTTGAAATGTCTATGGGGAAAAATGCATTGGGAATTATTTCCTGGGCCTGGCGTCGTCATGAAAGGGGGCGGGACTGGGCCTGGCGTCGTCATGAAAGGGGGCGGGACTGGGCCTGGCGTCGTCATGAAAGGGGTCGGGACTGGGCCTGGCGTCGTCATGAAAGGGGTCGGGACTGGGCCTGGCGTCGTCATGAAAGCGGTCGGGACTGCGACGCTCTATAGCCAGAGGGAACAACCCTCAATTCAGTCCTTTTTTTTGGTGCATTGTTGGACAGGCTTTCATACGACACAATCTCTTTACATAAATCACACAAAGATCACAGTCCCTCGGCACCCTCACATGTACCGAAGTCATGGGAACCAGACCACACTTCATCCATTATTCATCTGTTCTATTTCATGCATAATAAGGAGACACTATATTTAGACAATAACCCATTTTGGGGCGGGAACCCCCTTTTGGTGTTAGCATTGTGTTATGCTTTAGCTATTGAAAAATAGCAGATCTACGAGCATGTAGGTCTGCTATTTTAAAAATAATCGAAGAACGACTGACATAGAAACATAGCTTTTTCAGAAAACTGTCAGGATGTAGGAGACATTTTTTAGAATCTGATCTCAGGTCAGAATGGGATAAAGTCAATTCAGAGGTGGAGCGTCGTAGACAATAAGGCCCAGTGAACACAGTGTTCTGTAACGGAGGTAAAGGAGCGTTGGTGGTTTTGTTCTGCTCTTTGAGTGACTTTAAAGTGGCTTGTCCTGAACTTCACCCCAGACAGGACTCTGAAAGGGGAGTCTTTAGTACAATGGGTTGAGGTCAGGTCTTGTTGTTCATGCTCTTATAACTCTTGCCAATTCTATCCAGGCAGACCCTGCTGTACTTGACTGTAGGTGTGCTCCACTGGCACTTACAGTACAGTACAGTACAGTACTCTGACATGGTTGTTAGTACTGTATATCTGCTGTATTAAAATGTACTTTTGTTTTTGAGTGGTGCAACCACTCCAAGGAACAGCAATGTCCGTGTGTCTGTGTTCACCTATCTGTGTGTCTGTGTTCACCTATCTATGTGTGTCTGTGTTCACCTATCTATGTGTGTCTGTGTTCACCTATCTATGTGTGTCTGTGTTCACCTATCTATGTGTGTCTGTGTTCACCCATCTGTGTGTCTGTGTTCACCTATCTATGTGTGTCTGTGTTCACCTATCTGTGTGTGTCTGTGTTCACCTATCTGTGTGTGTCTGTGTTCACCTATCTATGTGTGTCTGTGTTTACCTATCTATGTGTGTCTGTGTTCACCTATCTATGTGTGTCTGTGTTCACCTATCTATGTGTGTCTGTGTTCACCTATCTATGTGTGTCTGTGTTCACCTATCTATGTGTGTCTGTGTTCACCTATCTATGTGTGTCTGTGTTCACCTATCTATGTG
This sequence comes from Protomyctophum parallelum, assembly GCF_964188405.1. Classification (NCBI taxonomy): domain Eukaryota; kingdom Metazoa; phylum Chordata; class Actinopteri; order Myctophiformes; family Myctophidae; genus Protomyctophum; species Protomyctophum parallelum. The sequence continues at coordinate 11,696,004 of NC_139716.1, read as the reverse complement.
TGTCTGTGTTCACCTATCTGTGTGTCTGTGTTCACCTATCTATGTGTGTCTGTGTTCACCTATCTGTGTGTGTCTGTGTTTACCTATCTATGTGTGTCTGTGTTCACCTATCTATGTGTGTCTGTGTTTACCTATCTATGTGTGTCTGTGTTCACCTATCTATGTGTGTCTGTGTTCACCTATCTATGTGTGTCTGTGTTCACCTATCTATGTGTGTCTGTGTTCACCTATCTGTGTGTCTGTGTTCACCTATCTATGTGTGTCTGTGTTCACCTATCTATGTGTGTCTGTGTTTACCTATCTATGTGTGTCTGTGTTCACCTATCTATGTGTGTCTGTGTTTACCTATCTATGTGTGTCTGTGTTTACCTATCTATGTGTGTCTGTGTTTACCTATCTGTGTGTCTGTGTTCACCTATCTATGTGTGTCTGTGTTCACCTATCTATGTGTGTCTGTGTTCACCTATCTATGTGTGTCTGTGTTCACCTATCTGTGTGTGTCTGTGTTCACCTATCTATGTGTGTCTGTGTTCACCTATCTATGTGTGTCTGTGTTCACCTATCTGTGTGTGTCTGTGTTCACCTATCTATGTGTGTCTGTGTTCACCTATCTATGTGTGTGTGTTCACCTATCTATGTGTGTCTGTGTTCACCTATCTATGTGTGTCTGTGTTCACCTATCTATGTGTGTCTGTGTTCACCTATCTATGTGTGTCTGTGTTCACCTATCTATGTGTGTTTACCTATCTATGTGTGTCTGTGTTCACCTATCTATGTGTGTCTGTGTTCACCTATCTATGTGTGTCTGTGTTCACCTATCTATGTGTGTCTGTGTTCACCTATCTATGTGTGTCTGTGTTCACCTATCTATGTGTGTCTGTGTTCACCTATCTGTGTGTCTGTGTTCACCTATCTATGTGTGTCTGTGTTCACCTATCTATGTGTGTCTGTGTTCACCTATCTATGTGTGTCTGTGTTTACCTATCTATGTGTGTCTGTGTTTACCTATCTTGTGTGTCTGTGTTTACCTATCTATGTGTGTCTGTGTTCACCTATCTATGTGTGTCTGTGTTCACCTATCTATGTGTGTCTGTGTTCACCTATCTATGTGTGTCTGTGTTCACCTATCTATGTGTGTCTGTGTTCACCTATCTATGTGTGTCTGTGTTCACCTATCTATGTGTGTCTGTGTTTACCTATCTATGTGTGTCTGTGTTCACCTATCTATGTGTGTCTGTGTTCACCTATCTATGTGTGTCTGTGTTCACCTATCTATGTGTGTGTCTGTGTTCACCTATCTATGTGTGTCTGTGTTCACCTATCTATGTGTGTCTGTGTTCACCTATCTATGTGTGTCTGTGTTTACCTATCTATGTGTGTCTGTGTTCACCTATCTATGTGTGTCTGTGTTTACCTATCTATGTGTGTCTGTGTTCACCTATCTATGTGTGTCTGTGTTCACCTATCTATGTGTGTTTACCTATCTATGTGTGTCTGTGTTCACCTATCTATGTGTGTCTGTGTTCACCTATCTATGTGTGTCTGTGTTACCTATCTATGTGTGTCTGTGTTTACCTATCTATGTGTGTCTGTGTTTCACCTATCTATGTGTCTGTGTTTACCTATCTATGTGTGTCTGTGTTACCTATCTATGTGTGTCTGTGTTCACCTATCTATGTGTGTTTACCTATCTATGTGTGTCTGTGTTCACCTATCTATGTGTGTCTGTGTTCACCTATCTATGTGGTTGTGTTACCTATCTATGTGTGTCTGTGTTTACCTATCTATGTGTGTCTGTGTTTACCTATCTATGTGTTTACCTATCTATTGTGTGTCTGTGTTTACCTATACTATGTGTGTCTGTGTTCTGTGGTCTCTGTGGTACACCTATCTATGTGTGTTTACCTATCTACCTATCTATGTGTGTCTGTGTTCACCTATCTATGTGTGTCTGTGTTTACCTATCTATGTGTGTCTGTGTTCACCTATCTATGTGTGTCTGTGTTCACCTATCTATGTGTGTTTACCTATCTATGTGTGTCTGTGTTTACCTATCTATGTGTGTCTGTGTTTACCTATCTATGTGTGTCTGTGTTCACCTATCTATGTGTGTCTGTGTTCACCTATCTATGTGTGTCTGTGTTTACCTATCTATGTGTGTCTGTGTTCACCTATCTATGTGTGTCTGTGTTTACCTATCTATGTGTATCTGTGTTCACCTATCTATGTGTGTCTGTGTTCACCTATCTATGTGTGTCTGTGTTCACCTATCTATGTGTGTCTGTGTTTACCTATCTATGTGTGTCTGTGTTCACCTATCTATGTGTGTCTGTGTTTACCTATCTATGTGTGTCTGTGTTCACCTATCTATGTGTGTCTGTGTTCACCTATCTATGTGTGTTTACCTATCTATGTGTGTCTGTGTTTACCTATCTATGTGTGTCTGTGTTTACCTATCTATGTGTGTCTGTGTTCACCTATCTATGTGTGTCTGTGTTCACCTATCTATGTGTGTCTGTGTTTACCTATCTATGTGTGTCTGTGTTCACCTATCTATGTGTGTCTGTGTTTACCTATCTATGTGTATCTGTGTTCACCTATCTATGTGTGTCTGTGTTCACCTATCTATGTGTGTCTGTGTTCACCTATCTATGTGTGTCTGTGTTCACCTATCTGTGTGTGTCTGTGTTCACCTATCTATGTGTGTCTGTGTTTACCTATCTATGTGTGTCTGTGTTTACCTATCTATGTGTGTCTGTGTTCACCTATCTATGTGTGTCTGTGTTCACCTATCTATGTGTGTCTGTGTTCACCTATCTATGTGTGTCTGTGTTCACCTATCTGTGTGTGTCTGTGTTCACCTATCTATGTGTGTCTGTGTTTACCTATCTATGTGTGTCTGTGTTTACCTATCTATGTGTGTCTGTGTTCACCTATCTATGTGTGTCTGTGTTTACCTATCTATGTGTATCTGTGTTCACCTATCTATGTGTGTCTGTGTTCACCTATCTATGTGTGTCTGTGTTCACCTATCTATGTGTGTCTGTGTTCACCTATCTGTGTGTGTCTGTGTTCACCTATCTATGTGTGTCTGTGTTCACCTATCTATGTGTGTCTGTGTTTACCTATCTATGTGTGTCTGTGTTCACCTATCTATGTGTGTCTGTGTTCACCTATCTATGTGTGTCTGTGTTCACCTATCTGTGTGTGTCTGTGTTTACCTATCTATGTGTGTCTGTGTTTACCTATCTATGTGTGTCTGTGTTTACCTATCTATGTGTGTCTGTGTTCACCTATCTATGTGTGTCTGTGTTCACCTATCTATGTGTGTCTGTGTTTACCTATCTATGTGTATCTGTGTTCACCTATCTATGTGTGTCTGTGTTCACCTATCTATGTGTGTCTGTGTTCACCTATCTATGTGTGTCTGTGTTCACCTATCTATGTGTGTCTGTGTTTACCTATCTATGTGTGTCTGTGTTCACCTATCTATGTGTGTCTGTGTTCACCTATCTATGTGTGTCTGTGTTCACCTATCTGTGTGTCTGTGTTCACCTATCTGTGTGTCTGTGTTCACCTATCTATGTGTGTCTGTGTTCACCTATCTATGTGTGTCTGTGTTTACCTATCTATGTGTGTCTGTGTTTACCTATCTATGTGTGTCTGTGTTTACCTATCTATGTGTGTCTGTGTTTACCTATCTATGTGTGTCTGTGTTCACCTATCTATGTGTGTCTGTGTTCACCTATCTATGTGTGTCTGTGTTTACCTATCTATGTGTGTCTGTGTTCACCTATCTGTGTGTCTGTGTTCACCTATCTATGTGTGTCTGTGTTCACCTATCTATGTGTGTCTGTGTTCACATATCTGTGTGTGTCTGTGTTTACCTATCTATGTGTGTCTGTGTTTACCTATCTATGTGTGTCTGTGTTCACCTATCTATGTGTGTCTGTGTTCACCTATCTATGTGTGTCTGTGTTCACCTATCTATGTGTGTCTGTGTTCACCTATCTGTGTGTCTGTGTTCACCTATCTATGTGTGTCTGTGTTCACCTATCTATGTGTGTCTGTGTTCACCTATCTATGTGTGTCTGTGTTTACCTATCTATGTGTGTCTGTGTTTACCTATCTATGTGTGTCTGTGTTTACCTATCTATGTGTGTCTGTGTTCACCTATCTATGTGTGTCTGTGTTCACCTATCTGTGTGTCTGTGTTCACCTATCTATGTGTGTCTGTGTTCACCTATCTATGTGTGTCTGTGTTTACCTATCTATGTGTACGTTAATGAGAACCAGTATATGACTATTAGTACCAGTAGAGGCACTGTTTGCCAGAAACGGAGAGAGAGAGAGAGAGACAGTGCTGCACTGTTGCCTGCTAATGAGAGAGAGGGAGAGAGGGGAGTTGCACCACTCGGTTCACACAGGTGTGATTTTTTTGCCAGGTGCTTGCGTGCCGAGGCTGTGGCACGTATATATATTATATATTTTTACATGTCATATCGACACATCTGACTTGTGTTCCTGTTTCTTTCTTTCTCTGTTTCTTTGTTAAAACCCATTTTTGGGCGGGAACCCCTTTTTGGTGTTAGCATTACTAGTCCTTACCCGTTGTGGGATATTTGCTCCCCCCCCCCTTGTGGCCGTGAAGGGTACTGCGCCCGGGTGCGTTTGTAATTGACTAATAAATTAATTAATAATCAATGTGTCAAATCGAAAAAAGGGCTTCGTTACGCCCTCCATATGCATATGGTCAATGCCTGTGTGAAAAGTGGGAGTGATTGGTGCAGGCAGTAAGGAGTTACGGCACTGTTTCTGACAGACACACACACACGGACACACACGGACACACACACTCAGACATTCGGTTAATTATAGTATGATGATGATGTTATGCTTTAGCTATTGAAAAATAGCAGATCTACAAGCTCATAGCGCGCCACCGAGTGGCTTGCTACGAGCTTGTAGGTCTGCTATTTTTTGAAAAATCGACTGACATAGAAACATAGCTTTTTCTGAAAACTTAAAATTGTTGAAGATGGAAAAAAGGTGGCAGCTTGTATGACAAATAATTCAATTATCCATCTTTTCCCTGTATGTCTTGGTCAGACTCGGACTCTCCGCTGCCTCCCGGCCCCAGGAAACTGGACCTGACCAGAGAGAACCTCAACGCCCTGTTGGGCCCCCAGGGCTCCTTCAAACAGAAGGCCTCGTCCACGCTCAGCAGGGCCAGCGCTCACACCAACGGGGCCCCCCGGGGGGGCCCAGTGGGGGGCCCGGGGGAGGGCCTGGGGGGCCCGGGTACGAGAGAGGAGCGCTGCAGGGCCAGTGGACGGAATGGATATGGTGAGTGAGTGAGTGGCGCAGCGGTGTTGTTTGACGAAAACTAAATGAAAACCAAGCTATGATGACTAAAACTAAGATGTTAGGAAGGGACTAGTGGACAAGAGATCCAGTATGAGTTACTTTACACTTGGTTACATGCTGAAAATAGCAGATATACAAGCTGTCAAGTCATTACATCAAGGCCCACCGAAACACATTTTAGCCAACTAAATCAACTAGATTTACTCTAAAACTAAAACTAAAACCTTATACTAAAACTAGACTAACACTAAGACATTCCAGGTGACTAAAATGTGACTAAAACTAAATGGAAACTATTCAAGAGACTATGACTAAAACTAAAATAGAAATTTGCTGCCAAAAACAACACTGGGGGAAAAGGGTGGCGAGTTGAGAAAGATGAGAAAGGTGCAGGAATAGGGAGGGAGTAAAATAAATCACTGTTACAGCCTCAAACTTTGACGATGGAGAGGGCCACACTCACTCCAGAGGGCCACAGTGCATATTACTGTCGTAGCAAAAATAGCCGATCTACAAGCTCAAAACGCGTCACTATGCGACGCGCTTTGAGCTTGTAGATCAATTTTTTATTTTTGCTATTTTTGAATTGAAAACTTGAATAATCTTTTGCTATTTTTAAATTGGAATCCTGAAAAGTAACCTTTTTTATTGAATTTCAAATGCATTTAGTTATAGTTCTGTTAACTTTATGAACTGTTAACATATCTACATTGGACACAAAAAGACAATAACATTTTGATACTTTAGTCATTTAATAGTCATGAAGTAATTAAAGCAGGTTTGGAATTGTAACAGCTGAAATCAATACTATATCAGTATTCTGATATTAACATGCAGGCCACATTAACTCATCGATTGCGCAAAACGCTCTAAAGCGTTTTATTAATCTCGAGCGCCGTCTGCGCATCACGCTCTAAAGCGTTTTATTGGTGTTTTTACTGTATACTGTACATCAACTTCTCTGACGCCCGGACAACACATAATGTAACACTGATCACCTCCAGAAAGATCCGCTGTGAGATCCGGGAGTTTAAAGCCCCCCACCTCCTGAAAAGAGGCCTGGTCTAACCACATTCCAGGCATGCCGTATCCATTACGACGTACTGGGGAGGCGGCATCGCCGTCCTGCACACGGCATAGACCAACGCAGATCAGGGGATCTAAAATGGAGCTACCCATTTTCTAGTGTGTGTGAAATTTGTGAATACACTCGATTACCCTTCCCCTCCTGTTTCTACATGGTTTCTCCCGAGGCATCTCTCCATCGCATTACAGTTTCTCCCCCCCCCCCACTCATTCACACAGATCCACTCGACACAGCCCTCTCTAATTCTTTCCAACGACAACTCACCGGTCTGCCGCCTCATTCTCGGAAATATAAACCCGTATATAAACCAATAATAATCTCCAACGGTCGATCGCCATTTCACGGACAGGTATACGCGAAACGAATGACGTATTCTCGAAGGACCGCCATAGGAGAAGCAGTATACATCTGACCAACTGTCTTTTTTTCGCCGTCGCGTCAGCCATGTTTGGACAAAGAAGCAGTATACTAGGCTAGCAGATATCACACCGTGGAACCCCCCCCACACTGCGAGTTGCGATCGATCGTTTTGCAGTTTGCAATGCTACTCTCATTCTCGGAAAAAAGATTCTCGGCAGTTGATCACCATAATCGCCATAGCGCCTTCGCCAGCCAATTGCAGTGATAAGGCGTCTGGGACGTAATCGACCCGTTTGTAATGGATAACTAATACAATCCTAAGCTGCGGAAGCCATCGTGTTGTCTGTCATTTTGTCGAAATCACAGCCAGCCTGGCTACGCTTATCGCTCCTGTGGTTCATGTCCAGACATGTCGTGGAACCCCCCCCCCCCTAGGGTTGGGATTCGTTAGGATTTTAACGGTTCCGGATCCTTCCCGGATCCCTCTTAACGGTTCCGGTTCCTAACGGTTCCCTTAACGGATCCTAATATTATTTTTTTCCCCGTTTTTCTGACATAGATTATGCTTATATTATAACTAACCTAACCAAGTACATAATAAACACAAATTAATTAATTAAATTATTGAAAATGCACTTTACAATTATGAGGTGGCACTATTATTTAAACTTCACCACCACCACCAGCAGCAGCTAGGCACCACAACAATATCATTGTTGCAATTTGTACTGTATATTGCAATTTGTACTGTATATTAAATATACAGTACACAATATTGATATTGTTGTAGTGACAAATGTTGTCTTTAATGTTCAAATTAATTTAATATGAAGGACCCCTTACCCTAATGGAAACAAGCCATAGTGCTTTCTTGGATTATAGCAGACCTTGTATTGAACTGTAGGCTACGTTCCTGTGCTTTTTTTCTGCAAATTGTTTATAAAGTAATCAATCTATGGCGGTATATGCACCTAAACGCTGGGCTCTCAACAGCCACGCAATTAATTTAGAGCCAAATTAAAAGCACGTTAGTAGTTTTTATTTTCCATTACGTTACTAGCCTGGGGAAAGTAAACCAGCCTTGCATCAGATCGTCCCCCGCTGGCTGTGGTGAAGCTGCGGGGAGAGCAGGCACGGCTTTCCGCATGGCTCTCAAACGCGATGTGTAGGCATATTGATTTTGAGATGTTTCCTCTATGTTCACGTGGTACAAGTTGCAACAACCTTTGCTAGCAACTCTCGCATTTATTGCACTTTGCATGCTCACTGCTCAGCCTCAGTCATTTCCCTCTCTGTTAACCACACTTTGGCGACATACTTATACTGTCCCACTCGCTCCACACCACAGCGGTCGCTGAATGCACAGAACAGTGGGCGTATCCTCCCCGACCCCACTCACTCATGTAGGTGGGGTGACGTCACCCCAGGCTCTGCTTGCATGCAGGCACAGGGACACAGCGGAGCTAAATGACAACTGATGAGATCCGTTTGGGGAACCGTTAATAAAAAAACGATGGAACCGGCTCCGGATCCGCAATGTCGGAACCGGGTCTGAAATGGACCCGGTTCCGAATCCCAACCCTACCCCCCCCACTGCGAGTTGAGTCGCTCCTGTGGTTCATGTCCAGACATGTCAACCTCTCAAGTCACTGTTATGCTATCAAACGATCTGTTGATTTTGTTTACTGAGACAATGATCACATATGTGCATAGAATCATCATCATCATGACGTTATCATGACAGGCAGATATAAACATAAATAAAGTATCATATACATACTACACACTGAATGAAAGCCCTAAATGTCTAATTTTAGGAGGAAAACAAATAAAATACACATATCCCATATACTGTTTGTCAATACTAGACTATTGAATCCATTTCATTTATAAAATTCTCTTTTTCAGAGAGAACTTTAGCCCATTCTGACCTGAGATCAGATTCATACGAGGTTTCCACTGGACACACACTGGTCTGATTAGAGAAAGCATGGACCTATAGAACTATTATTCACAAAATAAGGCATATAGCGACATGTACATACTATATACCGTATGAAACAGAAGACTCTCTGCTTTCATAAGAAAAAAACTAATACTGTAATAATAATAAAAATCACACCCATGTGAAGTGAGCAGTGCAATGTTGTGAAGTGAGCAGTGCAACATTGCACTGCTCACTTCACAGGGGTGTGATTTTCATTATTATTACAGTAGAAGTATTTTTCTTATGAAAGCAGAGAGTCTTCTGTTTCATACGGTATATAGTATGTATAGGCCTTATTTTGTGAATATTTAGTTGTCAGTTCCTTGTCTTGTCTAAAATACTCTGAGGATTTCAGAAAATGCATGGACCTGAAGAACCATTATTCACAAAATAAGGCCTATAGCGACATGTACATACTATATACCGTATGAAACAGAAGACTCTCTGCTTTCATAAGAAAAATACTTCTACTGTAATAATAATAAAAATCACACCCATGTGAAGTGAGCAGTGCAATGTTGTGCAACATTGCACTGCTCACTTCACAGGGGTGTGATTTTTATTATTATTACAGTAGAAGTATTTTTCTTATGAAAGCAGAGAGTCTTCTGTTTCATACGGTATATAGTATGTACATGTCGCTATAGGCCTTATTTTGTGAATAATGGTTCTTCAGGTCCATGCATTTTCTGAAATCCTCTCTGGTGGGCGCAAGCTGCATTCAACAGCCAATTACTGACAAACTATACATGGGACCATGTGTATTTGTTTTCCTCCTAAAAGTAGACATTCAGGGCTTTCATTCAGTGTGTAGTATGTATATGATATTATTTGTGTTCATTTTTATATCTGTCTGTCAATGTCTGTCAACTTCAACCTTCCATATCTCTGCTGTTTTTTCAAAAGAGCAGCGTGCAGTGAAAAGCAGGTTTTAGAAAAAGGTCAATATCTCCAGAATGGAAGATGGTAGAATCATATTTTTTTTTTTAAATTGAAGTGGACTAGTTTGGCTTCCTTTTGATTTATGCAATGTGCGATGTGCTATAAGAGGCCCCTCGCTGTGGGCCCCTAAAAAGTTAAAAAGTCCAATGTTAATCGCTTAGCAGAAGCAATCCTGAGTAGAATTTCAAAAGTTAGCAATCAATGTGTTAAGTGAAGGTGGGGGCCGCATTTGGCCCCCGGGCCACCAGTTGCCCACCCCTGCTCAAAAGGAACCAATTTGACATCCTTAGACCATGAATCAGGCAAGGGGAAAAAGTCAAACTAAAACCTGGGAAGGATCCCAAAGGGACAAACAGGACAGGCATGCAGAGGTTTCTGAGTGGGCAACAATATTCGAGTGCCAAACAAACAAAAGCAATACTAGTGAAGTGATATAGTAATAGTAACACATTCTGAGTAGTATAATGGTAATAAATCAAACACGGTGAAGGATATAAATATGTCAGTAAAGTCCATATCATATGGCAATAATAAGGTGGTGTCTGACACAGATCAATTGATTTGAGGTTACTGTATGCTGAAGGAGATACAGGAACAGATACGGGATACCGGAACCCCTTTTGGTGTTTTTAGCATGATATAATTTAGCTATTGAAAAAAATAGCAGATCTACAAGCTCATAGCGCGGCACCGAGGTCCTTGACATGAAATAGTGAGAACCACTGAGGTTTTTCAGAAAAAAAAAATACTTTAAAAAAATACATTTTTAAAATTTCAACGTCAGCCCTAAATGGGTTAACACAGTTGAGTGTGAGTGTGATAAGAAGAGAAGATAGTAAGATACATGCAGACCAGCGTCTGCATGTAACAGGGAGAGGGATTAGGGACTGTTATTAATGCATCCGGACAAAGAGGGACAGGGAGGATATTAGTGACTTGAAGAACAACAAACACTAAACTAGAGAGAAAGAGAGAAAACGGAAACATAGATTACAAGGAAACACAGAAACGACAAACAAAAGATAATTAGAGAATGGAACAACGGTACAATGCTCGGGTGCAAGGTCAAGTAAAGGTCCTTTGGCAGACTTTAACCCATTTAGTTAGGCCTGACGTCGAAATAAATAAAAAACAGTTTTCTGAAAAACCCATGTTTCTATGTCAGTGGTTCTCAAACATATTCATGTCAAGGACCCCCAAATATGTATGACATTGGCATTGACCCCAAATCTGAAAATATGTTGTAGCAAAGATTTGAGTTAAAAACTCGCTCTGTAACAATATATATTCAAAGATTTCAGGCACATTTTCACGGGGTTTTTCAAAAATAGCAGACCTACAAGTTCGCGAGTGCCGCGCTATGAGCTTGTAGATCTGCTATTTTTCAACAGCTAAAGCATAACATAATGCTTAAAGCCCAGAATGGGTTAAATCCATGACTTGTTTAATGTTACGGCACATTCTTGTGTAATCATTAGCGTAGAGGCTGCACATGTCCTTGTGATCGCCCTCTCTCTCTGTTGTTGTCGTAAACTAGGAGGACCTCGCATATTTTCACTTTTTCCGTTTTATTTTCTCGCCAGTAGTGGCACAGATAAATGTTACCAGTTGCTCAGAGCTTTTAGAACTAGTACCAATGCACTGCCTCCCCCTGGCCAGCCGGGGCGCCTGATGGAGGGGAAAGGAACTGGTCTCTAAACTGCCTCCCCCTGGCCAGCCGGGGCGCCTGATGGAGGGGAAAGGAACTGGTCTCTAAACTGCCTCCCCCTGGCCAGCCGGGGCGCCTGATGGAGGGGAAAGGAACTGGTCTCTAAACTGCCTCCCCCTGGCCAGCTGGGGCGCCTGATGGAGGGGAAAGGAACTGGTTGGAATAACGTGTTCCTTCCACGCGCTACGGTCCAACCAGGGAAACTCCCCCCTGTCGGGTGTAAAGGAGCATCTTGGACACTCAGGCATGAAGGAAGCATGAGTTCAAGTCCGTTGCTCTCCCCTTGTCCCCCATATATGGGGACTAGGTTGGCGGAGGGTGTGTGGAGCCCAGGATCACATTAGATAATTGACACAGGGCTGAAAAATGGGTTACAAAATCATGGGATAAAATTTATAAAAATAACTAACTCTAGCTCTACCGCTAGCTGTTAGCATAAACCCCAGTGCCAGCATACGCTTTCACTTTAAAAAGTCAGAGTTTGCGTTCTAAATCCTGATGCTGATGCCTGATGTCAGTGGTTCTCAAGGTTTTTCATGTCAAGCACCCCAAAAAATTATATGAATCTGGCCGACGACCCCCATCTGAAAATATGTTCTTCCAGGCAGAGACCCCCCCCCCCCCCCCAGAAGCAAACCTTTGAGTTCGCTCTGAAAGAATATATATTTTGTAGCGCGCCACTCGGTGCCGTGCTATGAGCTTGTAGATCTGCTTTTTTTCAACCGCTATTTTTTAACATAATGCTTAAAACACCAAAGGGGGTTCCCGTCGTCCAGAACGGGTTAAAGGGTAGCTCGAGGTAGAGAATGAGGTAACGGGACATTACGAAGATTCTTTTTCCCCGACCCGACCCGACCAGGCAGTGCAGAGGAAGCCTATTCGCTGCTCCAATGCGGTGGAGTTATCGTGTGATTAAACGGTCATTAATCTACTCCTGTCTGGAGAGAATCAACCCTCTATATCAGCACTTGTAACTTGGCTTATGGGGCTAATTTGTCTTTATCTATCTACGCACCACCGAGGCACACATTCTGTGGCTGATCATGTTACATTGACCCATTTTGGGCGGGAACCCCTTTTGGTGGTTTAAGCATTGTGTGCAAATAGCAGATCTACAAGCTCATAGCGCAGCACCGAGTGCCGCGCTACGAGCTTGTAGGTCTGCTATTTTTGAAAAGTCATGAAAATGTGTGCAATTCATGGAATATATATTCTTTCACCGCAAACATTTTTTTTTTTTTTTTTTTTAGATTTTTTTTTGCGGCTTACGCCTTTTATTGATTTTTGAAGGGACAGACAGTAGGCTGACAGGAAACGGGAGAGAGATGGGGGGATGACATGCAGTAAAGGCCGTGTCGGGTCCGGGAGTCGAACCCGCGGCACACTGCGACTGGATTACCAGTCCGGTGCCCAGACCGTTACGCTACGGCCTGGGCCACCGCAAACATTTTTAACTCATATCTTTACTTCTGGTGGGGGGGGGGTCCCTGGAACAACATAATTTCAGACGGGGGTCCGTGGCTAAATACAGATAATTCTGGGGGTCTTGGGACATGAAAAAGGTTGAGCACCACTGACATAGAAACATTTTCTTTTTTCAGAAAACTGGTCAGAAAACAGAGCGCCCGCTAATATCTTGGCCCTCTCTGTTGTTTTGCAGCTAAGCTGGGCTCCGGTGATCCAGTGAAGAGCCACTTCAGGGACATCTCCAGAGGAGTTGCCCAGAGGGCGGGAGCCATCCGGGGGATGCAGCCGACCAGGAGAGACCCTGAGAGGAACGGCCAGAAGAGAGCGGAGTCACACTACAAAGGTCGGTTTCCCCCCGTCGTGATTTAACCCATTTTGGACTGAAGTCGATTAAAAAAAGGCTTCTAATTCCTCACATTTTTCTGAAAAACCCTATGTTTCTATGTCAGTGGTGCTCAACCTTTTTCATGTCAAGAACCCCCTAGAATTATCTGTATTTGGCCGCCGACCCCCATCTGGAAATATGTAGTTCCAGTGACCCAGTGATTTGCGCCACATTTTCACGACTTTAAAAAAAAATAGCAGACCTACAAGCTCATAGCGCGCCACTCGGTGGCGCGCTATGAGCTTGTAGATCTGCTATTTTTCAATAGCTAAAGCATAGCATAACGCTAACACCAAAATGGGTTCCCGTCCCAGAATGGGTTTAGGTTGATTTACGCTTTAGTCACGCTATGGTGTCTGCGATGAGTTGTGAGTTTGTAAAAGAAGACATTTGTAAAGCGACAAGGAAGTGTGTGTCTCTGCTTTTAGCAAGAGTAAAAGCTTTTACCACTATATAGTACTGCACATAATATGGATCAATACAGGGAGACACTGTAGTACTGTACATACAGTATGGATCAATACAGGGGCACACATGGATAAAGCATGCAGACAACAGTGACGGAGAAGACAATGTGATTTTGCTGAGTGCAGATAAACACACGCACACACGCGCACACACACACACACACACATGGCATCAGGTGACATGAACGCTTTTGACACTTATCCCATTCTGACCTGAGATCAGATTCTAAAAATGTCTTCTACATCCTGACAGTTTTCTGAAAAAGCCATGTGTTTCTATGTCAGTCGTTCTTCGATTTTTCTAAAATAGCAGACCTACAAGCTCATAGCGCGCCACTCGGTGGCGCGCTATGTGCTTGCAGATCTGCTGTTTTTCAATAGCTAAAGCATAACGTAACGCTAACACCTAAACGGGTTCCCGTAAAGAATGGTTTAATGCACACAATCTCACGCCGTAAACATACTCCATGCATTGTAAATGCGCCATGGGGGCATTATGACGCAAAAAGGGCTAGCTATTGAAGACGAGACTATAGCCCTTCTTATGTAACCAGAGGTCTGGGAGCAAAGTGTCAGCCAGGGGATTAGATTACGTGCTGGCTGCTGACGTCTGTTCAAGCCTGCCAGGCCCTGTGTTGTTGCTGTCGCTTCAAACTCTCATGAATGATGTTGTAGTTTGTCCTTAGTTTTTGAGTGGTGCCACCACTCCTACAACCAGCAATGTCCGTGTCCGCCTATGTGGCAGTGGTCATGAGCACGAGTATATGACTTATTAGTACCAGTAGGGGGCGCCAGAAACGGAGGGATAGTGCATGGCATGCTCTGTTCTGGAGAGAGGGAGAGGGAGAGAGGGAGGGAGGGAGGGAGAGAGGGAGAGAGGGAGAGAGGGAGAGAGGGAGAGAGAATTCTAAAGACTACTAAATCCCGATATAAGTTTTCTGAAAACCTTCCAAAATTATGTTTATGTAAAAAAATATATATAATATATACATACATATCATGATGTTCTGTCCCAATGTCTTACTTCATATATATATATATATACACATACATATGATGTTCTGTCCCAATTTCTGACTTCACATATATATATATATACAGTATATATACTGAACTGGTCCATGTAAACCCAATAGTCCCTGTTAGCACCGGCCCGTGTTCCGTTATGATTGAATACAGCGGACTAAAAGGAGGCTGTAGCATCTCTGCCGTTGATGGATGGCGCGGCTGGAGGTGACACTATGGTTAACGCATTTTGTGCGGGAACCCCTTTTGGTGCATTATGTTATGCTTTAGCTATTGAAAAATAGCAGATCTACAAGCTCATAGCGCGCCACCGAGTGGCGCGCTACGAGCTTGTAGGTCTGCTATTTTTGAAAAATCGAAGAACGACTGACATAGAAACATAGCTTTTTCAGAAAACTAATCTGATCTCAGGTCTAAATGGGTTAATGCACGTCCTGGAGCATAAATCTACCGCTCGCGCCCATCATCACACTACAGCGTTCTGCTGAAGAGCCCACTTTCAGAACAACTTCAGCCACTCCAAGAAGAAAGACAGAAACGCCTTTTAGAAACACAATAAAAGTAGCAAAACTAGTCTTAAAACTTCACAACGCTCTGCGATGCGCCGTGTGATTCTTTTGATTTGATTTGATTTATTTAGAAAAGCAATCATAATACAACATTATAAACGGCGATTTCAAGGATTGCACAGTAAAGTCCAAAGTCTTATTTCCACTGAGGTCCTCTTCACACTGAACGGAACAATACTTTAAAATACATCACAAATACATAACAGTACATATACATTACATACACAACACAACAAGTACGTCCCTAGTATCCATCCCTCTAAGATGACCCTTTTATAGGGGAACCTTTTCCAGTAGCCATTTTTTTGTCATCTGTTTAAATGTTCTCAAATTGGAGGTCAGTTTAAAGGACAACTTTAGTTTTTTTCAACCAAGGTTCATGTTTTAGGTTGTTATTAGAGAAACTAAAAGGTGAGTGTTCATTTTCTTTCATTTGCTGCTTTCTTCCGTTTTAGGGATTTTAGCAGATTTTGACAGGGGGGCGGGGGCATTTGAGCATGGGGCTAAATATGTATTTTTTAACACAATTTTATGGTGATTTATTTATTTATTATTTACTATAGTCCTAATAAATGCCAGGAAATTACATCTGGCCACAAAAGATCACAGGATCCATTGAATGTGACAAACTGACATATTGAGCCTATACACACAGTATAAGCCTTCCCCCAGTAGGCTACCTTCACATTCAGTAGATCCTGTGATCTTCTGTAGCCAGATGTAATTTCCTGACGTTTATTAGGACTATAGTAAACCATAAAAAAATAAATCACCATAAAATTGTGTTAAAAAATACATATTTAGACCCATGCTCGAATGCCCCCGCCCCCCTGTCAAAAACAGCTAAATTCCCTAAAACGAAAGCAGCAAATGAAAAAAGATTAACACTCATCTTTTACTTTATCTAATAACAAACTAAAACATGAACCTTGGTTGAAAAAAACGAAAGTTGTCCTTTAACACTGGATTCCAGGCTATCCCACTGTGTGGCTCCTATATAAATGAATGAGCCTTTGCCCACTTTACTTTTAAAAGCAGGGAGCACCACATCTGCAATACTGGCTCTGGTGAGCTTTGCAGAATCTGCTGTTTTTGTCTTTTCATCGGAACACAGCACTTTTTGGACCTTTCTGCCTGACAGCGACGATATCTCCTATCGTATCGATTTTAGACCTGTTCCTTCTCAAAAGAAATGCACCGTGGACCACTTTGAGAAACTTCCAGGAAGTATTAACGTCACAGACCTAAAGCGTCTTAAGTACTACGGCTCAATTGATTTAACCCATTCTGGACGGGAACCCCCTTTTGGTGTTTTAACTATAAGCATTATGTTATACTTTAGCTATTGGAAAAATAGCAGATCTACAAGCTCATATAGCGCGCCACCAAGCTTGTATAGGTCTGCTATTTTTGAAAAGTCGTGAAAATGTGGTGCAAATCTTTGAATATATTCTTTCAGAGCAAACGTTTTAACTCAAATCTTTGCTTCTGAAGGGGTTCCTGGAATAACATATTTTCAGATGGCGGGGGGGGGGGGGGGGGGGGGGTCGGTGGCTCAATTACATATATATTTGGGGGTCCTTGACATGAAATATTGAGCACCACTGATACAGAAACGTGAGGTTTTTCAGAAAACTGTCAGGATTTTAGAAGACATTTGTAGAATCGAGCTCAGGTCTAATTGATTTAAAGTCCCATGCGGTGTCAGCAGCAGAATCCTTCTCCGCATGGCGGGCGCCGCCCACTTCTCCAGAGGTTACTTCCTCGGGCTTTTAGCCCATAATTCACGTCGTTGTTGCACACCTGAGAGCATATGCTGTAGATCACACACACACACACACACACACACACACACACACACACACACACACACACACACACACACACACGGCTCACCTACTCTGACTGTGGCGTCTTCAAAATTCTAATTCATGCACTTAACTCCCGACCATGAATTATGTATGCCCTGTACTGTACTGTACTATGTCTGAGTTCTGTCAGACATACAGGGCGTCGTAGATAATGCCTGCTGCGGCAAGACACTTAACCCATTCTGACCTGAGATCAGATTCATACGAGGTTTCCGCCGGACACACACTGGTCTGATGAACCCATTCTGACCTGAGATCAGATTAAAAAAATGTCAGTAGTTTTTTTAGATTTTTCAAAAATAGCAGACCTACAAGCTCGTATCGCGCCACTCGGTGGCGCGATATGAGCTTGTAGATCTGCTATTTTTAAATGGCTAAAGAATAACATGATGCTGACACCAAAATGGGTGCCCGGTCAGAATGGGTTAAACCGTAACCGCTCCCCCCTGAGCACTCCACATGACCACCTGAGCAGCCATCTGCTGGGTGAAACTGAATTGTAGGATTAATAATGTCTACGCTATAACAGTAATAATACAAATGGTAATTTCAGACGCTATATAAATATAGTCCTTTTTTGGACTGTGGTTAAACAGACAGATCTTTTTCATGTCAAGTCTTTTCAAATGTTTGTCCACGGCCTAAATACGGGTTAATTTAGGGCAGGGTTCCCCAATTAATTTTCCTCAAGGGCCATATTTTGACTAGGGTACCACTGGCTGGGGGCTGAGTCCGCACGTGCGAAGTCGAGGTCTTGCCCTGAAAATTCCCCTTAAAACCCTTATTGCTAGATTTAATAACATCTTATTGTGCATTGGGCCAGATTTGGCGACTTTTTGAATGGCAATCGAAAAATGTGAGATATGACCACAATGTCACGAAATGTCTCATTTTAAAGCTCCAAGTGTATACTTTAAACCGAAAAAAGAAATATGATTCTAGCTTGTTCCCTCGTTTACTTATAAGCATTTTAGTACACCTTGGTTTAACTTTGCACTGAAACCAAGGTCTACTAAAAAGCTTATAAGTAAACGATGGAACGTGCTAGAATCATAATAATTTTTTCATTGTAAAGTACAGAGCTTTAAAATGGGACATTTCGTGACATTGTGGTCATATCTCACATTTTTCGATTGCCATTCAAAAAGTCGCCAAAGCTGAACGATAGTGCACGATCGCGCGGATTTCGGCCGGTTTTTGGTACATTACATTATTTTATTTTTTTAAAGTCTAAAAGTTCCATTATTTTGTTATAATAAGACGTACTGACAGGGCAGTACGTCTATTACGTCAATTACGTCCCTGGCCACGAGGGATTTGTTGATTTAATACGCAGATTACGTCTTTGGCCACTAGGGGGTTAATCTGGGGGACCCCCCCCCAAAAAAAAAAAAAAAAAACGTATATATATATTATTTTTTTGGGAAATTCTTCCAGGGGCCACAGGGGGGCGCTCCGCGGACCGCAAATGGCCCGCGGGCCGCCTATTGGGGAACCCTGATTCAGGGGGTCCTTGACGTGTCAATGTTTGAATACCAACTGGCACACAGAGGACACACAGAAGAGAGGAAAGCAGCCTCCCACCGGCCATCATTTACACCTAACTCTCACATGCAGAGATCCCAGTTAAATGTCAAGAGACCCTGTTGTCGCCACCCCACCGCCGGCTGTCGTTTTGGAGCCAACTAAAGCTTTGTGTCTTTGGTTGCTTTGAAAGGGCTTTTTACGCGATGCACAGCAGGAGAGTGATGCTGCCACAGCCAGCCTTTGAATCAGCACTGCTTTGAATCAGCGCTGCTTTGAATCAGCACCGCTTTGCAGAGAAAGTGGCATTTCTGGAACTGGGAACTGGTTGGAATAACGTGTTCCTTCCACGCACTACGTCCAACCAGGGAAACTCCCCCCTGTCAGGTGTAAAGGAGCCACTTGGACACTCAGGCATGAAGGAAGCATGAGTTCAAGTTGCTCTCCACTTGTCCCCCATATATGGGGACTAGGTTGGTGGAGGGTGTGTAGAGCCCAGGATCACATTAGATAATTGACACTATTGGTGAAAAATGGGTTACAAAATCGTGGGATAAGAAATATATATATAAAAAAAGAAATTGACATTTCTCATTACCTGGTTTTGGTAATTTTGACCCCTAAAAGTCCCCTGTTTCTCATTATATACCTTCATGCTTTGATCAAAAGATAATTTAAAAAATCTAAAACAAATTCACTGCGTTGCGGTTTCACTGCAGTCCTTTTGCATAATGATTAATGAAGCGTAATTCTGCATTTAGTTGATTTAGTGCTTCCATGCAGAACAACGGTTGCATGAAACCTCTGCTAAATGAGAGGGTGTGCTGTAAGGATTTTAAGCAACTAGTCGACTTTTCAACTAGTCAACTAGTTTACAACTAGTAAAAATCACTAGAAGTGAATTCCCTGGTGTGCTGATGGTTAAAGCTTTAACGAAACGTATGTGTCCTTGCCTCTTAGACCCAGTCCCGGACCGGCCCTACTTAACGTATGTGTCCTTGCCTCTTAGACCCAGTCCAGGACCGGCCCTACTTAACGTATGTGTCCTTGCCTCTTAGACCCAGTCCCGGACCGGACCGGCCCTACTTAACGTATGTGTCCTTGCCTCTTAGACCCAGTCCAGGACCGGCCCTACTTAACGTATGTGTCCTTGCCTCTTAGACCCAGTCCAGGACCGGCCCTACTCGCGCTCCGTCTCCCCTCCAGAGAACGGCTTCCACCACTACCTGGACACCCGCCTGTACGCCAGCCAGGGCAAAGGTCCCACCCGCACCGAACGGACGCCTCACATGGGCGGTCGCTCCTCCCACCACGACACCTCCCACCGCTCCTCCCACTCCTCCAGGGTCCACGGGCTCCCCGCCGTGGTGCCCAGCGGCGGGGGCCACGCCGGCCACCACAGCCGGGCACGGCTGGACCAGCACTCCAACGGCTACGACACCGACAGCAGCCAGGACTCGCGGGAGCGTCCCGCCAGCCGCGGCAGCAGCGGCGGCGGCGCCAGGCCCAGTCGCCCGTGGAAGCCCATGCGGGAGTCGCTGAACGTGGACAGCGTGATAAGTGGCGCCGGTGGCAACAACAACAAATGCGAGGCGAGTCCGGAGCGACAGCGGCAACACAGTCCCAGGAGAAGGCCCAGCAGCGAGTCGCCCGTCCGAGACCGGGACCGGGACCGGGACAGGGACCCGACGACGGCGGCGTGGGCGCCGCCGTCGGGGCGAGGAGAGGAGCGCCAGCCGCCCAAGAGCCTCATGACCATCTACGAGGACGAGCAGCGCCACGACGGGACGGGCGGCAGCCGCAGCTCGCTGGACTCGGACAGCCTGCGCGGCGGTCACCACAGCGACAAGGACCGCTCGAAGCAGGGCGTGGCCGCTCTTAAGGTCAACCGCACGGCCGCGGACAACTGGAAGATCCAGAGGACGGAGTCGGGATACGAGAGCAGCGACAGACTCAGCAACGGCTCCTCCGCCAACCTGGACTCTCCGTCTCCCGTGGTGGAGAACAGGTCCTCCAAAGACCTCCTCAGGCTGGAGAACCTGTCCTCCAAAGACCTCCTCAGGCTGGAGAACCTGTCCTCCAAAGACCTCCTCAGGCCTGTCCCTGAGCTGCATCGGACAACAAGGTATACGATAGATCGTTTTGATTGTTTTTTTCCAGGTATTGATTGTTCCCTGAATGAACTGCTAGTGCTAGGACTCTATGTCCATTATGTCACTGATAATGAGGTCACTTAATTTAATCCCCGTTGTTTGTTTTTTTGAGAGGCATTTTTGAGCGTCAACTGAGCTGCCAATTATTAACCCATTCTGACCTGAGATCAGATTCTAAAAATGTCTTCTACATCCTGACAGTTTTCCATTCTGACCTGAGATCAGATTCTAAAAATGTCTTCTACATCCTGACAGTTTTCCATTCTGACCTGAGATCAGATTCTAAAAATGTCTTCTATAGGGATGCGCCGATCCGATACTCGTATCGGAGATCGGCGCCGATCCAGGCTAAAATTCTAGATCGGGAATCGGTGGCAAATGGGCCGATCCATTATCCGATCCACTCAGATGCCGCTCCGTTCTCCCGTTGGAACTTGAGACATGCTCCTTCCCAGTGCGCACACACAGTCAAACAGCCCCCTCACTCCCTCAGCCCTCTCCCTCCTGATCCTCGAGGGAGAGGAGGGGCTGCGCTGCCGCTCAGTCACCGCTCACTGTGCACCACTACACTAGTCTGTCTCGTTCTATCACTTCTGTCCCGGGTGTCCCCCCGCTGTGTTCTTAACTTTTTTAACAGGTTGCTCGTATTTCTTTATGTAAGATAAAGAATCCGATGAACACGGAGAGCCAAAGAGGACAGTTGCCAAAGCCCCCATTCAATTACATCCTACTTGTTGTTGCTGTTCCTCATGTTAGCGATAGCTGCTAAAGCTATCAACAGTAGCCTACCTACACAACATTGCTAGGCTAGCAAGCTAACGTTGCAGCAAAAGGATCGTTGCGGTGTGTGTGTGTGTGTGTGTGCGTGCGTGCGGGGATTCCGAATATTAAAATAATAATAGTAGTTTGAGTATGCTGGCCCACAGTAGCTACAGAATGTGCGTAAGGAGAGGGAACATATGGGCTAATGCTGGCAATGATGCATTGAATAATATCTGAATGGAACATTAACTAGAGTTATAAAAGGAATAGAAACCAAAATGATGTGGTTGACTATCGTCAGAAATAAATTAAATTGTGGTTGTGCTTTACAACTTTCCTTTTATGTGTAGGCCTAGCTGGTTTATAATCCATAGTTACTATGTATAATAATAATAATAATATTATGCATAGTAACTATGGATTATAAACCAAAAATAATAATTATTATTATAATAATTATAGGCATAATAATAATAAAACCCAAAGACGGTGGCCAAAGACGTAATCTGCGTATTAAATCAATAAAAACTATGAAAGTGCATAATACTGCACAGCTTTTATTTGTACTTAGAATGTTAAACCCTCAGAAATCGCCGTGGTTGACCAATATTATTAATCCACGTGTTAATAATATATTATATTATTATATATAATATAATATATATAATAATGTATTAAATACATTACATTATACATAGGGTATCAGATCGGTACTCTGTATCGGCAGATACTGGACCCCCATGTATCGAAATCGGTATCGAATGCCAAAAAGCCGGATCGGTGCATCCCTAGTCTTCTACATCCTGACAGTTTTCCATTCTGACCTGAGATCAGATTCTAAAAATGTCTTCTATGTCAGTCGCTCTTCTCAAAAAGTAGCAAAATAAACCTCAAGAATTGAGGGCTTAATTCATCTTTTTTTTTACACAACACGGAGCCATATTAAATTCTTTAAAATGTTTGTAGCGTGAAAATATGGATGTCAAGGATTGATTACAGATTGATTGTGTTGAATTACAAATGATGAAAGTCCTTGTTAAAGGGATAGTTCACCTTCAATTCATGGATTTATTTTATTATTATTTTGTCGCATCCTAAGCCAATAATTTGATGATATTAAAGCAGTGGTTCCCTATGGAGACACATAGGGAACCACTGCTGGTCATAAAATTATTGGTAATGTTTTTGGGTGAACTATCCCTTTTTAATGCAATCTAATTTGTTGAATTTGTATTTTAGGGATCTGTACGCTCAGAGAAGTGACGACTCAGAAGCAGACATTTTGCACTCCTCGTTTTCCTATGGTAAGAGACTACTTAAAATACCTCAGTCTAATTTAACAAGTTTTATATTAAGATTTGTTTTAATGATTTTGTAAGTAGCAAGTTTGTCAAGTCAAAACAGTTAAGACATTTTTCTCCCTTTCCCAATCACTCCCCCGCGTACCCCCCAAAGTTATCGCTGCCAACCTGCACACATTTTGTGTACCAACCACGCAATTCTAGGCGTATAGACACCTATAATTGCGTGGTTGGTACACAAAATGTGTGCAGGTTGGCAGCTCTGTCGCTGTCATAATTTCCGTCTTCAAATATGTGACCAGTGCCAGTGATTTCAACCACAAGTCGGCAATAGTATAACTTCACAATTGAACGAAATACATTCTTTCTTTTTTTTTGGTGGTTTTCGTTTTTTAGCCACATTAACACAGTTGGAATGTTAAAGAATGTTTTTATTCCATCAGAAAGTCGTTTTAGTGTCATTAAGTCGTTGTAATTGCTTAAACAAGTCACTATGTCTAATGTTTTAACCATTGGGTTAAGCAATGCTAACCAATGCTAATCAGAAAATCAGCTTTCCTTTCAAAGTATGCAAATTTCGCTAAAATCCGCTTTTTTGTACACAATCGTTTTTGAAGATGATACTAGTCTTTTACTAACTGGCTAACAGAAATAGCAGAGAAAGAAGTATTAACCATCGTATTTTGGAAAAAGTGTGTTTATTTTCGGTCCGCCTAAAGCTAATGTTCCAGATGGGGGCACTGGTGAATCAGAACAAAGGAACATGTTGAAATGGCTTCCTGTTTCCAATAGCAGAAGAAGAAGACTTGGATTAATTTAATGTAAACATTGTAACATTGTCACCATAACGTGGTTATTATTAGTTGCTTTGGAATGTACCTGCCATGAAAATGAAGGTCATAATAACGCAGATCACATTGATATGTAATATAGCGCGATATGTACTTGTTTTAGCTACAGGATTGATATCAATATAATGCTAAACGTAGCTAAAAAGCTATCGCGGGGTTGCCAGGTTCTGAGAAATAAGCAACCCGGTATATGAAAACAAGCCCAAAATAAGCGAAAATAGCCGATCTACAAGCATTTAAAGGGATTGTGACATTTAAAACACATTTTTTAGATTTTTTGGCTTTTTTGGCTTTTCTTGACATCAATTTCACAAAAGAAAAACGAAGTTTGAACATTCAGTGTATTCTCTGCTGTCTGGACTTTTGTGAATAATTATGCAAAAATGTCTCTGGTTGGACGGCAGGCATATACGTAGATCCCTGCTAAACCTCCGCCCCCTCCCCTTGCTCCCTGCCTACCCTCTCTTCTCCGCCCCTCTCCTCTCCGCTTCCTCATTGTGACCGCGACTTTGTTTCTTTGTAATACTTACTAATAATGGCTTCTAGAGAAAGATCAATCTGCTCTGTTGTTGGCTGTGTCAATCAACACAAGTCCTTACACTGGATACCAACTGGCCTAGATGACTCTTTTATTTTTGACGGTGACGTTCCTACCACGTTGTCAAAGAAGCGCATCTTGGGTTGACAGGAAAGGGGGAATTACCGACATCTACAGGCTAAAAGAATGTGTTTTTCCATGGCTTCTCAGGATGCAGATTACACATACACAAAAACTCCTGGCAAGAAATACTGGAGTGGAGTTGAGTGTTCAAACTTTTTAGACACGTTTGAAGGACCATGGCCAAGACTTTTAATATTGTTAAAATGATGTTATAAATAATGTCATAATACCTTTAACAATACAAATCTTGTCCCTGGACCCTGGCATACATTATTTTCTGCAGACAAATAATAATAACAGGCTAATATAGCTATTTTATTTGTAGGCTACTCATCTGGAACATTTACATAGGCCTGATCTAATAAGGGTCCACTTGGTTACCAACTCTCCATAATCAACTACAATTTAAAAACAAGCCCAAATAATCAACTACACTTTATTTTTGTCAAATAGATTTTTATAACAGGTTATAAATTATTATAAAATTGGTACAGTAGGCCTATGCATTATTTTTCTTTAGAAACAAGGCCAACTGATTATAATAATCAGACATGGCAACACTGCTGGTTGAATAATGGAGGAATGAAGGGAAAACAGCGCCCCCTAAAGTCATAGATAGATCACTGCTGAAATCTTAGATGGGCAAATTCTTTACTTTGAGGTTTCCAATTCAGCAATACATCATATGAAAGGTTACAGTGTGCAGTTTCATAATATGTAAAGAACTGAAAAATGACCATGGCCCCCTTGTATATTAAACCACTGTCCCCGGTCACATATATTCCATTTTTAAGCCAGTATTGGACACACCATAGGTTGAACTTTTCATCAGTCAAAACAAATCCTGCAATATATTAATTACTGCAGAGAGTTTTTCCCCATCTAAATTATAGAGTGGCTAATTTTCAGAAGTATTTCTCCGTGGCAAAGAGGCCATCAGTTATACATTTATAAACCGTTCTCCTGTCCCATGGACTTCCATGTAATGTACAGACTTGACGCATTAAGATATTACTGGGTCATTTGTTTGATTCATGGTTCTATCGGTAATGCTGAAGGTCAGAGCCTGGTGGAAGGAACGGAGGTTGTATGTAAATGTATGTCCTCTTGTCCCTCATGCTCTGAGTCTGAACCACTATACTGTACCTACGTGTGACTTCCACCTGCAAGTTCAGCGTCAGTACCAAGTACCTATTGTTAGCATAGACTTATAACTTATAAAGTAAGCGAGGTGTGGTCTTGTGGTTAGAGTGTCCGCCCTGAGACTGGGAGGTCGGGGTTCAATCCCCGGCCGCGTCATACCAAAGACTGTAAAAATGGGACCCAGTGCCTCCCCTGCTTGACACTCAGCATCAAGGGTTGGATTGGGGGGTAAGCGTCATGTACTTGTACATCAAGCTGCCTCACGCTACAGAAACAGCAGGAGCCTATCCTGCCCCCTATGGGCCTCATGGCTCGGCAAGGCTACTTACTAAGTTTCTTTGTGCTTTGGTGTTCTTAACCCATTCTGACCTGAGATCAGATTCACACGAGGTTTCCACTGGACACAAGCTGGTCTGACGAACCCATTCTGACCTGAGATCAGATTCTAAAAATGTCAGTCGCTCTTCGATTTAAAAAAAATAGCAGACCTACAAGCTCGTATCGCGCCACTCGGTGGCGCGATATGAGCTTGTAGATCTGCTATTTTTAAATAGCTAAAGCATAACATGATGCCGACACCAAAATGGGTGCCCGGTCAGATAAACATTCTCCGGACAGATACTTTGCCAAGATCATCTTTGTCTGGATTAAAACCACAGCCAGCCACAGGGTTTTTATCCCAAATTGAAGGTGGCATTATGCTATCATGAGTTGAAAACAATCACAACTTGATGGTAGTCGTGGAAGAGTCATCTACGAGGAATGCTTTGTGCAAAGCAAATGCTTTCCCCCCACATTGGTATACAATTAGGCCCCTGGTTTGGTTTGTCAGTAGTTACTTCCCTCCAGAATTTATCATTTCTAAATGGAAGGCTTTTATTTGTGTTTGTGCTATATTACACGTAATATATTTTGTCATAAGTTGACACTACATTTTTGTCTTTAATCAAAATGGCTTTTTATGAGTCTGATCTGGGTTCAGAGAACAACATTAAAATTGCGATGCAGCTGTACGTGAGCTTTAGTTTTAGTTTTCTTGCATTTAATGGTTATGGAACTGCATTCCTTTTTTTTATAGTTTGGATTGATTGAGGACTTTGCTAAAGGTTTCTCTATATAAACATAATAAACAATGTGTATGTTTTTTAAACATAAACGAGTTTGATCTATATATTACCCCAAATGTATGTAAAACAGCTTCTCCTTCCCACAGTTGCAAATCATATTTTAGTGGTGGAAAGTAACTAAGTACATTTACTTAATAACCCTGGAATCCCTATTTGGGGCAAATTTCAGGACTGCTTGGTTCTTTAATAAAAACTTAATTCACAACACATTCACAACGAATTGCAATGCGACACATTGTGAGCTCATAAATCAGCGTTTGTCCGGAAAGAAACTATACCCAACTCCAATTTTGAGGTTTTTAGATATTTTCTTTTGAATCGTTATGAAATATGTTGAAGATATTCAAGTGGGCAATGAATATGTCCACATTGACGTCCCCAGCTCTGATGCCTCAACGGGGAAAAAATCCTTCTTCGTTGCTCGGTAGCAAAGCATTTTTTTTTTTTACATATGCTTTTATGTTTTACGGCCTGACTTTAAATCTACTTATGTCAGAATAGAGGTTTTCATAAAAAAAAAAAAAGATAAAAGCTGTTATGAGGGAATTATCAGACTTCATCATGAGGATAAAGCTATATGTTAACCCATGTTGGGCGGGAACCCCTTTTGGTATTATAGCATCACGTTATGCTTTAGCTATCGAAAAAATAGCAGACATACAAGCACATAGCGCGCCACTCGGTGGCGCGCTATGTGCTTGTATGTCTGCTATTTTTTTTTAAATCAAAGAACGACTGACATAGAAACATAGCTTTTTCAGAAAACTGTCAGGATGTAGAAGACATTTTTTAGAATCTGATCTCAGGTCAGAATGGGTTAGTGATATCCATAGCGGAATGCGCGTACGGCCGTACGCGGGGCATCTGTGGTGTGCATGTCTGTCCATGAGGCCATTGTGTCGAGAGATGAACTGTAATGGACAGGCTTAGAGAGAGAGGGACCCATTGATGCCACTTTAACAAGCTGGTGACTGATGTGCTAACCTAAGTGTTAATGCCTTGGAATGAGTCCAAATTTATATTGTACCTTTTTTTTTTAGGGGCTCCTCCTATATTCAGCTTAGTGTAGACTGTAGAGTCGATTCTTGTCCTCTAACACAAACATTAAATTCCATTGACAATGAATGGAGGATTCACGTCATATGTGGACGAGCAAATCGGTGTTAACACAAACATTAAATGGGCAATCCTATGAAGATGGATAGAACATGGGTGAAGTCGTTCTTTTTAAGGCCTCTGGCACGTGCTAATCAAAAGGGTCCAAAACGCTTTCCCCTCCGTCATCAGGGGACATGATTAACTGACCCAACGGATCAAATCAGTCCAGCTAACAGGTGTCTCTTCTTGGCCGCTGAAAAGCATCACGTCTGCTGGACGCAGATCAAAGGCTGCACTGTGATGTTATTTATGCTCCCAGAAACGCTATCTCCACATCCATCACTTTTTTTTTAAAGCTAAATATATAGTTGTGCTCACTGCTGCATGGAGGCCTTTTTTAATCATTCCATATATGGGTTGTTGTATGCAGTGTTGTTTTCGTCGACTAAAACTAAGACGAAAGATGTTCGTCGACTACCTTTTTTCCACTGACGAAAACTACATGGAAACTAAATTAAAACTAAGCTACGATGACTAAAACTAAGACTAAAATATATTTGACAATTTTGTCAACAAATAAAAACTAGACTAAAATGTTAGGAAGGGACTATAGTGGACAAGAGATCCAGTATAAGTCATTTTTCACTTGGTTGCATGCTGAAAATAGCAGATCTACAAGCTCTGTATAGATCTTCTAGTGTAAAATCAGTCAGATTAAATCAACTGTAGATTTAGTCGACAAAAATCTTATGATATTTAGTCAACTAAAACTAGACTAAACACAGACTAAACGGGTGACAAAAAATGTTGACTAAAACTAAATTAAAACATTTCAAGAGACTATGACTAAAACTAAAATAGAAAATCCCTGCCAAAAACAACACTGGTTGTATGTGTTTTGCTTGCCGTGCACCTTCAATCCATGTTCCCTGGAGTAGAAAAGCACTACTTGGTTTCGATCACTGTCTTCCACCCCCAGTTGTGGGACTTTTGTATTGTTATTTAATAGCCCATTTTGGGCGCCGGGAACCCCTTTTTGGTGTTAGCATTATGTTATGCTTTTTCTTTTTCAAAAATAGCAGATCTACAAGCTCATAGCCCGCCACCGAGTGGCGCGCTACGAGCTTGTAGGTCTGCTATTTTTGAAAAGAAATAGAAGAACGACTGACATAGAAACATAGCTTTTTCTAGAAAACTGTCAGGATGTAGAAGACATTTTTTTAGAATCTGATCTCAGGTCAGAATGGGATAGACACCCCCCCTGTATCATAGTCATATGTGTAGCTATGTGTAGATAAGATATTGTGGCTGTTTTTTTTTATATTATAGAGGCTTAGATTCAACCCTAAGCAACCACGGGATGCAATGGATGCTTCCCTGGGGCAGACGAGACATTCTGACCTGAGATCAGATTCTACAAATGTCTTCTACATCCTGACAGTTTTCTGAAAAAGCTATGTTTCTATGTCAGTCGTTCTTCGATTTTTCAAAAATAGCAGACCTACAAGCTCGTAGCGCGCCACTCGGTGGCACGCTATGAGCTTGTGGTTCTGCTATTTTTCAATAGCTAAAGCATAACATAATGCTAACACCAAAAGGGGTGAGGTGAGGTGATACAGACTGAGAACACTGATACATAGCGCCACCTGGTGGTCACCAGTTTAGGCTCTGAGTGCCAATTCTCCCATTATAAAGAAAGAAATAATTTGTAATTTCTATTATGCATGTAATGTCATCACCTGTACACCAGATTAGAGGAATTTTCATCCGGTACTTAATTTGCAATTAGACGTCTTGACGTTTATGGCTCTTAAACTGTTTTAAGACGCAATATTATAACACTGCAAAAAAGAAAGGAAAATTAAATAAAAACACAGCCTATACATGAAGTGACCAGAATGAGGAAAATAATGAAAGAGTAGTAAAATTACAGTACAGAGTAAAATAGGACACAGCATAATATGGACTCTTTTTTAAGAGTCATATTGTTAAAATCGTTTGCTGACTTTGAAATTCAACTGCATCAAATAGTGAATCGCCACATGGACTTTGTATAGATGCTTAAACACACAGCAAGCAGCATTGCTGAGGGGGGGGGGGGGGGGGGGATTCTGTAATTGCATGCCAGCAGAAAAAGGATTTAGTCACTAATGCTCCCGGAGAGTGCAGAACGGGGAGGGTATAGCGCTGACACATCACAGATGGTCCTTATAGCCACTCACTCTCTTCCTTGTCCCATTAGTCAGCTGTTGTCTGTCTGAATACCGGATGACTCGCCCCGGTGCGTGCCCGTTTCTCCTCCCGGAATTGTCACCAGTGAGGGGGATAACTTTGTAATATGCTATTGGCTGTTTGTATTCTTTTTGGAAACATATAAAAAGATACTCCTGTAGAAAGGCTATACTATTTTACTTATGTTGACCCTATAAACAATTTAGTATTATTTAGTATATGTAAGGTTTTGCCCCCTCAAATGGTACCTCGTCAGATAATCCCCACATAGCCTACAACAACTTCTGTGAACAGACTTCAATGTAGTAGCTTTTCATAAATTATATTTGTACTTAGGCTGTCTGCTGTCATGAAAGTTTATAGTTAGAGAAATTCAAAGTCCAGCCGTCTGCTGTCCAGCCTCTCCCACCCCTCACTGGGGAAAATTCTGGGAGGAAAACAGAAACGGGGCGAGTCATCTTGTTACCGTCTGTCTCAGGCCTTTACGAATCACACCGATGCCACCAGGCTCTGTCTCAATGCCTTTACAGATTCACACCGATGCCACCAGGCTCTGTCTCAATGCCTTTACGAATCACACCGATGCCACCAGGCTCTGTCTCAAGCCTTTACGAATCACACCGATGCCACCAGGCTCTGTCTCAATGCCTTTACGAATCACACCGATGCCACCAGGCTCTGTCTCAATGCCTTTACAGATTCACACCGATGCCACCAGGCTCTGTCTCAAGCCTTTACAAATCACACCGATTGGGTTGGGTTGATATCAGTGGTGGAAAAGCAAGTACTTTTACTTAAGTACTGTACTTAAGTACAATTTTGAGGTATTTGTATCCTACACTTTTAGTGTGTAGGGTTCGTAGAGTGTCATTAGTCTTAGCATTGCTAGCTAAAGACCGGCAGGGCCCTGTATGTGAAGTTGTGACCCAACTTCCCTTTGCGGGGGGCCTCCCTTTAGTTGTAGGATCAGACAGTCAGTACACAGGGGGGGGGGGGGGGGGGGCTTAGGGCCTTACCTTAACATGACCCCTGTTAGGTAACATGTCTGTGGCCCTTAACATGACCCCTGTTAGGTAACATGTCTCTGGGACTCTAAATACATTGTTTTGGTTTGTCTGACAGTAATTACCAGTAATACAGGAACTTTGACACAGGCTTTTCTTTTAAGTATATTTATTGTTTTTTTTTAGACATTTAAAGACAACAAGACATTACACAACAAGAACATAATAACAAACAGCAAAAGAAAATAAAGAAAAGAAAAGAAAAACGGCTCAGACACAACACCATTATAAATAAAAAGATTGAGTATACAAGGACATGGCAGGAACAATGAACCATAATGACAAGTGGCTTGATTGTTTTGATATAGACTCCCATTCAGGAAATACATCCATGCAGTATATAAATACATATATTAAAAAGGCAGACAATAACAGTCATCACAGGCACCAAATCATTACCACAAGAGCAGACCCATGCAGTTTTTTTTTGTTGGTTTAGTTAATGTCGGTCTGGCGGTAATGAGCTGTAAAATGTAGAAACTGGTGTGATGACATGAGCTGTCGTGTGTGTCTGTGTCTGTGTGTGTGTGTGTCTGTGTGTGTGTCTGTCGTGTTGTGTCTTCAAGGTGAATACGGACGGACTTCCCCAGATCTACAAGACGTTAACCTCAAATCCAGTTCATGTTTACAAAGGTAAAAAAGAAAAAAAAAAGGAAAACAACTGTACCACTCTTTCTATTAAAACCCATTTTGGGCGGTAACCCCTTTTGGTGTTAGCATTATGTTATGCTTTAGCTATTGAAAAATAGCAGACCTACAAGCTTTTGTAGGTCTGCTATTTTTGAAATATCGAAGAACGACTGACATAGAAACATATAGCTTTTTCATAAAAACAGTCAGGATTTAGAAGACATTTACAGAATCGTTCCCAGGTCAAAATGGGTTTTAATGTAATTATAATTGCATGCCTCATAACATAACACAACATAATTCATGTAATCTGTAAATCTGTGCTTTTGCAACCAGAGGGAGAGCATTCCGATACACTCCCGGAGTCCTGGAGAAGATCGATGGTATCGATAGTGAACGGGAGGACAACGTCGACAGCGGCTCCCCCGTCCCGCCGTTCTTGGCCAAGACCAGCAGCTCCGAGTGGAACAGCTCCGACGACCTCGCCGGCCCCTTCTTCTCTGAGCAGGAGGAAGAACTCACTGTAATCCACCGGGAGCCGCCGTTCATATCGCACAATAATCACCGTAACGTAGCGCCTCCTGCTTTACCTCCAAAGACCTTTGGCCACGTCGGATACGACGACGACACGGACGACTTCCACCCACAGCCGCCGTCGGCGTTGCCGGTGCCGTCCCGGACCAGCTCCCTCCTCTCACACTCCTCCCACCTCCGGCGGTGGATCGAGACGCCGCCCGCCGAGCACAAGCTGTCATCGTCGGACGCCATGAGCTCCAAGTCGGGCTGCTCCTCCTCGGATCAGGACCGAAACGACCTGTCCGCCAGCGAGAGTGAAGAGAGGTTTCCTCCCAGTCCGAGGCTGCCGGGGAACGACGACGACGAGGAGCACACTGACGACTCGCCGTCTCCTCCGACGGCGGACGTGGTTCTGCCCACCACGTACTTTTCTGTAGATAACTGTATGACGGACACTTATCGGGCCAAGTACCACAAGGCGAGGCCTGCCCTGTACATGATGACGGACTCGAAAGCAGAGCCACGTCATGCTCTGTCAGGGGAAAGT
This sequence comes from Protomyctophum parallelum, assembly GCF_964188405.1. Classification (NCBI taxonomy): domain Eukaryota; kingdom Metazoa; phylum Chordata; class Actinopteri; order Myctophiformes; family Myctophidae; genus Protomyctophum; species Protomyctophum parallelum. The sequence goes on along the minus strand of NC_139716.1, from coordinate 11,663,159 downwards.
GACACCGAAGAGAAGAAGGGCCTCTCGGTGCCCGAGGTCCAGCCACCGGAGCCCCCCAAGAGCAGATCAGAGTCGGGTATGGAAATATCATGTACTATAGAGTTGTGCTGTGACTTAAGTATTATTTTCACATTCTTTACTTTTGAGGGACGCTCGCTATAGGCCCTGCAACGTCATATGGCAGCAAAGTCTATGGACTAATTTAACACTTTGACTGCAGGATTAATTAATCGTGATCCCCGTCTGACCTAGTGGTTTTTCACTAACCTTTGAAGAACCACCCGGCCACCATCATCCTTCCGTTTCATGGACATCCGGTGTAACCATATATGGAGACGCAATGTCACGAGGCGTGACCATATATGGAAGCGTGGGTGACGGACGGGACGGGAAATGCAGGTTTTCATAGTAAATGCGACCGGCGGTCGCAACAAGCTTTCACATTGTACCAAAGCTGTGAATGGCAAATTTTTTCCACCACTAAACGGATCCTTTTTATAATTATTTGTATAAATCATTTGTAGATCAACAAGTTGGATCTATAAATGAACATACATAATGTATGTTCCAGAGCACCACGCTTTTTCGCAGTTGTCAGAATGATTATATTATTATTATTATTATTATTATTATTACAGATGATAATTGATTCACTTTTTCTGTCCTTTTATTTCCCAGGTTATTCTACATGGAATGCAAAATGGAACCCTGTCACTCCAAAAGGACTTGATGAACACGGGTTCCTGTGATTTTAGCAACAAGCGTTGAAGGAGCTGATGGAAGCTAGAGCTATTATTCACTGTGACCGCAGCAATATCAATAAGTCAATCTCTCAAATGGATTTGTGCGTTTGCTTTGCACAGGTGTCAAGTCACACATGTAGGCACAAGTCTGGTTGCCAAAGAGATTGGTCCCGAAACACAGTGAAAAAGGATTTTCTGTTTGAATTCTGGTATGAGCTACTTATAACTCCAAGTTTGAATTTGCACGGTAGAGAAAGAGAGACAAGAGAAGAGAAGAGAAGAGTAGAAAGCAGCACCAAGGTGGCTGGTATCAATCAATGTTTGGATTTCCCAGAACTCACAAGGCAAGGCAATGATTTGTGGGCTGGATTAGTGAAGAATGTATCTCAAAAGGTCCCTTTCCAAGTTAAGAGATTAAAGGCTCATACATAGTCTGGATTTTCGGTGGTGGGGTGACCGCCGAACTACAACATGACGTCACGAGCCACGGTGAAGAGCAAACCACCACCACCGCTCCAGCCCGTCTCTCTGTTTTTACTCGCCACCGCTCAACGTTATTTCGCGGTGGTCGCGGTGGTCAGCTCACCACCGAAACTCCGGACTATGAAAACAAAGAATAACCTATTTCTAACCAATCTGTTCTCTCTCAAACTATGGAATGCTTATGTCTCTTTGTAGAATTGTTCTCACTTCAGTGTTACAAGATCTCTGTCTGCCCTAATTCCGCCTATTGAATGTTTTCGCTGTAATTTATTGGTGTAGAGGTTTTTAAAACCTGTTAATAATATTGTTTTGGGGGGAAGTCAATTCTACTGTACATACTGTATTGTACATGTTTATGAGAGGACTGCTACTTAAAGATGGAGTGCCGTGTCCCCACCACCCCCAAACATGATCAGGTACAGGTACTATGATTATATTAGGAGAAAGGTGTTTTTCAAAAAAGTGTAAAAAGTGTTGAAATGATGTTTTTATGTGGACACGCTCACCAGTTTATTAACACAACCAGCGCCGGGATTCCTTCAAAATAAAAGCTCTGGGGTGGTGCCGGGAAGACATGGCTGCTTTTACTCTGTTAAGCCTCCCCCCAATTGATTACCTTGCTCTCGTTTCCATAATATCGCTAAATAATCCATCGCGTTCATATTTTGAGGCAGTTGAGAAGAGCTTAGGTATATCCATCAGATCGTGCATGAACGAAAAGCGAAGCCTATGGTGGCCTTGATTTTTTTTTTTTTTTAAGGACAAAATTCCGAATATTCTTCTCTCGTTTGATATCATTGAAGATGCGCTAGGACGTGTACACATGTCATTGCAACCCGTCGATTTGGATTGCTTATGACGTGTGGCCACGTTGGGTGGACTGGGTGGTGATGGGTGGTGATCCACCTGGTGGGTGGTGATGGGTGGTGATCCACCTGAACTGAAGCTGTACCCACAGCTGTATGATAAAGGGGGAGTGGTTAGGGGGACGGGATGATATTGTAATGTCACTATATCGCTGTCAATTCGATTGGGCCTTTTGAAAAACCAAACATACACAGGGAAGACATATTTCAATATTTCTTACCACACCTGGGGGTTTATTAGAGTATTGCTAACTCCATAGACGCATACAAAACAGAAAAAGTACAAAAATCATGGCACTCCAACTTTAAAAATGGATCCCAGGGGTTCTTGCAGGTGGTGGGCAAATGTAGTTTGCTTTGTTTGCTGGTAAACAGGTATTTGGCACATAGGCGTACTTGCTTGCACACCCCCCATCACATGAACACACAATCATACAGTTTATATGGCTTTATATTGTATTCCCAGGTTTAGAATTTGTATCTTTCACACTCCTTCCAGTCATAAGCTGTTCCAATGTTCCTCCACATTGAGTGAAATCTTAAGGTTTTATCGGTTACAATTTGCCTTTCCAGTACTCTGATTTTGGCAGGGTATAATGGAGATATCAAGATTGTCTTCCCGCGATAGAGAAGGGGCTTACTTTATTATTATTACTATGTTTAGTAGGTTATGTTCTTGCTTAACCCAAGCCCCAATACTGTATATTTGTTTATTTTCTTAAAAGATGCTCTAAATCTCATTGGTAATTTTTGTTCTTTTGTTTTGTATACTGCTCGGCAGAATTTACTGCACAGTGCCTTTCTATTTTTCTACGTCCAAACAAGTTTAAATAGGAGTCATAATTTGTATAATTCTGTAATTTGAGATTATTTTATAACATTTAAATTCATTTTTATTGATTAACTGTTTAATAAAAACATTTTATTTAACCATGAATGTATCAAGTAAAGTTGTTTAGAGTTTTCATTCCTAAACCTTGTCGGTTACTATCATAGCTGCTTAATCTATCAGCACTGAAATGTTTAAAACGGTCGTTTCTGAGAATGGGAAGTATGGACCACAAGGTCGCCAGTTCAATCCCCGCTTTGACCATGGCCGCCAGTTCGAGCCCCGCTTCGTCAAAAGTAACCTGACCCTTAGGAGATGCTCATGCTGTGTTTTAGATCATTCGACACAATGGCAAGTGTGATGTAAAGTGTAGAAGCCCGTACCGCCACACCAATAATGATAACTATGTTTTCCTATGGCAGAGATCATACCACAAATAATGGTAATGACAGTAGACATCGACAGTGGTGAACGGCAGTAGTTGGCATCTGTTTCAGAGTAATTAGATGAACGTAAACTCTTAAAGGACCACTTCACCACTTTTCAACCTATCTTCATATAATAGATCCTCACTAATAACCATGAAAAAATAGCGCAATTTTTTTCTACTCTGTCTGTCTCTCACAGGAGGGCTGTGGGCAAATCAGAAACTGTCTTCCAGTGACATCATCGGTGGGGAATACAAGCTAATAGAAACTGCAGGCTTTCTAGTCCTGAAAAGTTGCAATGCGAAAATGGAAGCCATCGTTCTCACGATAATGAAAATCTAACAATTTCTGTAAAAAAAGCTTGTTTCAAAAAAAAATCTGCCTAATGATGATGTCACTGGAAGACAGTTTCTAAACTGACCACAGCCCTCCTATGAGACACAGACTGAGTAGAAACAAATCGTGCCATTTTATCATGATTATTAGTGAGGACCTATTATATGAAGATAGGTTGAAAAGTGGTGAAGTGGTCCTTTAACAGGCAATCAAATTCCTTTGTCTTTTCTCATTTATATTTTAACGTGTCTGCACTGCAGGCTATAGGCAAGTCAGATTTAGACTTTAATACCTTTTGGGAACCACTGGGCGCCGCTAGACAGCCTGTCTGATTGGACACTTGACTGACTGACTGACTGACTGGCTGATTATGGTATTAACCGTTTGTAGAATGGGTACAGTTCAAGCCAGGAAAGAACAGTTTAAGATTTTGTTTACATATCCTCCATTTTCAATTTATCAGAAAAAGAAAAGTTCAGTTCCCTGACCGGGAATCGAACCCGGGCCGCGGCGGTGAGAGCGCCGAATCCTAACCACTAGACCATCAGGGAAGACGACTACGATGTTTCTCAGAGTGAGGTATGACGTTCCCAATAAGAGTCCCGCACATTATTTCAGGGGGTCCCCAGATTTTACTGTGAGTCAAACTAAATTCAAATGTATATTGAGAGATTAAACAAAATGTAATAGGCCTACCTACAATTCCAACTGGGGGGGGGGGGGGCGGGACTGTTCAAATATGATTTATATGTCTTGAATTGTCTTTAATCATCTTTAATTGTTATGACGAATTGAGAATGGAGGACCCAGATGTAAACGTGTTTTCGTCCACAAGTAACAGTTTTTATACTGACTTGTGCTTTCGTTTGAAATGTGGTGACCATTCTAGTGTGAAATAAACTGTCAGTCAATCAATCAATCAATCAAAACGCTTGTAGACAGCTCCTCTAGGTACTCCCATATGGTCTAGCGGTTAGGATTCCTGGTTTTCACCCAGGCGGCCCGGGTTCGACTCCCGGTATGGGAACACTGTTTTATTTGGGCTCAGATAATAATAGTAATGTGGAAGGAATGACGCCCTGCCAACAGAACAGTTATCAAAACATGTCAGTCCTGAATTTACCCTTGAAAGCGCACATTTTAACTAGACATATTATTAACGACAGTTAAGCTTTTAAAACACCAGACATTACATTACTATTTAATTATTGTATGTGTTTAATTGTCTTGAATGAATTGACCACAATGGCCATGAAACAATGAAGTCCTGCAGGGCATTTTGTGTTATAGCCTACTTGTTAGCGTCATCATCGTATAGTATCATAATAAACTCTGTACTATTTGCAAAACGATTAACGATTATCTTTGTAGATTAAATTAGGTTGACTGTACTTTACTAGGATTCATTTCCTCATCCATTCTTTAATTGTTGAAGCCATTTGACTTGTCACAGTTAGACACACTGTCGGAGGCAGGTATGGTAGACAATAAAGTGGGTTTCAGGTGTGGTAATCTGAACTTTTTTTTTTTGCTTCCTAAACATGTTTTCTTTCAAACTAAAGCAAAATAAACATAAAAATACAGATTTAGATGTTTATTTTGATAGTTTATTTTAGCCTGTTGACACTATTTTCTGATTTGTGGAGTGATAATTAGAGATATCTAAAATCCCATCTGTAATTTTCTTTGTCTCTAATGTGTCAACAAAATGAAATGATAATTTTTAACCTGGCTTTATCCGATCTTCAGATTTATCGTTCCGAAATGTATGCAAATTAGCGCATATAATGCCTAATTTGCATTTTTTTAACATATAATTTCAGAAAACTTGTAATACAAAAAAAATCTTAGTTTTAATATAAGTACCGGTAATCAACTGGGGAAGTTTCATTGTGATAGTGTAGAGGGTTCAGAAATAGCCCCTATTATAGTTTTGCACTAAAACATACACCCCCCATTTTTAAAGATTTATTAGAACTATTCTAACATTTATTGACACTTTTTTATGAGATGCCACATCTTATTAGACTTCCTAGTCAATAGATGGCGCTCTTGCGCTACTGTGAATCATAGAGGAACTGCCTATAGTCTCGGTCCCACGCATGCGCAGTTAGTAATAAACCGCTGCTGACCGAGCAAAGCAACACTAAAGTTCGTGTCCTGTTCCTCGTTTTTCACAGGTATAAGAATCATATCTAAACATTCCTAATGATGTTGAAACTACTGTGAACTGTCAGTGACATGTTTAGTAACGTTTTGAGTGTACTTGAAGTGAGTTTGGACCAGTAGTTTTATTGTTTTGATTGAGTTGAATAATGGCTGCTGCCAGGTAGTTTTACACTGTGTTACCACACAGACAGCACACGTGGTGCGCGTGCGTGCGTGCGTGTTATTTGAATGTATTTGAGCTAATAGTGTAAATGAAAAAGAGTATTACATTTAAGAAATGTATTATTGTGATGATAAATGGAATCTGAGTGTTCTGATTACAGTGTTAAGTTTGTATGTTGAGAGTAAGAATACAGATTGGATAGGATGTCAAAAGGTTTATTATTGTGTACTTTATTTTTGGTTTTTTGTATTTTGTATTTTTGAAGCTATTGTGAAGTATGTTATGTGTCTATTATTATTTTGATATTGAATGCACAATATGAATGTTGACATTGAGTTAGTAATAAACCGCTGCTGACCGAGCAAAGCAACACTAAAGTTCGTGTCCTGTTCCTCGTTTTTCACAGTGCATTCAACCCTGTGAATCGCTTGTACCGACCCAGACTCCCCTAGGTCTGAGGCCGGTAACAATAGCTATTATTTAACTGGAAAAGTTACATTGATGGAACCTCAAAGACGGATGACTAGCCCACTAGGCCACTGAGGACGTTAGTAGTTTGGAGATCACGGTCTGTATTGTCTATTTAAGCCGGGTTCTACTAAAGGAAGCTTCCAGTCATATATTTTCTTTGTCGTGGACACTTTACAGTTACATTAATAATTCTACTCGAGTTGGAGGCATTGAGACCCATTTTAACCCTCAATGGCTTCCTTTCTGAAAAATAACCGGAAGGAAGTGACGCCGCCCTCAAATAGGGCGCAGACGCGTTGAGGCGGGTTTGGTCAGTGTTTGTTTGAGAATGCCACGTCACGCAAGCATCGTGTCCGTCTTCTGCAGGCAGCAGGTAAACAATGAAATGTTATTTAATACTTAACGTTGTTGTTTTTGTCAAACATCTGTTATCACTTAAGTTAATAGTACAGTTTTGAACCGTGTTTCAGTAGCAGAGTGGTTACTGTCGGTGGTTTGTGGATATTGGGGCCCGGGGTTGATGACTGAGAATGTTTCATTCTTAACAAACACAATTTAGTCGAGGTCCATTATGTAATGTTTCTGTATCTCAATGAAGAAACTCGGTTCTTGATATGATTCTTTATTTGAACTGATAGGGTTTGGTAGCATACAGGTCATACATCCTATTCTAAGATCTAGAAATGTTTGTAGGTGTGGCCATGATATAGGTGTGGCACAGTCATCATCATTGCCATCTAGTGGCTGTTATACTCACATATCACAACACATTATTCATTCAGTATTTGAGCCATGGACCACCAGTTGACATTTATAGACTCTCACAATGGTGGTCCGTGGCTCAAATGGGTCTGAGAGGCTAAATGGCCTCAAATGGTGGTCCGTGGCTCAGATACTGAATGAATAATGGACCTCGACTAGATGCAAAAACTATTTTGTTTGAAAGAAATAAAGAAACATTCTCAGTCGTCGATGGGGAGGAGAACCCGGGCCCATATGTTCACAAACCGACAGTAACCACTCATCTACTAGAACACGGTTTCATGAAGTAGTATTAACATAAACATTATAACAAGTATCTTCATAAGTTTTAACATGTTTGAGCCACGGACCACCATTTTACATTTATAGACTCTCACAATAGTGGTCAGTGCAGGCTCAAATGGGTCTGAGAGGCTAAATGGCCTCAAATGGTGGTCCGTGGCTCAAATACTGAATAAATAATCGACTAGAGGTGAAAAGAGTATTGCTTGGTTGGTAAAAAGGACAAACATTCTGTGGAACTGGCAGGAAACAAACAACAATTCTTTGAAATTGGCGGGAAACGATCCCGGGCACTCATGTTAACAAAGCAGTCACTAACCACCCCACTACAGTAATACATCATCAGCATTGTACAAACAAAGGATCAAAAGTAGCAATCTTCTACATTCTCTTATTTTGTCGTTTTTTGGAAATTAAGCAGATGCTTTACAACAATTAAACTATTTAGAGTGTAAAGATCTACTATTGGGGTCCATTTGGTTACCTAACTTAAATTGCTCTATAGTGTGACAGTAATCATTGCTGTATAGACTATATTATAGAGTGTGTGTTCAGTAACAGTGTTAATTAGTTATATAGTGTTACAGTAATCATTGCTATAGACTATATAGTATAGAGTGTGTGTTCAGTAACAGTGTTAATTAGTTATATAGTGTGACAGTAATCATTGCTATAGTGTGTGTTCAGTGGAATTGTAATGTAACAGACACAATTAGAACTGGAACATTAAGCTCATAAATAGCTTAATGTTCATTTTCTATGTATTAAAGCGCTGGAGAGACAGGAATATTCCTGTTACTGAACACTTAACACTGTTACTGGACACACACTATAGCAATTATTACTGTCACAATAACTTTGTAATGCAAAGATGTTTCTGTGCAACATTTGAGCTGACAGGCCTTTTCATGTCAATAAATCAAGTCACCTTAATTCAAGTGATAGATTATAGCCATTGCAGCCATTGCAGCCATTCCAGCCTTGCTCAGTCAGCTCGGCCAGGCCTCTCTCGAGGCCTCTCTTTCGCGTCTGGGTTCCTCAGGTGGAAGCTGCATAGTTGGGTTTTTGATGGGTTGGGTTTCAGGTGGTTATATTGTAGTAGCTTGACATTTCTTGGAGGCCACTTTCAAGGACAGACTCAATCTTCTGGAAGTCTGCTTGTGGGTAGTGGCTGGTCGTTTGTGTAGATATTGAAAAGGAGGGGGGCGAGCACGCTACCTTGTGGGAGGCCGTTCTTTTGGGCTTTCCATTTACTCCTCTGGTCATTTAACTGGACATAGAAGCGTCTGTTGTTGAGGAGGCTTTTCCTGACCATTGTGCGGTGTTGGACAGTGTTGTAGGCAGCAGAGAGATGCTGCTCCGGTTATTTGTTTTCCCTCAAACCCATCCTCAATGTGTTGGGTGAGGTTGAGCTCTGTCCAGCACAGGAGCGGCCTGGGACGGAAACCAGCTTGGTCTTTAGTCAGCTTGGTGTCTATGAGTTGCAACGAGGCGTTGGAGTAGAAGCCTCTCTTGTAGGTGATGCAGAGGAGGGAAATGGGTCGGTAGCTCTTTGGGGATGATGGGTCTTGCCACTTTGGCCTTTTTCCAGACAGAAGGGATGGTTTTCTGTGCCATGCATGTATTCAGTATCCCCACGAGCCAGGTCTTTGCGTTAGGTCCCAGGTGCTGTATCATTTCTGCCAGTATGTCATCAATCCCTAGGTTTCAACTTTCCCATTGCAGTTTGGTTGGTTCCCAATGGGAACCGGTTCAGTTCTTTTAGTCCATGAGCCAGAGCTCCAAAATTGGTGGGCAAACTATACCCTATATTAATTGTTTATAGGATCAATACAAGTACATTAATACACGATAACCCTTCCACAGTAGTAGCTTTTTCATATTTTTGATTATTTTGCATATTTTCCTACATAATGCCTCATTTGCATATTTAAAAATGTAAAATTTGTAATACAATAAGTCATTGTCTTCTTGTAAGTACTCAATTGGGGAAGTTTAATGGTGATAACAATGTAATATAGGTATGGTTTTGCCCACTCAATTCATAATTAACATTTCAAATTTGGAGCTCTGGCTCATGGACTAAAAACCAAAAAGAACTGAACCGGTTCCCACTGGGAACCAACCGGTGGAAAAGGGGCCTGAGAGTGTGGCCGACGGGCACGTACAGGTCTAGTGTAACCAAATGGACCATTTGGTCCATGTCTGTAAGTCTGAGAGTGTACAACACAAAAACTAAGGCACTGGTGTCGTACTTCTGGTTTACCGGAACGGGGTTCAACTCCCTGCAGTGCCCTGCTCAATGTGTTTTTTTACATGGTTCATTGGTCCATGGTCTCAGAGATCATTGAGCGGCACGCTTATTATTCAGCATGTGTCTCCACAGTAAGCTGAATAATAAAAAGTGTGAATGGACATTCTAGGTGAAAGTGATTTTTGACGTGCCAATGTCTGCCATTGAGCCACATTGTAAATTTGAAAGAACCATATTTCTAATATGAGACATTTCAAAGATTCCTTTTCAGGCAAACATGTCCACCGTAGGATGAACCTAAGTAGGCTAGAATGGGGTTGCTAGGTGTAAGAATGTAGGCTTCTATGTTGTTAGCAAAACATCATCATGGGTGTTGCGGAGGATGAGAAACAGTTTCTCATCCTCCGCAACACCCATTCTCATACACCGCTATACTTTTAAGTATGTTGCGGTAGAGAACGACATCATTTTGGACCATGGGCTATAGCCCATATCGTACGGCATACTATAGCACGCAGTTTTTCATCATTTTTGAGGATTTGAAAGAAATGAAAAAATGAAAAATAAAATCGATGGGTTATAGCCCATCGTTTTTTGAATTTTTGAAAAAAGAAATTGTCCTCGTTTTTCATCATTTTGGACCATGGGGTATAGCCCATATCGTACGGCATACAATAGCACGCCGTTTTTCATCATTTTTGAGGATTTGAAAAAAATGAAAAAAACGCTGGGTTATAGTCCATCGTTTTTTGAATTTTTGATTATTATTTTTTGTCCTCGTTTTTCATCATTTTGGACCATGGGCTATAGCCCATATCGTACAGCATACTATAGCACGCCGTTTTTCATCATTTTTGGAAAAAAAAACGATGGGTTATAGCCCATCGTTTTTTGAATTTAATTTATCTTCGTTTTTCATCATTTTGTATGTAGGACTAGTAGCATGCCAAAGTGTGTGCTATTTCCATAGAGAATGCATTGGGCGTTTAAGTTAAATAACTCAGAAATTATAAAACATTTCAAAGTAAAAGAGTTCCAGCATGTGTCTCCACAGTAAGCTGAATAAGAAAAAGTGTGAATGGAGTTTCTAGGTGAAAGTGATTTTTGACGTGCCAATGTCTGCCATTGAGCCCCATTGTAAATTTGAAAGCACTATATTTCTAAAACTATGAAACATTTCAAATATTCCTTTTCAGGCAAACATGTCCACCGTAAGTAGGCTAGAATGGGGTTGTTAGGTGTAAGAATGTAGGCTTCTATGTTGTTAGCAAAACATCATCATGGGTGTTGCGTAGGATGAGAAACAGTTTCTCATCCTCCGTCATCCTCCGCAACACCCATTCTCATACACCGCTATACTTTTAAGTATGTTGCGGTAGAGAACGTCATCATTTTGGACCATGGGCTCATATCGTACGGCATACTATAGCACGCCGTTTTTCATCATTTTTGAGGATTTGAAAAAAAGAAAAAAAAACGATGGGTTATAGCCCATCGTTTTTTGAAAAATAAAAAATCCTCGTTTTTCATCATTTTGGACCATGGGCTATAGCCCATATCGTACGGCATACTATAGCACGCCGTTTTTCATCATTTTTGAGGATTTGAAAAAAATGAAAAAAATAAAAAAAACGATGGGTTATAGCCCATCGTTTTTTGAATTTTTTAAAAGAAAAATTTCCTCGTTTTTCATCATTTTGGACCATGGGCTATAGCCCATATTGTACGGCATACTATAGCACGCCGTTTTTCATCATTTTTTAGGATTTGAAAAAAAAGAAAAAATTAAAAAAAAACCCGATGGGTTATAGCCCATCGTTTTTTGAATTTTGAATTTTCTTTTAATCCTCGTTTTTCATCATTTTGGACCATGGGCTATAGCCCATATCGTACGGCATACTATAGCACGCCGTTTTTCATCATTTTTGAGGATTTGAAAAAAAACAAAAAATAAAACGATGGGTTATAGCCCATCGTTTTTAGATTTGTTTTAAAACCTCGTTTTTCATCATTTTGGACCATATCGTACGGCATACTATAGCACGCCGTTTTTCATCCTTTTTGAGGATTTGAAAAAAATGAAAAAATGAAAAAAACGATGGGCTATAATGGGGTTGCTAGGTGTAAGTATGTAGGACTAGTAGCATGCCAAAGTTTGTGCTATTGCCATAGAGAATGCATTGGCCGTTTAAGTTAAATAACTCAAAAACTACAAAACATAAAAATAAAAAAAAGTTCCAGCATGTGTCTCCACAGTAAGCTGAATAATAAAAAGTGTGAATGGAGTTTCTAGGTGAAAGTGACTTTTGACGTGCCTATAGAGCTGCCATTGAGCCCTATGTTAAATGTCTCAAATTTGAAAGCACTATATTTCTAAAACTATGAAACATTTCAAAGATTCCTTTTCAGGCAAACATGTCCACCGTAAGATGAACCTAAGTAGGCTAGAATGGGGTTGCTAGGTGTAAGTATGTAGGACTAGTAGCATGCCAAAGTGTGTGCTATTGCCATAGAGAATGCATTGGCCGTTTAAGTTAAATAACTCAAAAACTACAAAACATAAAAATAAAAAAAAGTTCCAGCATGTGTCTCCACAGTTTCAAAAAACGATGGGCTATAACCCATGTTTTTTTTTCTTTTTCAAATCCTCAAAAATGATGAAAAACGGCGTGCTATAGTATGCCATACGGTATGGGCTATAGCCCATGTTCAAAAATGAAGAAAAACAAGGTTAATGTTTTTTTTTTTCAAAATTTCAAAAAACGATGGGCTATAACCCATGGTTTTTTTGTTTTTTTTTCATATCCTCAAAACAGACGTCTAAAACACGTCTATTTTTAGACTTGTTTTAGACGTTTATAAACAGAACTGTCCATCTAAATTCTAAACGGATGGTTAAATATAAGTTCCCGATTGTACCTCACATGCCAGTGTGGCACCGTAGATAAACCTGGGGTTTATAAGCAGAACATTCCGGGTTCAATTCTCCTGAAGAACATTTTCACTGTCCATCTAAATTCTAAACGGCTGGTTAAATATAAGTTCCCGATTGTACCTTACATGCCGATGTGGCTCAAAAGATAAATCTGAGGTTCATAATCCAAAGGTTACTGGTTCAAAACTAATACTCAACCAATGCTGCAGTAATTTGAACTTTTCAAGGCTAGAATAAAAAATAAAAACTCATAAGCACCAGGAGACATCTGCTGATTGCCCCAAGGTGCCTTAGCTCAATGGTGTGGTGTGCTTGATCGGTAGCCTCTGCTACCACCTGCCTGCAGGTTCAAGTCCCATGCAAGGTACTAGTGAGGACCATCGGGAGACGGTGCTCTCTCCCCCTGTTTCCTGAAAAGTAGCAGTTGGGGGTTATGTTTGAAAGAACCCTGTCCACCTAAAATTTTACAGATAAGAATTAGGTCAAACGTTTAAAAATAAAATAGCAATTTGGCCCATCATCTGACAGAAAGAATAGTCTGTGTATTTGCATACTGGGCCAAAACTTGGTTGGAAAGTCCCTCTTTTATGTCTGGCTTCCAGGCCAGTTGGAAAAGGGCAAACTGAGAGGTGGTAAGAGTATGTTAAATTGGACATTTTCATGGTAAAAGGTTAGCTGGACAGGGTTCTTTCAGACATAAGCCCCAACCGTTACATCTCAGGAAACAGGGGGGGAGAGCACCCTCTCCCGATGGTCCTCCAGCACCTTGATGTCATGACATGGGACTTGAACCTGCCAACTGCCTGTAGCAGAGGCAACGGGTCAAGCGCTCCACACCATTACGCCAAGGCACCTTTGGGCATTCAGCAGATGTCTCCTGGTGCTTTTGAGTTTTTATTTTTCATTCAAGCCTTGAAAAGTTCAAATTACTGCAGCATTGAGCTGTAGGAGGAACAGGACTTGAACATGGAATGTCTGTACTGAAAGCCTGATGATTAGACCATTGCACCATCAGTCAGACACTCTCAGGCAAAGTCTCCTGGTCATTTTGAAGTGATCTTTTGTTCGTTAGCCTTCAGTTAGTAAAGTTTAAATAACACAGAATCATATTAATCAGATGTTTCTTAGCGCTGTTGAGGTCTTCTTTTATATGATAGTGTAACAGCCGGGAATCGAACCCTGGTCTCCCACGTGGAAAGCCAACATCTTAACCACTACGACAATTAGAGTTTTGAGGTAATCAGGCTGAGGCTGTGAGCCACTGCTAGAATAGCAGTAAATGAAGCTCAATAACTAGCATTAAACTTTAGGAAGAGTGGGATTTGAAAATGAACTCTCTGTGCGGAATAACCCCTACTACACCATCACTCAGTAACATCTGCCTCTTTGTACTGTTGAAGCGATCTTTTGTATGTTAGCCTTCAGATAGTAAAGTTGAAAGAATCAAGAGTTGAACATAGAATCACGTTCATCAGAGTGTAACACCCAGGAATCGAACACAGGTCACCTGCACTGAAGGACAACATCTTAACCACTAAGCCAAAGCAACTGCCTATGGCTCAGGGGAGATATGAGACTTTTGAGGTCATCAGGCTGAGGCTGTGAGCCACTGCTATACAATAAAAAAAAATCAAAAAACGATGGGCTATAACCCATGTTTTTTTTCTTTTTTTCATTTTTTTCAAATCCTCAAAAAGGATGAAAAACGGCGTGCTATAGTATGCCATACGGTATGGGCTATAGCCCATGGTCAAAAATGATGAAAAACGAGGTTAAAAGGAGGCTGAGGCTGAAGCTGTGAGCCACTGCTAGAATAGCAGTAAATGAAGCTCAATAACTCTAGCATTAAACTTTAGGAAGAGTGGGATTTGAACATGAACTCTCTGTGCTGAATAACCCCTACTACACCATCACTCAGTAACATCTGCCTCTTTGTACTGTTGAAGCGATCTTTTGTATGTTAGCCTTCAGATAGTAAAGCCCCTGGGACTCCGAATCCATATTCAATACACACACTTTTGCTTCAACACTCAACAGCCTTGTGTGGAGCTGTGGACTAGTGCGCTTGGCTGTAAACCAAGAGGTTGTTGGTTCGAATCCACCTCGGGGACGATGGTGCTTTTAACATGATCCGAAGCAGTACTGTTTAAACATTCTAGCTCTGTTTAACTCAAAAGCACCAGGAGAAATATCCTGAATGCCCCAAGGTGCCTTGGCTCAATGGTGTGGAGCGCTTGACCCGTTGCCTCTGCTACAGACAGTTGGCAGGTTCAAGTCCCATGTCATGACGTCAAGGTGCTGGGAAGGACCATCGGGAGACGGTGCTCTCTCCCCCTGTTTCCTGAGATGTAACGGTCGGGGGTTATGTTTGAAAGAACCCTGTCCACGTAAGGTTTTACAGATGAGAATTAGGTCAAACGTTTAAAAATAAAATAGCAATGCATTTTGGTACATCATCTGACAGGATAGTCTGTGTATTTGCATACTGGAGCCCGATTATAATCCTGGACAATGGCAATGTCATTTTCTTGACTTTTGACAATGAAAAAACTACACACTATAGTATATTTGTTTAATCATTTTCACCTTTTTTTTTATCGACATTTTCATGGTAAAAGGTTAGCTGGACAGGGTTCTTTCAGACATAAGCCCCAACCGTTACATCTCAGGAAACAGGGGGAGAGAGCACCGTCTCCCGATGGTCCTTCCCAGCACCTTGACGTCATGACATGGGACTTGAACCTGCCAACTGTCTGTAGCAGAGGCAACGGGTCAAGCGCTCCACACCATTGAGCCAAGGCACCTTGGGGCATTCAGGAGATTTCTCCTGGTGCTTTTGAGTTTTTATTTTTTATTCAAGCCTTGAAAAGTTCAAATTACTGCAGCATTGAGCTGTGGGAGGAACAGGCCTTGAACATGGAATGTCTGTACTGAAAGCCTGATGATTAGACCACTGCACCATCAGTCAGACACTCTCAGGCAAAGTCTCCTGGTAATTTTGAAGTGATCTTTTGTTCGTTAGCCTTCAGTTCGTAAAGTTTAAATAACACAGCATCATATTAATCAGATGTTTCTTAGCGCTGTTGAGGTCTTCTTTTGTATGATAGTGTAACAGCCGGGAATCGAACCCTGGTCTCCCACGTGGAAAGCCAACATCTTAACCACTACGACAATTAGAGTTTTGAGGTAGTCAGGCTGAGGCTGAGGCTGTGAGCAACTGCTAGAATAGCAGTAAATGAAGCTCAATAACTAGCATTAAACTTTAGGAAGAGTGGGATTTGAAAATGAACTCTCTGTGCGGAATAACCCCTACTACACCATCACTCAGTAACATCTGCCTCTTTGTACTGTTGAAGCGATCTTTTGTATGTTAGCCTTCAGATAGTAAAGTTGAAAGAATCAAGAGTTGAACATAGAATCACGTTCATCAGAGTGTAACACCCAGGAATCGAACACAGGTCACCTGCACTGAAGGCCAACATCTTAACCACTAAGCCAAAGCAACTGCCTATGGCTCAGGGGAGACATGAGACTTTTGAGGTCATCAGGCTGAGGCTGTGAGCTAAAAAAAAAAATCAAAAATTCAAAAAACGATGGGCTATAACCCATGTTTTTTTTTTTTTTTTTCATTTTTTTCAAATCCTCAAAAATGATGAAAAACTGCGTGCTATAGTATGCCGTACGATATGGGCTATAGCCCATGGTCAAAAATGCTGAAAAACGAGGTTATTATTATTTTTTTTAATTCAAAAAACGATGGGCTATAACCCATGTTTTTTTTTTTTTTTTTCATTTTTTTCAAATCCTCAAAAATGATGAAAAATGGCGTGCTATAGTATGCCGTACGGTATGGGCTATAGCCCATGGTCAAAAATGATGAAAAACGAGGTTAAAAGGAGGCTGTGGCTGAGGCTGTGAGCCACTGCTAGAATAGCAGTAAATGAAGCTCAATAACTCTAGCATTAAACTTTAGGAAGAGTGGGATTTGAACATGAACTCTCTGTGCTGAATAACCCCTACTACACCATCACTCAGTAACATCTGCCTCTTTGTACTGTTGAAGCGATCTTTTGTATGTTAGCCTTCAGATAGTAAAGCCCCTGGGACTCCGAATCCATATTCAATACACACACTTTTGCTTCAACACTCAACAGCCTTGTGTGGAGCTGTGGACTAGTGCGCTTGGCTGTAAACCAAGAGGTTCTTGGTTCGAATCAACCTTGGGGACGATGGTGCTTTTAACATGATCCGAAGCAGTACTGTTTAAACATTCTAGCTCTGTTTAACTCAAAAGCACCAGGAGAAATATCCTGAATGCCCCAAGGTGCCTTGGCTCAATGGTGTGGAGCGCTTGACCCGTTGCCTCTGCTACAGACAGTTGGCAGGTTCAAGTCCCATGTCATGACGTCAAGTTTCTGGGAAGGACCATCGGGAGACGGTGCTCTCTCCCCCTGTTTCCTGAGATGTAACGGTCGGGGGTTATGTTTGAAAGAACCCTGTCCATGTAAGGTTTTACAGATGAGAATTAGGTCAAACGTTTAAAAATAAAATAGCAATGCATTTTGGTACATCATCTGACAGGATAGTCTGTGTATTTGCATACTGGAGCCCGATTATAATCCTGGACAATGGCAATGTCATTTTCTTGACTTTTGACAATGAAAAAACTACACACTATAGTATATTTGTTTAATCATTTTCACCTTTTTTTTAATCGACATTTTCATGGTAAAAGGTTAGCTGGACTGGGTTCTTTCAGACATAAGCCCCAACCGTTACATCTCAGGAAACAGGGGGAGAGAGCACCGTCTCCCGATGGTCCTTCCCAGCACCTTGACGTCATGACATGGGACTTGAACCTGCCAACTGTCTGTAGCAGAGGCAACGGGTCAAGCGCTCCACACCATTGAGCCAAGGCACCTTGGGGCATTCAGGAGATTTCTCCTGGTGCTTTTGAGTTTTTATTTTTTATTCAAGCCTTGAAAAGTTCAAATTACTGCAGCATTGAGCTGTGGGAGGAACAGGCCTTAAACATGGAATGTCTGTACTGAAAGCCTGATGATTAGACCACTGCACCATCAGTCAGACACTCTCAGGCAAAGTCTCCTGGTAATTTTGAAGTGATCTTTTGTTCGTTAGCCTTCAGTTCGTAAAGTTTAAATAACACAGCATCATATTAATCAGATGTTTCTTAGCGCTGTTGAGGTCTTCTTTTGTATGATAGTGTAACAGCCGGGAATCGAACCCTGGTCTCCCACGTGGAAAGCCAACATCTTAACCACTACGACAATTAGAGTTTTGAGGTAGTCAGGCTGAGGCTGAGGCTGTGAGCCACTGCTAGAATAGCAGTAAATGAAGCTCAATAACTAGCATTAAACTTTAGGAAGAGTGGGATTTGAAAATGAACTCTCTGTGCGGAATAACCCCTACTACACCATCACTCAGTAACATCTGCCTCTTTGTACTGTTGAAGCGATCTTTTGTATGTTAGCCTTCAGATAGTAAAGTTGAAAGAATCAAGAGTTGAACATAGAATCACGTTCATCAGAGTGTAACACCCAGGAATCGAACACAGGTCACCTGCACTGAAGGCCAACATCTTAACCACTAAGCCAAAGCAACTGCCTATGGCTCAGGGGAGACATGAGACTTTTGAGGTCATCAGGCTGAGGCTGTGAGCTAAAGAAAAGATAAAAAAATTAAAAAAACGATGGGCTATAACCCATGTTTTTTGTTTTTTTTTCATTTTTTTCAAATCCTCAAAAATGATGAAAAAGGGCGTGCTATAGTATGCCGTACGGTATGGGCTATAGCCCATGGTCAAAAATGATGAAAAACGAGGTTAAAAAAAAATTCAAAAATTCAAAAAACGATGGGCTATAACCCATGTTTTTTTTTGTTTTGTTTTTTTCAAATCCTCAAAAATGATGAAAAACGGCGTGCTATAGTATGCCGTACGGTATGGGCTATAGCCCATGGTCAAAAATGATGAAAAACGAGGTAATTTTTTTTTTCAAAAATTCAAAAAACGATGGGCTATAACCCATGTTTTTTTTTTTTTTTCTTTTTTTTCAAATCCTCAAAAATGATGAAAAACGGCGTGCTATAGTATGCCGTACGATATGGGCTGTAGCCCATGGTCAAAAATGATGAAAAACGAGGTTAAAAAAGAAATTCAAAAATTCAAAAAACGATGGGCTATAACCCATGTTTTTTTTTTTTTTTTCATTTTTTTCAAATCCTCAAAAATGATGAAAAACGGCGTGCTATAGTATGCCGTACGGTATGGGCTATAGCCCATGGTCAAAAATTATGAAAAACGAGGTTAAAAGGAGGCTGAGGCTGAGGCTGTGAGCCACTGCTAGAATAGCAGTAAATGAAGCTCAATAACTCTAGCATTAAACTTTAGGAAGAGTGGGATTTGAACATGAACTCTCTGTGCTGAATAACCCCTACTACACCATCACTCAGTAACATCTGCCTCTTTGTACTGTTGAAGCGATCTTTTGTATGTTAGCCTTCAGATAGTAAAGCCCCTGGGACTCCGAATCCATATTCAATACACACACTTTTGCTTCAACACTCAACAGCCTTGTGTGGAGCTGTGGACTAGTGCGCTTGGCTGTAAACCAAGAGGTTGTTGGTTCGAATCCACCTCGGGGACGATGGTGCTTTTAACATGATCCGAAGCAGTACTGTTTAAACATTCTAGCTCTGTTTAACTCAAAAGCACCAGGAGAAATATCCTGAATGCCCCAAGGTGCCTTGGCTCAATGGTGTGGAGCGCTTGACCCGTTGCCTCTGCTACAGACAGTTGGCAGGTTCAAGTCCCATGTCATGACGTCAAGGTGCTGGGAAGGACCATCGGGAGACGGTGCTCTCTCCCCCTGTTTCCTGAGATGTAACGGTCGGGGGTTATGTTTGAAAGAACCCTGTCCACGTAAGGTTTTACAGATGAGAATTAGGTCAAACGTTTAAAAAAAAAATAGCAATGCATTTTGGTACATCATCTGACAGGATAGTCTGTGTATTTGCATACTGGAGCCCGATTATAATCCTGGACAATGGCAATGTCATTTTCTTGACTTTTGACAATGAAAAAACTACACACTATAGTATATTTGTTTAATCATTTTCACCTTTTTTTAAATCGACATTTTCATGGTAAAACGTTAGCTGGACAGGGTTCTTTCAGACATAAGCCCCAACCGTTACATCTCAGGAAACAGGGGGAGAGAGCACCGTCTCCCGATGGTCCTTCCCAGCACCTTGACGTCATGACATGGGACTTGAACCTGCCAACTGTCTGTAGCAGAGGCAACGGGTCAAGCGCTCCACACCATTGAGCCAAGGCACCTTGGGGCATTCAGGAGATTTCTCCTGGTGCTTTTGAGTTTTTATTTTTTATTCAAGCCTTGAAAAGTTCAAATTACTGCAGCATTGAGCTGTGGGAGGAACAGGCCTTGAACATGGAATGTCTGTACTGAAAGCCTGATGATTAGACCACTGCACCATCAGTCAGACACTCTCAGGCAAAGTCTCCTGGTAATTTTGAAGTGATCTTTTGTTCGTTAGCCTTCAGTTCGTAAAGTTTAAATAACACAGCATCATATTAATCAGATGTTTCTTAGCGCTGTTGAGGTCTTCTTTTGTATGATAGTGTAACAGCCGGGAATCGAACCCTGGTCTCCCACGTGGAAAGCCAACATCTTAACCACTACGACAATTAGAGTTTTGAGGTAGTCAGGCTGAGGCTGAGGCTGTGAGCCACTGCTAGAATAGCAGTAAATGAAGCTCAATAACTAGCATTAAACTTTAGGAAGAGTGGGATTTGAAAATGAACTCTCTGTGCGGAATAACCCCTACTACACCATCACTCAGTAACATCTGCCTCTTTGTACTGTTGAAGCGATCTTTTGTATGTTAGCCTTCAGATAGTAAAGTTGAAAGAATCAAGAGTTGAACATAGAATCACGTTCATCAGAGTGTAACACCCAGGAATCGAACACAGGTCACCTGCACTGAAGGCCAACATCTTAACCACTAAGCCAAAGCAACTGCCTATGGCTCAGGGGAGACATGAGACTTTTGAGGTCATCAGGCTGAGGCTGTGAGCTAAAAAAAAGATTAAAAAATTAAAAAAACGATGGGCTATAACCCATGTTTTTTGTTTTTTTTTCATTTTTTTCAAATCCTCAAAAATGATGAAAAACGGCGTGCTATAGTATGCCGTACGGTATGGGCTATAGCCCATGGTCAAAAATGATGAAAAACGAGGTTAAAAAAAAATTCAAAAATTCAAAAAACGATGGGCTATAACCCATGTTTTTTTCTTTTTTTTTTTTTTTCAAATCCTCAAAAATGATGAAAAACGGCGTGCTATAGTATGCCGTACGATATGGGCTGTAGCCCATGGTCAAAAATGATGAAAAACAAGGTTAAAAAAAAATTCAAAAATTAAAAAAACGATGGGCTATAACCCATGTTTTGTTTTTTTTTTCCATTTTTTTCAAATCCTCAAAAATGATGAAAAACGGCGTGCTATAGTATGCCGTACGGTATGGGCTATAGCCCATGGTCAAAAATGATGAAAAACGAGGTTAAAAGGAGGCTGAGGCTGAGGCTGTGAGCCACTGCTAGAATAGCAGTAAATGAAGCTCAATAACTCTAGCATTAAACTTTAGGAAGAGTGGAATTTGAACATGAACTCTCTGTGCTGAATAACCCCTACTACACCATCACTCAGTAACATCTGCCTCTTTGTACTGTTGAAGCGATCTTTTGTATGTTAGCCTTCAGATAGTAAAGCCCCTGGGACTCCGAATCCATATTCAATACACACACTTTTGCTTCAACACTCAACAGCCTTGTGTGGAGCTGTGGACTAGTGCGCTTGGCTGTAAACCAAGAGGTTGTTGGTTCGAATCCACCTCGGGGACGATGGTGCTTTTAACATGATCCGAAGCAGTACTGTTTAAACATTCTAGCTCTGTTTAACTCAAAAGCACCCGGAGAAATATCCTGAATGCCCCAAGGTGCCTTGGCTCAATGGTGTGGAGCGCTTGACCCGTTGCCTCTGCTACAGACAGTTGGCAGGTTCAAGTCCCATGTCATGACGTCAAGGTGCTGGGAAGGACCATCGGGAGACGGTGCTCTCTCCCCCTGTTTCCTGAGATGTAACGGTCGGGGGTTATGTTTGAAAGAACCCTGTCCACGTAAGGTTTTACAGATGAGAATTAGGTCAAACGTTTAAAAAAAAAATAGCAATGCATTTTGGTACATCATCTGACAGGATAGTCTGTGTATTTGCATACTGGAGCCCGATTATAATCCTGGACAATGGCAATGTCATTTTCTTGACTTTTGACAATGAAAAAACTACACACTATAGTATATTTGTTTAATCATTTTCACCTTTTTTTAAATCGACATTTTCATGGTAAAACGTTAGCTGGACAGGGTTCTTTCAGACATAAGCCCCAACCGTTACATCTCAGGAAACAGGGGGAGAGAGCACCGTCTCCCGATGGTCCTTCCCAGCACCTTGACGTCATGACATGGGACTTGAACCTGCCAACTGTCTGTAGCAGAGGCAACGGGTCAAGCGCTCCACACCATTGAGCCAAGGCACCTTGGGGCATTCAGGAGATTTCTCCTGGTGCTTTTGAGTTTTTATTTTTTATTCAAGCCTTGAAAAGTTCAAATTACTGCAGCATTGAGCTGTGGGAGGAACAGGCCTTGAACATGGAATGTCTGTACTGAAAGCCTGATGATTAGACCACTGCACCATCAGTCAGACACTCTCAGGCAAAGTCTCCTGGTAATTTTGAAGTGATCTTTTGTTCGTTAGCCTTCAGTTCGTAAAGTTTAAATAACACAGCATCATATTAATCAGATGTTTCTTAGCGCTGTTGAGGTCTTCTTTTGTATGATAGTGTAACAGCCGGGAATCGAACCCTGGTCTCCCACGTGGAAAGCCAACATCTTAACCACTACGACAATTAGAGTTTTGAGGTAGTCAGGCTGAGGCTGAGGCTGTGAGCCACTGCTAGAATAGCAGTAAATGAAGCTCAATAACTAGCATTAAACTTTAGGAAGAGTGGGATTTGAAAATGAACTCTCTGTGCGGAATAACCCCTACTACACCATCACTCAGTAACATCTGCCTCTTTGTACTGTTGAAGCGATCTTTTGTATGTTAGCCTTCAGATAGTAAAGTTGAAAGAATCAAGAGTTGAACATAGAATCACGTTCATCAGAGTGTAACACCCAGGAATCGAACACAGGTCACCTGCACTGAAGGCCAACATCTTAACCACTAAGCCAAAGCAACTGCCTATGGCTCAGGGGAGACATGAGACTTTTGAGGTCATCAGGCTGAGGCTGTGAGCTAAAAAAAAGATTAAAAAATTAAAAAAACGATGGGCTATAACCCATGTTTTTTGTTTTTTTTTCATTTTTTTCAAATCCTCAAAAATGATGAAAAACGGCGTGCTATAGTATGCCGTACGGTATGGGCTATAGCCCATGGTCAAAAATGATGAAAAACGAGGTTAAAAAAAAATTCAAAAATTCAAAAAACGATGGGCTATAACCCATGTTTTTTTTTTTTTTTTTTTTTTCAAATCCTCAAAAATGATGAAAAACGGCGTGCTATAGTATGCCGTACGATATGGGCTGTAGCCCATGGTCAAAAATGATGAAAAACAAGGTTAAAAAAAAATTCAAAAATTCAAAAAACGATGGGCTATAACCCATGTTTTGTTTTTTTTTTCCATTTTTTTCAAATCCTCAAAAATGATGAAAAACGGCGTGCTATAGTATGCCGTACGGTATGGGCTATAGCCCATGGTCAAAAATGATGAAAAACGAGGTTAAAAGGAGGCTGAGGCTGAGGCTGTGAGCCACTGCTAGAATAGCAGTAAATGAAGCTCAATAACTCTAGCATTAAACTTTAGGAAGAGTGGGATTTGAACATGAACTCTCTGTGCTGAATAACCCCTACTACACCATCACTCAGTAACATCTGCCTCTTTGTACTGTTGAAGCGATCTTTTGTATGTTAGCCTTCAGATAGTAAAGCCCCTGGGACTCCGAATCCATATTCAATACACACACTTTTGCTTCAACACTCAACAGCCTTGTGTGGAGCTGTGGACTAGTGCGCTTGGCTGTAAACCAAGAGGTTGTTGGTTCGAATCCACCTCGGGGACGATGGTGCTTTTAACATGATCCGAAGCAGTACTGTTTAAACATTCTAGCTCTGTTTAACTCAAAAGCACCCGGAGAAATATCCTGAATGCCCCAAGGTGCCTTGGCTCAATGGTGTGGAGCGCTTGACCCGTTGCCTCTGCTACAGACAGTTGGCAGGTTCAAGTCCCATGTCATGACGTCAAGGTGCTGGGAAGGACCATCGGGAGACGGTGCTCTCTCCCCCTGTTTCCTGAGATGTAACGGTCGGGGGTTATGTTTGAAAGAACCCTGTCCACGTAAGGTTTTACAGATGAGAATTAGGTCAAACGTTTAAAAAAAGAAATAGCAATGCATTTTGGTACATCATCTGACAGGATAGTCTGTGTATTTGCATACTGGAGCCCGATTATAATCCTGGACAATGGCAATGTCATTTTCTTGACTTTTGACAATGAAAAAACTACACACTATAGTATATTTGTTTAATCATTTTCACCTTTTTTTAAATCGACATTTTCATGGTAAAACGTTAGCTGGACAGGGTTCTTTCAGACATAAGCCCCAACCGTTACATCTCAGGAAACAGGGGGAGAGAGCACCGTCTCCCGATGGTCCTTCCCAGCACCTTGACGTCATGACATGGGACTTGAACCTGCCAACTGTCTGTAGCAGAGGCAACGGATCAAGCGCTCCACACCATTGAGCCAAGGCACCTTGGGGCATTCAGGAGATTTCTCCTGGTGCTTTTGAGTTTTTATTTTTTATTCAAGCCTTGAAAAATTCAAATTACTGCAGCATTGAGCTGTGGGAGGAACAGGCCTTGAACATGGAATGTCTGTACTGAAAGCCTGATGATTAGACCACTGCACCATCAGTCAGACACTCTCAGGCAAAGTCTCCTGGTAATTTTGAAGTGATCTTTTGTTCGTTAGCCTTCAGTTCGTAAAGTTTAAATAACACAGCATCATATTAATCAGATGTTTCTTAGCGCTGTTGAGGTCTTCTTTTGTATGATAGTGTAGCAGCCGGGAATCGAACCCTGGTCTCCCACGTGGAAAGCCAACATCTTAACCACTACGACAATTAGAGTTTTGAGGTAGTCAGGCTGAGGCTGAGGCTGTGAGCCACTGCTAGAATAGCAGTAAATGAAGCTCAATAACTAGCATTAAACTTTAGGAAGAGTGGGATTTGAAAATGAACTCTCTGTGCGGAATAACCCCTACTACACCATCACTCAGTAACATCTGCCTCTTTGTACTGTTGAAGCGATCTTTTGTATGTTAGCCTTCAGATAGTAAAGTTGAAAGAATCAAGAGTTGAACATAGAATCACGTTCATCAGAGTGTAACACCCAGGAATCGAACACAGGTCACCTGCACTGAAGGCCAACATCTTAACCACTAAGCCAAAGCAACTGCCTATGGCTCAGGGGAGACATGAGACTTTTGAGGTCATCAGGCTGAGGCTGTGAGCTAAAAAAAAGATTAAAAAATTAAAAAAAACGATGGGCTATAACCCATGTTTTTTTTTTTTTTTTTTTTTTTTTCAAATCCTCAAAAATGATGAAAAACGGCGTGCTATAGTATGCCGTACGGTATGGGCTATAGCCCATTGTCAAAAATGATGAAAAACGAGGTTAAAAAAAAATTCAAAAATTCAAAAAACGATGGGCTATAACCCATGTTTTTTTTTGTTTTGTTTTTTTCAAATCCTCAAAAATGATGAAAAACGGCGTGCTATAGTATGCCGTACGGTATGGGCTATAGCCCATGGTCAAAAATGATGAAAAACGAGGTAATTTTTTTTTTCAAAAATTCAAAAAACGATGGGCTATAACCCATGTTTTTGTTTTTTTTTTTTTTTTTTTCAAATCCTCAAAAATGATGAAAAACGGCGTGCTATAGTATGCCGTACGATATGGGCTGTAGCCCATGGTCAAAAATGATGAAAAACGAGGTTAAAAAAAAAATTCAAAAATTCAAAAAACGATGGGCTATAACCCATGTTTTTTTTTTTTTTTTCATTTTTTTCAAATCCTCAAAAATGATGAAAAACGGCGTGCTATAGTATGCCGTACGGTATGGGCTATAGCCCATGGTCAAAAATTATGAAAAACGAGGTTAAAAGGAGGCTGAGGCTGAGGCTGTGAGCCACTGCTAGAATAGCAGTAAATGAAGCTCAATAACTCTAGCATTAAACTTTAGGAAGAGTGGGATTTGAACATGAACTCTCTGTGCTGAATAACCCCTACTACACCATCACTCAGTAACATCTGCCTCTTTGTACTGTTGAAGCGATCTTTTGTATGTTAGCCTTCAGATAGTAAAGCCCCTGGGACTCCGAATCCATATTCAATACACACACTTTTGCTTCAACACTCAACAGCCTTGTGTGGAGCTGTGGACTAGTGCGCTTGGCTGTAAACCAAGAGGTTGTTGGTTCGAATCCACCTCGGGGACGATGGTGCTTTTAACATGATCCGAAGCAGTACTGTTTAAACATTCTAGCTCTGTTTAACTCAAAAGCACCCGGAGAAATATCCTGAATGCCCCAAGGTGCCTTGGCTCAATGGTGTGGAGCGCTTGACCCGTTGCCTCTGCTACAGACAGTTGGCAGGTTCAAGTCCCATGTCATGACGTCAAGGTGCTGGGAAGGACCATCGGGAGACGGTGCTCTCTCCCCCTGTTTCCTGAGATGTAACGGTCGGGGGTTATGTTTGAAAGAACCCTGTCCACGTAAGGTTTTACAGATGAGAATTAGGTCAAACGTTTAAAAAAAGAAATAGCAATGCATTTTGGTACATCATCTGACAGGATAGTCTGTGTATTTGCATACTGGAGCCCGATTATAATCCTGGACAATGGCAATGTCATTTTCTTGACTTTTGACAATGAAAAAACTACACACTATAGTATATTTGTTTAATCATTTTCACCTTTTTTTAAATCGACATTTTCATGGTAAAACGTTAGCTGGACAGGGTTCTTTCAGACATAAGCCCCAACCGTTACATCTCAGGAAACAGGGGGAGAGAGCACCGTCTCCCGATGGTCCTTCCCAGCACCTTGACGTCATGACATGGGACTTGAACCTGCCAACTGTCTGTAGCAGAGGCAACGGGTCAAGCGCTCCACACCATTGAGCCAAGGCACCTTGGGGCATTCAGGAGATTTCTCCTGGTGCTTTTGAGTTTTTATTTTTTATTCAAGCCTTGAAAAGTTCAAATTACTGCAGCATTGAGCTGTGGGAGGAACAGGCCTTGAACATGGAATGTCTGTACTGAAAGCCTGATGATTAGACCACTGCACCATCAGTCAGACACTCTCAGGCAAAGTCTCCTGGTAATTTTGAAGTGATCTTTTGTTCGTTAGCCTTCAGTTCGTAAAGTTTAAATAACACAGCATCATATTAATCAGATGTTTCTTAGCGCTGTTGAGGTCTTCTTTTGTATGATAGTGTAACAGCCGGGAATCGAACCCTGGTCTCCCACGTGGAAAGCCAACATCTTAACCACTACGACAATTAGAGTTTTGAGGTAGTCAGGCTGAGGCTGAGGCTGTGAGCCACTGCTAGAATAGCAGTAAATGAAGCTCAATAACTAGCATTAAACTTTAGGAAGAGTGGGATTTGAAAATGAACTCTCTGTGCGGAATAACCCCTACTACACCATCACTCAGTAACATCTGCCTCTTTGTACTGTTGAAGCGATCTTTTGTATGTTAGCCTTCAGATAGTAAAGTTGAAAGAATCAAGAGTTGAACATAGAATCACGTTCATCAGAGTGTAACACCCAGGAATCGAACACAGGTCACCTGCACTGAAGGCCAACATCTTAACCACTAAGCCAAAGCAACTGCCTATGGCTCAGGGGAGACATGAGACTTTTGAGGTCATCAGGCTGAGGCTGTGAGCTAAAAAAAAGATTAAAAAATTAAAAAAACGATGGGCTATAACCCATGTTTTTTGTTTTTTTTTCATTTTTTTCAAATCCTCAAAAATGATGAAAAACGGCGTGCTATAGTATGCCGTACGGTATGGGCTATAGCCCATGGTCAAAAATGATGAAAAACGAGGTTAAATTTTTTTTCAAAAATTCAAAAAACGATGGGCTATAACCCATGTTTTTTTTTTTTTTTTTTTTTTTCAAATCCTCAAAAATGATGAAAAACGGCGTGCTATAGTATGCCGTACGATATGGGCTGTAGCCCATGGTCAAAAATGATGAAAAACGAGGTTAAAAAAAAATTCAAAAATTCAAAAAACGATGGGCTATAACCCATGTTTTGTTTTTTTTTTCCATTTTTTTCAAATCCTCAAAAATGATGAAAAACGGCGTGCTATAGTATGCCGTACGGTATGGGCTATAGCCCATGGTCAAAAATGATGAAAAACGAGGTTAAAAGGAGGCTGAGGCTGAGGCTGTGAGCCACTGCTAGAATAGCAGTAAATGAAGCTCAATAACTCTAGCATTAAACTTTAGGAAGAGTGGGATTTGAACATGAACTCTCTGTGCTGAATAACCCCTACTACACCATCACTCAGTAACATCTGCCTCTTTGTACTGTTGAAGCGATCTTTTGTATGTTAGCCTTCAGATAGTAAAGCCCCTGGGACTCCGAATCCATATTCAATACACACACTTTTGCTTCAACACTCAACAGCCTTGTGTGGAGCTGTGGACTAGTGCGCTTGGCTGTAAACCAAGAGGTTGTTGGTTCGAATCCACCTCGGGGACGATGGTGCTTTTAACATGATCCGAAGCAGTACTGTTTAAACATTCTAGCTCTGTTTAACTCAAAAGCACCAGGAGAAATATCCTGAATGCCCCAAGGTGCCTTGGCTCAATGGTGTGGAGCGCTTGACCCGTTGCCTCTGCTACAGACAGTTGGCAGGTTCAAGTCCCATGTCATGACGTCAAGGTGCTGGGAAGGACCATCGGGAGACGGTGCTCTCTCCCCCTGTTTCCTGAGATGTAACGGTTGGGGGTTATGTTTGAAAGAACCCTGTCCACGTAAGGTTTTACAGATGAGAATTAGGTCAAATGTTTAAAAATAAAATAGCAATGCATTTTGGTACATCATCTGACAGGATAGTCTGTGTATTTGCATACTGGAGCCCGATTATAATCCTGGACAATGGCAATGTCATTTTCTTGACTTTTGACAATGAAAAAACTACACACTATAGTATATTTGTTTAATCATTTTCACCTTTTTTTAAATCGACATTTTCATGGTAAAACGTTAGCTGGACAGGGTTCTTTCAGACATAAGCCCCAACCGTTACATCTCAGGAAACAGGGGGAGAGAGCACCGTCTCCCGATGGTCCTTCCCAGCACCTTGACGTCATGACATGGGACTTGAACCTGCCAACTGTCTGTAGCAGAGGCAACGGGTCAAGCGCTCCACACCATTGAGCCAAGGCACCTTGGGGCATTCAGGAGATTTCTCCTGGTGCTTTTGAGTTTTTATTTTTTATTCAAGCCTTGAAAAGTTCAAATTACTGCAGCATTGAGCTGTGGGAGGAACAGGCCTTGAACATGGAATGTCTGTACTGAAAGCCTGATGATTAGACCACTGCACCATCAGTCAGACACTCTCAGGCAAAGTCTCCTGGTAATTTTGAAGTGATCTTTTGTTCGTTAGCCTTCAGTTCGTAAAGTTTAAATAACACAGCATCATATTAATCAGATGTTTCTTAGCGCTGTTGAGGTCTTCTTTTGTATGATAGTGTAACAGCCGGGAATCGAACCCTGGTCTCCCACGTGGAAAGCCAACATCTTAACCACTACGACAATTAGAGTTTTGAGGTAGTCAGGCTGAGGCTGAGGCTGTGAGCCACTGCTAGAATAGCAGTAAATGAAGCTCAATAACTAGCATTAAACTTTAGGAAGAGTGGGATTTGAAAATGAACTCTCTGTGCGGAATAACCCCTACTACACCATCACTCAGTAACATCTGCCTCTTTGTACTGTTGAAGCGATCTTTTGTATGTTAGCCTTCAGATAGTAAAGTTGAAAGAATCAAGAGTTGAACATAGAATCACGTTCATCAGAGTGTAACACCCAGGAATCGAACACAGGTCACCTGCACTGAAGGCCAACATCTTAACCACTAAGCCAAAGCAACTGCCTATGGCTCAGGGGAGACATGAGACTTTTGAGGTCATCAGGCTGAGGCTGTGAGCTAAAAAAAAGATTAAAAAATTTAAAAAACGATGGGCTATAACCCATGTTTTTTGTTTTTTTTTCACTTTTTTTTAATTTTTTTCAAATCCTCAAAAATGATGAAAAACGGCGTGCTATAGTATGCCGTACGGTATGGGCTATAGCCCATGGTCAAAAATGATGAAAAACGAGGTTAAAAAAAAATTCAAAAATTCAAAAAACGATGGGCTATAACCCATGTTTTTTTTTTTTTTTTTTTTTTTTAATCCTCAAAAATGATGAAAAACGGCGTGCTATAGTATGCCGTACGGTATGGGCTATAGCCCATGGTCAAAAATGATGAAAAACGAGGTAATTTTTTTTTTTCAAAAATTAAAAAAACGATGGGCTATAACCCATGTTTGTTTTTTTTTTTGTTTTTTTTCAAATCCTCAAAAATGATGAAAAACGGCGTGCTATAGTATGCCGTACGATATGGGCTGTAGCCCATGGTCACAAATGATGAAAAACGAGGTTAAAAAAAAAATCAAAAATTCAAAAAACGATGGGCTATAACCCATGTTTTTTTTTTTTTTTTTTTTTTTTCAAATCCTCAAAAATGATGAAAAACGGCGTGCTATAGTATGCCGTACGGTATGGGCTATAGCCCATGGTCAAAAATGATGAAAAACGAGGTTAAAAGGAGGCTGAGGCTGTGAGCCACTGCTAGAATAGCAGTAAATGAAGCTCAATAACTCTAGCATTAAACTTTAGGAAGAGTGGGATTTGAACATGAACTCTCTGTGCTGAATAACCCCTACTACACCATCACTCAGTAACATCTGCCTCTTTGTACTGTTGAAGCGATCTTTTGTATGTTAGCCTTCAGATAGTAAAGCCCCTGGGACTCCGAATCCATATTCAATACACACACTTTTGCTTCAACACTCAACAGCCTTGTGTGGAGCTGTGGACTAGTGCGCTTGGCTGTAAACCAAGAGGTTGTTGGTTCGAATCCACCTCGGGGACGATGGTGCTTTTAACATGATCCGAAGCAGTACTGTTTAAACATTCTAGCTCTGTTTAACTCAAAAGCACCAGGAGAAATATCCTGAATGCCCCAAGGTGCCTTGGCTCAATGGTGTGGAGCGCTTGACCCGTTGCCTCTGCTACAGACAGTTGGCAGGTTCAAGTCCCATGTCATGACGTCAAGGTGCTGGGAAGGACCATCGGGAGACGGTGCTCTCTCCCCCTGTTTCCTGAGATGTAACGGTCGGGGGTTATGTTTGAAAGAACCCTGTCCACGTAAGGTTTTACAGATGAGAATTAGGTCAAATGTTTAAAAATAAAATAGCAATGCATTTTGGTACATCATCTGACAGGATAGTCTGTGTATTTGCATACTGGAGCCCGATTATAATCCTGGACAATGGCAATGTCATTTTCTTGACTTTTGACAATGAAAAAACTACACACTATAGTATATTTGTTTAATCATTTTCACCTTTTTTTAAATCGACATTTTCATGGTAAAACGTTAGCTGGACAGGGTTCTTTCAGACATAAGCCCCAACCGTTACATCTCAGGAAACAGGGGGAGAGAGCACCGTCTCCCGATGGTCCTTCCCAGCACCTTGACGTCATGACATGGGACTTGAACCTGCCAACTGTCTGTAGCAGAGGCAACGGGTCAAGCGCTCCACACCATTGAGCCAAGGCACCTTGGGGCATTCAGGAGATTTCTCCTGGTGCTTTTGAGTTTTTATTTTTTATTCAAGCCTTGAAAAGTTCAAATTACTGCAGCATTGAGCTGTGGGAGGAACAGGCCTTGAACATGGAATGTCTGTACTGAAAGCCTGATGATTAGACCACTGCACCATCAGTCAGACACTCTCAGGCAAAGTCTCCTGGTAATTTTGAAGTGATCTTTTGTTCGTTAGCCTTCAGTTCGTAAAGTTTAAATAACACAGCATCATATTAATCAGATGTTTCTTAGCGCTGTTGAGGTCTTCTTTTGTATGATAGTGTAACAGCCGGGAATCGAACCCTGGTCTCCCACGTGGAAAGCCAACATCTTAACCACTACGACAATTAGAGTTTTGAGGTAGTCAGGCTGAGGCTGAGGCTGTGAGCCACTGCTAGAATAGCAGTAAATGAAGCTCAATAACTAGCATTAAACTTTAGGAAGAGTGGGATTTGAAAATGAACTCTCTGTGCGGAATAACCCCTACTACACCATCACTCAGTAACATCTGCCTCTTTGTACTGTTGAAGCGATCTTTTGTATGTTAGCCTTCAGATAGTAAAGTTGAAAGAATCAAGAGTTGAACATAGAATCACGTTCATCAGAGTGTAACACCCAGGAATCGAACACAGGTCACCTGCACTGAAGGCCAACATCTTAACCACTAAGCCAAAGCAACTGCCTATGGCTCAGGGGAGACATGAGACTTTTGAGGTCATCAGGCTGAGGCTGTGAGCTAAAAAAAAGATTAAAAAATTTAAAAAACGATGGGCTATAACCCATGTTTTTTGTTTTTTTTTCACTTTTTTTTCATTTTTTTCAAATCCTCAAAAATGATGAAAAACGGCGTGCTATAGTATGCCGTACGGTATGGGCTATAGCCCATGGTCAAAAATGATGAAAAACGAGGTTAAAAAAAAAATCAAAAATTCAAAAAACGATGGGCTATAACCCATGTTTTTTTTTTTTTTTTTTTTTTTAATCCTCAAAAATGATGAAAAACGGCGTGCTATAGTATGCCGTACGGTATGGGCTATAGCCCATGGTCAAAAATGATGAAAAACGAGGTAATTTTTTTTTTCAAAAATTAAAAAAACGATGGGCTATAACCCATGTTTTTTTTTTTTTTTCATTTTTTTCAAATCCTCAAAAATGATGAAAAACGGCGTGCTATAGTATGCCGTACGATATGGGCTGTAGCCCATGGTCACAAATGATGAAAAACGAGGTTAAATTTTTTTTTCAAAAATTCAAAAAACGATGGGCTATAACCCATGTTTTTTTTTTGTTTTTTTTTTTTTCAAATCCTCAAAAATGATGATAAACGGCGTGCTATAGTATGCCGTACGGTATGGGCTATAGCCCATGGTCAAAAATGATGAAAAACGAGGTTAAAAGGAGGCTGAGGCTGTGAGCCACTGCTAGAATAGCAGTAAATGAAGCTCAATAACTCTAGCATTAAACTTTAGGAAGAGTGGGATTTGAACATGAACTCTCTGTGCTGAATAACCCCTACTACACCATCACTCAGTAACATCTGCCTCTTTGTACTGTTGAAGCGATCTTTTGTATGTTAGCCTTCAGATAGTAAAGCCCCTGGGACTCCGAATCCATATTCAATACACACACTTTTGCTTCAACACTCAACAGCCTTGTGTGGAGCTGTGGACTAGTGCGCTTGGCTGTAAACCAAGAGGTTGTTGGTTCGAATCCACCTCGGGGACGATGGTGCTTTTAACATGATCCGAAGCAGTACTGTTTAAACATTCTAGCTCTGTTTAACTCAAAAGCACCAGGAGAAATATCCTGAATGCCCCAAGGTGCCTTGGCTCAATGGTGTGGAGCGCTTGACCCGTTGCCTCTGCTACAGACAGTTGGCAGGTTCAAGTCCCATGTCATGACGTCAAGGTGCTGGGAAGGACCATCGGGAGACGGTGCTCTCTCCCCCTGTTTCCTGAGATGTAACGGTCGGGGGTTATGTTTGAAAGAACCCTGTCCACGTAAGGTTTTACAGATGAGAATTAGGTCAAATGTTTAAAAATAAAATAGCAATGCATTTTGGTACATCATCTGACAGGATAGTCTGTGTATTTGCATACTGGAGCCCGATTATAATCCTGGACAATGGCAATGTCATTTTCTTGACTTTTGACAATGAAAAAACTACACACTATAGTATATTTGTTTAATCATTTTCACCTTTTTTTAAATCGACATTTTCATGGTAAAACGTTAGCTGGACAGGGTTCTTTCAGACATAAGCCCCAACCGTTACATCTCAGGAAACAGGGGGAGAGAGCACCGTCTCCCGATGGTCCTTCCCAGCACCTTGACATCATGACATGGGACTTGAACCTGCCAACTGTCTGTAGCAGAGGCAACGGGTCAAGCGCTCCACACCATTGAGCCAAGGCACCTTGGGGCATTCAGGAGATTTCTCCTGGTGCTTTTGAGTTTTTATTTTTTATTCAAGCCTTGAAAAGTTCAAATTACTGCAGCATTGAGCTGTGGGAGGAACAGGCCTTGAACATGGAATGTCTGTACTGAAAGCCTGATGATTAGACCACTGCACCATCAGTCAGACACTCTCAGGCAAAGTCTCCTGGTAATTTTGAAGTGATCTTTTGTTCGTTAGCCTTCAGTTCGTAAAGTTTAAATAACACAGCATCATATTAATCAGATGTTTCTTAGCGCTGTTGAGGTCTTCTTTTGTATGATAGTGTAACAGCCGGGAATCGAACCCTGGTCTCCCACGTGGAAAGCCAACATCTTAACCACTACGACAATTAGAGTTTTGAGGTAGTCAGGCTGAGGCTGAGGCTGTGAGCCACTGCTAGAATAGCAGTAAATGAAGCTCAATAACTAGCATTAAACTTTAGGAAGAGTGGGATTTGAAAATGAACTCTCTGTGCGGAATAACCCCTACTACACCATCACTCAGTAACATCTGCCTCTTTGTACTGTTGAAGCGATCTTTTGTATGTTAGCCTTCAGATAGTAAAGTTGAAAGAATCAAGAGTTGAACATAGAATCACGTTCATCAGAGTGTAACACCCAGGAATCGAACACAGGTCACCTGCACTGAAGGCCAACATCTTAACCACTAAGCCAAAGCAACTGCCTATGGCTCAGGGGAGACATGAGACTTTTGAGGTCATCAGGCTGAGGCTGTGAGCTAAAAAAAAGATTAAAAAATTTAAAAAACGATGGGCTATAACCCATGTTTTTTGTTTTTTTTTCACTTTTTTTTCATTTTTTTCAAATCCTCAAAAATGATGAAAAACGGCGTGCTATAGTATGCCGTACGGTATGGGCTATAGCCCATGGTCAAAAATGATGAAAAACGAGGTTAAAAAAAAAATCAAAAATTCAAAAAACGATGGGCTATAACCCATGTTTTTTTTTTTTTTTTTTTTTTTAATCCTCAAAAATGATGAAAAACGGCGTGCTATAGTATGCCGTACGGTATGGGCTATAGCCCATGGTCAAAAATGATGAAAAACGAGGTAATTTTTTTTTTCAAAAATTAAAAAAACGATGGGCTATAACCCATGTTTTTTTTTTTTTTTCATTTTTTTCAAATCCTCAAAAATGATGAAAAACGGCGTGCTATAGTATGCCGTACGATATGGGCTGTAGCCCATGGTCACAAATGATGAAAAACGAGGTTAAATTTTTTTTTCAAAAATTCAAAAAACGATGGGCTATAACCCATGTTTTTTTTTTTTTTTTTTTTTTTTCAAATCCTCAAAAATGATGATAAACGGCGTGCTATAGTATGCCGTACGGTATGGGCTATAGCCCATGGTCAAAAATGATGAAAAACGAGGTTAAAAGGAGGCTGAGGCTGTGAGCCACTGCTAGAATAGCAGTAAATGAAGCTCAATAACTCTAGCATTAAACTTTAGGAAGAGTGGGATTTGAACATGAACTCTCTGTGCTGAATAACCCCTACTACACCATCACTCAGTAACATCTGCCTCTTTGTACTGTTGAAGCGATCTTTTGTATGTTAGCCTTCAGATAGTAAAGCCCCTGGGACTCCGAATCCATATTCAATACACACACTTTTGCTTCAACACTCAACAGCCTTGTGTGGAGCTGTGGACTAGTGCGCTTGGCTGTAAACCAAGAGGTTGTTGGTTCGAATCCACCTCGGGACGATGGTGCTTTTAACATGATCCGAAGCAGTACTGTTTAAACATTCTAGCTCTGTTTAACTCAAAAGCACCCGGAGAAATATCCTGAATGCCCCAAGGTGCCTTGGCTCAATGGTGTGGAGCGCTTGACCCGTTGCCTCTGCTACAGACAGTTGGCAGGTTCAAGTCCCATGTCATGACGTCAAGGTGCTGGGAAGGACCATCGGGAGACGGTGCTCTCTCCCCCTGTTTCCTGAGATGTAACGGTCGGGGGTTATGTTTGAAAGAACCCTGTCCACGTAAGGTTTTACAGATGAGAATTAGGTCAAACGTTTAAAAAAAGAAATAGCAATGCATTTTGGTACATCATCTGACAGGATAGTCTGTGTATTTGCATACTGGAGCCCGATTATAATCCTGGACAATGGCAATGTCATTTTCTTGACTTTTGACAATGAAAAAACTACACACTATAGTATATTTGTTTAATCATTTTCACCTTTTTTTAAATCGACATTTTCATGGTAAAACGTTAGCTGGACAGGGTTCTTTCAGACATAAGCCCCAACCGTTACATCTCAGGAAACAGGGGGAGAGAGCACTGTCTCCCGATGGTCCTTCCCAGCACCTTGACGTCATGACATGGGACTTGAACCTGCCAACTGTCTGTAGCAGAGGCAACGGATCAAGCGCTCCACACCATTGAGCCAAGGCACCTTGGGGCATTCAGGAGATTTCTCCTGGTGCTTTTGAGTTTTTATTTTTTATTCAAGCCTTGAAAAATTCAAATTACTGCAGCATTGAGCTGTGGGAGGAACAGGCCTTGAACATGGAATGTCTGTACTGAAAGCCTGATGATTAGACCACTGCACCATCAGTCAGACACTCTCAGGCAAAGTCTCCTGGTAATTTTGAAGTGATCTTTTGTTCGTTAGCCTTCAGTTCGTAAAGTTTAAATAACACAGCATCATATTAATCAGATGTTTCTTAGCGCTGTTGAGGTCTTCTTTTGTATGATAGTGTAGCAGCCGGGAATCGAACCCTGGTCTCCCACGTGGAAAGCCAACATCTTAACCACTACGACAATTAGAGTTTTGAGGTAGTCAGGCTGAGGCTGAGGCTGTGAGCCACTGCTAGAATAGCAGTAAATGAAGCTCAATAACTAGCATTAAACTTTAGGAAGAGTGGGATTTGAAAATGAACTCTCTGTGCGGAATAACCCCTACTACACCATCACTCAGTAACATCTGCCTCTTTGTACTGTTGAAGCGATCTTTTGTATGTTAGCCTTCAGATAGTAAAGTTGAAAGAATCAAGAGTTGAACATAGAATCACGTTCATCAGAGTGTAACACCCAGGAATCGAACACAGGTCACCTGCACTGAAGGCCAACATCTTAACCACTAAGCCAAAGCAACTGCCTATGGCTCAGGGGAGACATGAGACTTTTGAGGTCATCAGGCTGAGGCTGTGAGCTAAAAGAAAGATTAAAAAATTAAAAAAAACGATGGGCTATAACCCATGTTTTTTTTTTTTTTTTTTTTTTTTTCAAATCCTCAAAAATGATGAAAAACGGCGTGCTATAGTATGCCGTACGGTATGGGCTATAGCCCATTGTAAAAAATGATGAAAAACGAGGTTAAATTTTTTTTCAAAAATTCAAAAAACGATGGGCTATAACCCATGTTTTTTTTTGTTTTGTTTTTTTCAAATCCTCAAAAATGATGAAAAACGGCGTGCTATAGTATGCCGTACGGTATGGGCTATAGCCCATGGTCAAAAATGATGAAAAACGAGGTAATTTTTTTTTTCAAAAATTCAAAAAACGATGGGCTATAACCCATGTTTTTTTTTTTTTTTTTTTTTTTTCAAATCCTCAAAAATGATGAAAAACGGCGTGCTATAGTATGCCGTACGATATGGGCTGTAGCCCATGGTCAAAAATGATGAAAAACGAGGTTAAAAAAAAAATTCAAAAATTCAAAAAACGATGGGCTATAACCCATGTTTTTTTTTTTTTTTTCATTTTTTTCAAATCCTCAAAAATGATGAAAAACGGCGTGCTATAGTATGCCGTACGGTATGGGCTATAGCCCATGGTCAAAAATTATGAAAAACGAGGTTAAAAGGAGGCTGAGGCTGAGGCTGTGAGCCACTGCTAGAATAGCAGTAAATGAAGCTCAATAACTCTAGCATTAAACTTTAGGAAGAGTGGGATTTGAACATGAACTCTCTGTGCTGAATAACCCCTACTACACCATCACTCAGTAACATCTGCCTCTTTGTACTGTTGAAGCGATCTTTTGTATGTTAGCCTTCAGATAGTAAAGCCCCTGGGACTCCGAATCCATATTCAATACACACACTTTTGCTTCAACACTCAACAGCCTTGTGTGGAGCTGTGGACTAGTGCGCTTGGCTGTAAACCAAGAGGTTGTTGGTTCGAATCCACCTCGGGGACGAT
Source organism: Protomyctophum parallelum (assembly GCF_964188405.1). Taxonomy (NCBI): domain Eukaryota; kingdom Metazoa; phylum Chordata; class Actinopteri; order Myctophiformes; family Myctophidae; genus Protomyctophum; species Protomyctophum parallelum. The sequence goes on along the minus strand of NC_139716.1, from coordinate 11,624,752 downwards.
GGTGCTTTTAACATGATCCGAAGCAGTACTGTTTAAACATTCTAGCTCTGTTTAACTCAAAAGCACCCGGAGAAATATCCTGAATGCCCCAAGGTGCCTTGGCTCAATGGTGTGGAGCGCTTGACCCGTTGCCTCTGCTACAGACAGTTGGCAGGTTCAAGTCCCATGTCATGACGTCAAGGTGCTGGGAAGGACCATCGGGAGACGGTGCTCTCTCCCCCTGTTTCCTGAGATGTAACGGTCGGGGGTTATGTTTGAAAGAACCCTGTCCACGTAAGGTTTTACAGATGAGAATTAGGTCAAACGTTTAAAAAAAGAAATAGCAATGCATTTTGGTACATCATCTGACAGGATAGTCTGTGTATTTGCATACTGGAGCCCGATTATAATCCTGGACAATGGCAATGTCATTTTCTTGACTTTTGACAATGAAAAAACTACACACTATAGTATATTTGTTTAATCATTTTCACCTTTTTTTAAATCGACATTTTCATGGTAAAACGTTAGCTGGACAGGGTTCTTTCAGACATAAGCCCCAACCGTTACATCTCAGGAAACAGGGGGAGAGAGCACCGTCTCCCGATGGTCCTTCCCAGCACCTTGACGTCATGACATGGGACTTGAACCTGCCAACTGTCTGTAGCAGAGGCAACGGGTCAAGCGCTCCACACCATTGAGCCAAGGCACCTTGGGGCATTCAGGAGATTTCTCCTGGTGCTTTTGAGTTTTTATTTTTTATTCAAGCCTTGAAAAGTTCAAATTACTGCAGCATTGAGCTGTGGGAGGAACAGGCCTTGAACATGGAATGTCTGTACTGAAAGCCTGATGATTAGACCACTGCACCATCAGTCAGACACTCTCAGGCAAAGTCTCCTGGTAATTTTGAAGTGATCTTTTGTTCGTTAGCCTTCAGTTCGTAAAGTTTAAATAACACAGCATCATATTAATCAGATGTTTCTTAGCGCTGTTGAGGTCTTCTTTTGTATGATAGTGTAACAGCCGGGAATCGAACCCTGGTCTCCCACGTGGAAAGCCAACATCTTAACCACTACGACAATTAGAGTTTTGAGGTAGTCAGGCTGAGGCTGAGGCTGTGAGCCACTGCTAGAATAGCAGTAAATGAAGCTCAATAACTAGCATTAAACTTTAGGAAGAGTGGGATTTGAAAATGAACTCTCTGTGCGGAATAACCCCTACTACACCATCACTCAGTAACATCTGCCTCTTTGTACTGTTGAAGCGATCTTTTGTATGTTAGCCTTCAGATAGTAAAGTTGAAAGAATCAAGAGTTGAACATAGAATCACGTTCATCAGAGTGTAACACCCAGGAATCGAACACAGGTCACCTGCACTGAAGGCCAACATCTTAACCACTAAGCCAAAGCAACTGCCTATGGCTCAGGGGAGACATGAGACTTTTGAGGTCATCAGGCTGAGGCTGTGAGCAAAAAAAAAGATTAAAAAATTAAAAAAACGATGGGCTATAACCCATGTTTTTTGTTTTTTTTTCATTTTTTTCAAATCCTCAAAAATGATGAAAAACGGCGTGCTATAGTATGCCGTACGGTATGGGCTATAGCCCATGGTCAAAAATGATGAAAAACGAGGTTAAATTTTTTTTCAAAAATTCAAAAAACGATGGGCTATAACCCATGTTTTTTTTTTTTTTTTTTTTTTTCAAATCCTCAAAAATGATGAAAAACGGCGTGCTATAGTATGCCGTACGATATGGGCTGTAGCCCATGGTCAAAAATGATGAAAAACGAGGTTAAAAAAAAATTCAAAAATTCAAAAAACGATGGGCTATAACCCATGTTTTGTTTTTTTTTTCCATTTTTTTCAAATCCTCAAAAATGATGAAAAACGGCGTGCTATAGTATGCCGTACGGTATGGGCTATAGCCCATGGTCAAAAATGATGAAAAACGAGGTTAAAAGGAGGCTGAGGCTGAGGCTGTGAGCCACTGCTAGAATAGCAGTAAATGAAGCTCAATAACTCTAGCATTAAACTTTAGGAAGAGTGGGATTTGAACATGAACTCTCTGTGCTGAATAACCCCTACTACACCATCACTCAGTAACATCTGCCTCTTTGTACTGTTGAAGCGATCTTTTGTATGTTAGCCTTCAGATAGTAAAGCCCCTGGGACTCCGAATCCATATTCAATACACACACTTTTGCTTCAACACTCAACAGCCTTGTGTGGAGCTGTGGACTAGTGCGCTTGGCTGTAAACCAAGAGGTTGTTGGTTCGAATCCACCTCGGGGACGATGGTGCTTTTAACATGATCCGAAGCAGTACTGTTTAAACATTCTAGCTCTGTTTAACTCAAAAGCACCAGGAGAAATATCCTGAATGCCCCAAGGTGCCTTGGCTCAATGGTGTGGAGCGCTTGACCCGTTGCCTCTGCTACAGACAGTTGGCAGGTTCAAGTCCCATGTCATGACGTCAAGGTGCTGGGAAGGACCATCGGGAGACGGTGCTCTCTCCCCCTGTTTCCTGAGATGTAACGGTTGGGGGTTATGTTTGAAAGAACCCTGTCCACGTAAGGTTTTACAGATGAGAATTAGGTCAAATGTTTAAAAATAAAATAGCAATGCATTTTGGTACATCATCTGACAGGATAGTCTGTGTATTTGCATACTGGAGCCCGATTATAATCCTGGACAATGGCAATGTCATTTTCTTGACTTTTGACAATGAAAAAACTACACACTATAGTATATTTGTTTAATCATTTTCACCTTTTTTTAAATCGACATTTTCATGGTAAAACGTTAGCTGGACAGGGTTCTTTCAGACATAAGCCCCAACCGTTACATCTCAGGAAACAGGGGGAGAGAGCACCGTCTCCCGATGGTCCTTCCCAGCACCTTGACGTCATGACATGGGACTTGAACCTGCCAACTGTCTGTAGCAGAGGCAACGGGTCAAGCGCTCCACACCATTGAGCCAAGGCACCTTGGGGCATTCAGGAGATTTCTCCTGGTGCTTTTGAGTTTTTATTTTTTATTCAAGCCTTGAAAAGTTAAAATTACTGCAGCATTGAGCTGTGGGAGGAACAGGCCTTGAACATGGAATGTCTGTACTGAAAGCCTGATGATTAGACCACTGCACCATCAGTCAGACACTCTCAGGCAAAGTCTCCTGGTAATTTTGAAGTGATCTTTTGTTCGTTAGCCTTCAGTTCGTAAAGTTTAAATAACACAGCATCATATTAATCAGATGTTTCTTAGCGCTGTTGAGGTCTTCTTTTGTATGATAGTGTAACAGCCGGGAATCGAACCCTGGTCTCCCACGTGGAAAGCCAACATCTTAACCACTACGACAATTAGAGTTTTGAGGTAGTCAGGCTGAGGCTGAGGCTGTGAGCCACTGCTAGAATAGCAGTAAATGAAGCTCAATAACTAGCATTAAACTTTAGGAAGAGTGGGATTTGAAAATGAACTCTCTGTGCGGAATAACCCCTACTACACCATCACTCAGTAACATCTGCCTCTTTGTACTGTTGAAGCGATCTTTTGTATGTTAGCCTTCAGATAGTAAAGTTGAAAGAATCAAGAGTTGAACATAGAATCACGTTCATCAGAGTGTAACACCCAGGAATCGAACACAGGTCACCTGCACTGAAGGCCAACATCTTAACCACTAAGCCAAAGCAACTGCCTATGGCTCAGGGGAGACATGAGACTTTTGAGGTCATCAGGCTGAGGCTGTGAGCTAAAAAAAAGATTAAAAAATTTAAAAAACGATGGGCTATAACCCATGTTTTTTGTTTTTTTTTCACTTTTTTTTAATTTTTTTCAAATCCTCAAAAATGATGAAAAACGGCGTGCTATAGTATGCCGTACGGTATGGGCTATAGCCCATGGTCAAAAATGATGAAAAACGAGGTTAAAAAAAAATTCAAAAATTCAAAAAACGATGGGCTATAACCCATGTTTTTTTTTTTTTTTTTTTTTTTTAATCCTCAAAAATGATGAAAAACGGCGTGCTATAGTATGCCGTACGGTATGGGCTATAGCCCATGGTCAAAAATGATGAAAAACGAGGTAATTTTTTTTTTTCAAAAATTAAAAAAACGATGGGCTATAACCCATGTTTGTTTTTTTTTTTGTTTTTTTTCAAATCCTCAAAAATGATGAAAAACGGCGTGCTATAGTATGCCGTACGATATGGGCTGTAGCCCATGGTCACAAATGATGAAAAACGAGGTTAAAAAAAAAATCAAAAATTCAAAAAACGATGGGCTATAACCCATGTTTTTTTTTTTTTTTCATTTTTTTCAAATCCTCAAAAATGATGAAAAACGGCGTGCTATAGTATGCCGTACGGTATGGGCTATAGCCCATGGTCAAAAATGATGAAAAACGAGGTTAAAAGGAGGCTGAGGCTGTGAGCCACTGCTAGAATAGCAGTAAATGAAGCTCAATAACTCTAGCATTAAACTTTAGGAAGAGTGGGATTTGAACATGAACTCTCTGTGCTGAATAACCCCTACTACACCATCACTCAGTAACATCTGCCTCTTTGTACTGTTGAAGCGATCTTTTGTATGTTAGCCTTCAGATAGTAAAGCCCCTGGGACTCCGAATCCATATTCAATACACACACTTTTGCTTCAACACTCAACAGCCTTGTGTGGAGCTGTGGACTAGTGCGCTTGGCTGTAAACCAAGAGGTTGTTGGTTCGAATCCACCTCGGGGACGATGGTGCTTTTAACATGATCCGAAGCAGTACTGTTTAAACATTCTAGCTCTGTTTAACTCAAAAGCACCAGGAGAAATATCCTGAATGCCCCAAGGTGCCTTGGCTCAATGGTGTGGAGCGCTTGACCCGTTGCCTCTGCTACAGACAGTTGGCAGGTTCAAGTCCCATGTCATGACGTCAAGGTGCTGGGAAGGACCATCGGGAGACGGTGCTCTCTCCCCCTGTTTCCTGAGATGTAACGGTCGGGGGTTATGTTTGAAAGAACCCTGTCCACGTAAGGTTTTACAGATGAGAATTAGGTCAAATGTTTAAAAATAAAATAGCAATGCATTTTGGTACATCATCTGACAGGATAGTCTGTGTATTTGCATACTGGAGCCCGATTATAATCCTGGACAATGGCAATGTCATTTTCTTGACTTTTGACAATGAAAAAACTACACACTATAGTATATTTGTTTAATCATTTTCACCTTTTTTTAAATCGACATTTTCATGGTAAAACGTTAGCTGGACAGGGTTCTTTCAGACATAAGCCCCAACCGTTACATCTCAGGAAACAGGGGGAGAGAGCACCGTCTCCCGATGGTCCTTCCCAGCACCTTGACGTCATGACATGGGACTTGAACCTGCCAACTGTCTGTAGCAGAGGCAACGGGTCAAGCGCTCCACACCATTGAGCCAAGGCACCTTGGGGCATTCAGGAGATTTCTCCTGGTGCTTTTGAGTTTTTATTTTTTATTCAAGCCTTGAAAAGTTCAAATTACTGCAGCATTGAGCTGTGGGAGGAACAGGCCTTGAACATGGAATGTCTGTACTGAAAGCCTGATGATTAGACCACTGCACCATCAGTCAGACACTCTCAGGCAAAGTCTCCTGGTAATTTTGAAGTGATCTTTTGTTCGTTAGCCTTCAGTTCGTAAAGTTTAAATAACACAGCATCATATTAATCAGATGTTTCTTAGCGCTGTTGAGGTCTTCTTTTGTATGATAGTGTAACAGCCGGGAATCGAACCCTGGTCTCCCACGTGGAAAGCCAACATCTTAACCACTACGACAATTAGAGTTTTGAGGTAGTCAGGCTGAGGCTGAGGCTGTGAGCCACTGCTAGAATAGCAGTAAATGAAGCTCAATAACTAGCATTAAACTTTAGGAAGAGTGGGATTTGAAAATGAACTCTCTGTGCGGAATAACCCCTACTACACCATCACTCAGTAACATCTGCCTCTTTGTACTGTTGAAGCGATCTTTTGTATGTTAGCCTTCAGATAGTAAAGTTGAAAGAATCAAGAGTTGAACATAGAATCACGTTCATCAGAGTGTAACACCCAGGAATCGAACACAGGTCACCTGCACTGAAGGCCAACATCTTAACCACTAAGCCAAAGCAACTGCCTATGGCTCAGGGGAGACATGAGACTTTTGAGGTCATCAGGCTGAGGCTGTGAGCTAAAAAAAAGATTAAAAAATTTAAAAAACGATGGGCTATAACCCATGTTTTTTGTTTTTTTTTCACTTTTTTTTCATTTTTTTCAAATCCTCAAAAATGATGAAAAACGGCGTGCTATAGTATGCCGTACGGTATGGGCTATAGCCCATGGTCAAAAATGATGAAAAACGAGGTTAAAAAAAAAATCAAAAATTCAAAAAACGATGGGCTATAACCCATGTTTTTTTTTTTTTTTTTTTTTTTAATCCTCAAAAATGATGAAAAACGGCGTGCTATAGTATGCCGTACGGTATGGGCTATAGCCCATGGTCAAAAATGATGAAAAACGAGGTAATTTTTTTTTTCAAAAATTAAAAAAACGATGGGCTATAACCCATGTTTTTTTTTTTTTTTCATTTTTTTCAAATCCTCAAAAATGATGAAAAACGGCGTGCTATAGTATGCCGTACGATATGGGCTGTAGCCCATGGTCACAAATGATGAAAAACGAGGTTAAATTTTTTTTTCAAAAATTCAAAAAACGATGGGCTATAACCCATGTTTTTTTTTTGTTTTTGTTTTTTTCAAATCCTCAAAAATGATGATAAACGGCGTGCTATAGTATGCCGTACGGTATGGGCTATAGCCCATGGTCAAAAATGATGAAAAACGAGGTTAAAAGGAGGCTGAGGCTGTGAGCCACTGCTAGAATAGCAGTAAATGAAGCTCAATAACTCTAGCATTAAACTTTAGGAAGAGTGGGATTTGAACATGAACTCTCTGTGCTGAATAACCCCTACTACACCATCACTCAGTAACATCTGCCTCTTTGTACTGTTGAAGCGATCTTTTGTATGTTAGCCTTCAGATAGTAAAGCCCCTGGGACTCCGAATCCATATTCAATACACACACTTTTGCTTCAACACTCAACAGCCTTGTGTGGAGCTGTGGACTAGTGCGCTTGGCTGTAAACCAAGAGGTTGTTGGTTCGAATCCACCTCGGGGACGATGGTGCTTTTAACATGATCCGAAGCAGTACTGTTTAAACATTCTAGCTCTGTTTAACTCAAAAGCACCAGGAGAAATATCCTGAATGCCCCAAGGTGCCTTGGCTCAATGGTGTGGAGCGCTTGACCCGTTGCCTCTGCTACAGACAGTTGGCAGGTTCAAGTCCCATGTCATGACGTCAAGGTGCTGGGAAGGACCATCGGGAGACGGTGCTCTCTCCCCCTGTTTCCTGAGATGTAACGGTCGGGGGTTATGTTTGAAAGAACCCTGTCCACGTAAGGTTTTACAGATGAGAATTAGGTCAAATGTTTAAAAATAAAATAGCAATGCATTTTGGTACATCATCTGACAGGATAGTCTGTGTATTTGCATACTGGAGCCCGATTATAATCCTGGACAATGGCAATGTCATTTTCTTGACTTTTGACAATGAAAAAACTACACACTATAGTATATTTGTTTAATCATTTTCACCTTTTTTTAAATCGACATTTTCATGGTAAAACGTTAGCTGGACAGGGTTCTTTCAGACATAAGCCCCAACCGTTACATCTCAGGAAACAGGGGGAGAGAGCACCGTCTCCCGATGGTCCTTCCCAGCACCTTGACATCATGACATGGGACTTGAACCTGCCAACTGTCTGTAGCAGAGGCAACGGGTCAAGCGCTCCACACCATTGAGCCAAGGCACCTTGGGGCATTCAGGAGATTTCTCCTGGTGCTTTTGAGTTTTTATTTTTTATTCAAGCCTTGAAAAGTTCAAATTACTGCAGCATTGAGCTGTGGGAGGAACAGGCCTTGAACATGGAATGTCTGTACTGAAAGCCTGATGATTAGACCACTGCACCATCAGTCAGACACTCTCAGGCAAAGTCTCCTGGTAATTTTGAAGTGATCTTTTGTTCGTTAGCCTTCAGTTCGTAAAGTTTAAATAACACAGCATCATATTAATCAGATGTTTCTTAGCGCTGTTGAGGTCTTCTTTTGTATGATAGTGTAACAGCCGGGAATCGAACCCTGGTCTCCCACGTGGAAAGCCAACATCTTAACCACTACGACAATTAGAGTTTTGAGGTAGTCAGGCTGAGGCTGAGGCTGTGAGCCACTGCTAGAATAGCAGTAAATGAAGCTCAATAACTAGCATTAAACTTTAGGAAGAGTGGGATTTGAAAATGAACTCTCTGTGCGGAATAACCCCTACTACACCATCACTCAGTAACATCTGCCTCTTTGTACTGTTGAAGCGATCTTTTGTATGTTAGCCTTCAGATAGTAAAGTTGAAAGAATCAAGAGTTGAACATAGAATCACGTTCATCAGAGTGTAACACCCAGGAATCGAACACAGGTCACCTGCACTGAAGGCCAACATCTTAACCACTAAGCCAAAGCAACTGCCTATGGCTCAGGGGAGACATGAGACTTTTGAGGTCATCAGGCTGAGGCTGTGAGCTAAAAAAAAGATTAAAAAATTTAAAAAACGATGGGCTATAACCCATGTTTTTTGTTTTTTTTTCACTTTTTTTTCATTTTTTTCAAATCCTCAAAAATGATGAAAAACGGCGTGCTATAGTATGCCGTACGGTATGGGCTATAGCCCATGGTCAAAAATGATGAAAAACGAGGTTAAAAAAAAATTCAAAAATTCAAAAAACGATGGGCTATAACCCATGTTTTTTTTTTTTTTTTTTTTTTTAATCCTCAAAAATGATGAAAAACGGCGTGCTATAGTATGCCGTACGGTATGGGCTATAGCCCATGGTCAAAAATGATGAAAAACGAGGTAATTTTTTTTTTCAAAAATTAAAAAAACGATGGGCTATAACCCATGTTTTTTTTTTTTTTTCATTTTTTTCAAATCCTCAAAAATGATGAAAAACGGCGTGCTATAGTATGCCGTACGATATGGGCTGTAGCCCATGGTCACAAATGATGAAAAACGAGGTTAATTTTTTTTTTCAAAAATTCAAAAAACGATGGGCTATAACCCATGTTTTTTTTTTTTTTTTTTTTTTTTCAAATCCTCAAAAATGATGATAAACGGCGTGCTATAGTATGCCGTACGGTATGGGCTATAGCCCATGGTCAAAAATGATGAAAAACGAGGTTAAAAGGAGGCTGAGGCTGTGAGCCACTGCTAGAATAGCAGTAAATGAAGCTCAATAACTCTAGCATTAAACTTTAGGAAGAGTGGGATTTGAACATGAACTCTCTGTGCTGAATAACCCCTACTACACCATCACTCAGTAACATCTGCCTCTTTGTACTGTTGAAGCGATCTTTTGTATGTTAGCCTTCAGATAGTAAAGCCCCTGGGACTCCGAATCCATATTCAATACACACACTTTTGCTTCAACACTCAACAGCCTTGTGTGGAGCTGTGGACTAGTGCGCTTGGCTGTAAACCAAGAGGTTGTTGGTTCGAATCCACCTCGGGGACGATGGTGCTTTTAACATGATCCGAAGCAGTACTGTTTAAACATTCTAGCTCTGTTTAACTCAAAAGCACCAGGAGAAATATCCTGAATGCCCCAAGGTGCCTTGGCTCAATGGTGTGGAGCGCTTGACCCGTTGCCTCTGCTACAGACAGTTGGCAGGTTCAAGTCCCATGTCATGACGTCAAGGTGCTGGGAAGGACCATCGGGAGACGGTGCTCTCTCCCCCTGTTTCCTGAGATGTAACGGTCGGGGGTTATGTTTGAAAGAACCCTGTCCACGTAAGGTTTTACAGATGAGAATTAGGTCAAATGTTTAAAAATAAAATAGCAATGCATTTTGGTACATCATCTGACAGGATAGTCTGTGTATTTGCATACTGGAGCCCGATTATAATCCTGGACAATGGCAATGTCATTTTCTTGACTTTTGACAATGAAAAAACTACACACTATAGTATATTTGTTTAATCATTTTCACCTTTTTTTAAATCGACATTTTCATGGTAAAACGTTAGCTGGACAGGGTTCTTTCAGACATAAGCCCCAACCGTTACATCTCAGGAAACAGGGGGAGAGAGCACCGTCTCCCGATGGTCCTTCCCAGCACCTTGACATCATGACATGGGACTTGAACCTGCCAACTGTCTGTAGCAGAGGCAACGGGTCAAGCGCTCCACACCATTGAGCCAAGGCACCTTGGGGCATTCAGGAGATTTCTCCTGGTGCTTTTGAGTTTTTATTTTTTATTCAAGCCTTGAAAAGTTCAAATTACTGCAGCATTGAGCTGTGGGAGGAACAGGCCTTGAACATGGAATGTCTGTACTGAAAGCCTGATGATTAGACCACTGCACCATCAGTCAGACACTCTCAGGCAAAGTCTCCTGGTAATTTTGAAGTGATCTTTTGTTCGTTAGCCTTCAGTTCGTAAAGTTTAAATAACACAGCATCATATTAATCAGATGTTTCTTAGCGCTGTTGAGGTCTTCTTTTGTATGATAGTGTAACAGCCGGGAATCGAACCCTGGTCTCCCACGTGGAAAGCCAACATCTTAACCACTACGACAATTAGAGTTTTGAGGTAGTCAGGCTGAGGCTGAGGCTGTGAGCCACTGCTAGAATAGCAGTAAATGAAGCTCAATAACTAGCATTAAACTTTAGGAAGAGTGGGATTTGAAAATGAACTCTCTGTGCGGAATAACCCCTACTACACCATCACTCAGTAACATCTGCCTCTTTGTACTGTTGAAGCGATCTTTTGTATGTTAGCCTTCAGATAGTAAAGTTGAAAGAATCAAGAGTTGAACATAGAATCACGTTCATCAGAGTGTAACACCCAGGAATCGAACACAGGTCACCTGCACTGAAGGCCAACATCTTAACCACTAAGCCAAAGCAACTGCCTATGGCTCAGGGGAGACATGAGACTTTTGAGGTCATCAGGCTGAGGCTGTGAGCTAAAAAAAAGATTAAAAAATTAAAAAAAACGATGGGCTATAACCCATGTTTTTTGTTTTTTTTTCATTTTTTTTCCCATTTTTTTCAAATCCTCAAAAATGATGAAAAACGGCGTGCTATAGTATGCCGTACGGTATGGGCTATAGCCCATGGTCAAAAATGATGAAAAACTAGGTTAAAAAAAAATTCAAAAATTCAAAAAACGATGGGCTATAACCCATGTGTTTTTTTTTCAAATCCTCAAAAATGATGAAAAACGGCGTGCTATAGTATGCCGTACGGTATGGGCTATAGCCCATGGTCAAAAATGATGAAAAACGAGGTAATCTTTTTTTTTCAAAAATTAAAAAAACGATGGGCTATAACCCATGTTTTTTTTTTTTCCATTTTTTTTTAAATCCTCAAAAATGATGAAAAACGGCGTGCTATAGTATGCCGTACGATATGGGCTGTAGCCCATGGTCAAAAATGATGAAAAACTAGGTTAAAAAAAAAATTAAAAAATTCAAAAAACGTTCGGCTATAACCCATGTTTTTTTGTTTTTTTCCATTTTTTTCAAATCCTCAAAAATGATGAAAAACGGCGTGCTATAGTATGCCGTACGGTATGGGCTATAGCCCATGGTCAAAAATGATGAAAAACGAGGTTAAAAGGAGGCTGAGGCTGAGGCTGTGAGCCACTGCTAGAATAGCAGTAAATGAAGCTCAATAACTCTAGCATTAAACTTTAGGAAGAGTGGGATTTGAACATGAACTCTCTGTGCTGAAAAACCCCTACTACACCATCACTCAGTAACATCTGCCTCTTTGTACTGTTGAAGCGATCTTTTGTATGTTAGCCTTCAGATAGTAAAGCCCCTGGGACTCCGAATCCATATTCAATACACACACTTTTGCTTCAACACTCAACAGCCTTGTGTGGAGCTGTGGACTAGTGCGCTTGGCTGTAAACCAAGAGGTTGTTGGTTCGAATCCACCTCGGGGACGATGGTGCTTTTAACATGATCCGAAGCAGTACTGTTTAAACATTCTAGCTCTGTTTAACTCAAAAGCACCAGGAGAAATATCCTGAATGACCCAAGGTGCCTTGGCTCAATGGTGTGGAGCGCTTGACCCGTTGCCTCTGCTACAGACAGTTGGCAGGTTCAAGTCCCATGTCATGACGTTAAGGTGCTGGGAAGGACCATCGGGAGACGGTGCTCTCTCCCCTTGTTTCCTGAGATGTAACGGTCGGGGGTTATGTTTGAAAGAACCCTGTCCACGTAAGGTTTTACAGATGAGAATTAGGTCAAATGTTTAAAAATAAAATAGCAATGCATTTTGGTACATCATCTGACAGGATAGTCTGTGTATTTGCATACTGGAGCCCGATTATAATCCTGGACAATGGCAATGTCATTTTCTTGACTTTTGACAATGAAAAAACTACACACTATAGTATATTTGTTTAATCATTTTCACCTTTTTTTAAATCGACATTTTCATGGTAAAACGTTAGCTGGACAGGGTTCTTTCAGACATAAGCCCCAACCGTTACATCTCAGGAAACAGGGGGAGAGAGCACCGTCTCCCGATGGTCCTTCCCAGCACCTTGACGTCATGACATGGGACTTGAACCTGCCAACTGTCTGTAGCAGAGGCAACGGGTCAAGCGCTCCACACCATTGAGCCAAGGCACCTTGGGGCATTCAGGAGATTTCTCCTGGTGCTTTTGAGTTTTTATTTTTTATTCAAGCCTTGAAAAGTTCAAATTACTGCAGCATTGAGCTGTGGGAGGAACAGGCCTTGAACAGGCCTTGAACATGCCTTGAACATGGAATGTCTGTACTGAAAGCCTGATGATTAGACCACTGCACCATCAGTCAGACACTCTCAGGCAAAGTCTCCTGGTAATTTTGAGGTGATCTTTTGTTCGTTAGCCTTCAGTTCGTAAAGTTTAAATAACACAGCATCATATTAATCAGATGTTTCTTAGCGCTGTTGAGGTCTTCTTTTGTATGATAGTGTAACAGCCGGGAATCGAACCCTGGTCTCCCACATGGAAAGCCAACATCTTAACCACTACGACAATTAGAGTTTTGAGGTAGTCAGGCTGAGGCTGTGAGCCACTGCTAAAATAGCAGTAAATGAAGCTCAATAACTAGCATTAAACTTTAGGAAGAGTGGGATTTGAAAATGAACTCTCTGTGCGGAATAACCCCTACTACACCATCACTCAGTAACATCTGCCTCTTTGTACTGTTGAAGCGATCTTTTGTATGTTAGCCTTCAGATAGTAAAGTTGAAAGAATCAAGAGTTGAACATAGAATCACGTTCATCAGAGTGTAACACCCAGGAATCGAACACAGGTCACCTGCACTGAAGGCCAACATCTTAACCACTAAGCCAAAGCAACTGCCTATGGCTCAGGGGAGACATGAGACTTTTGAGGTCATCAGGCTGAGGCTGTGAGCTAAAAAAAAGATTAAAAAATTAAAAAAAACGATGGGCTATAACCCATGTTTTTTGTTTTTTTTTCATTTTTTTTTTCATTTTTTTCAAATCCTCAAAAATGATGAAAAACGGCGTGCTATAGTATGCCGTACGGTATGGGCTATAGCCCATGGTCAAAAATGATGAAAAACTAGGTTAAAAAAAAATCAAAAATTCAAAAAACGATGGGCTATAACCCATGTGTTTTTTTTTTTTGTTTTTTTTCAAATCCTCAAAAATGATGAAAAACGGCGTGCTATAGTATGCCGTACGGTATGGGCTATAGCCCATGGTCAAAAATGATGAAAAACGAGGTAATCTTTTTTTTTCAAAAATTAAAAAAACGATGGGCTATAACCCATGTTTTTTTTTTTTTCCATTTTTTTTTAAATCCTCAAAAATGATGAAAAACGGCGTGCTATAGTATGCCGTACGATATGGGCTGTAGCCCATGGTCAAAAATGATGAAAAACGAGGTTAAAAAAAAATTTCAAAAATTCAAAAAACGTTCGGCTATAACCCATGTTTTTTTGTTTTTTTCCATTTTTTTCAAATCCTCAAAAATGATGAAAAACGGCGTGCTATAGTATGCCGTACGGTATGGGCTATAGCCCATGGTCAAAAATGATGAAAAACGAGGTTAAAAGGAGGCTGAGGCTGAGGCTGTGAGCCACTGCTAGAATAGCAGTAAATGAAGCTCAATAACTCTAGCATTAAACTTTAGGAAGAGTGGGATTTGAACATGAACTCTCTGTGCTGAATAACCCCTACTACACCATCACTCAGTAACATCTGCCTCTTTGTACTGTTGAAGCGATCTTTTGTATGTTAGCCTTCAGATAGTAAAGCCCCTGGGACTCCGAATCCATATTCAATACACACACTTTTGCTTCAACACTCAACAGCCTTGTGTGGAGCTGTGGACTAGTGCGCTTGGCTGTAAACCAAGAGGTTGTTGGTTCGAATCCACCTCGGGGACGATGGTGCTTTTAACATGATCCGAAGCAGTACTGTTTAAACATTCTAGCTCTGTTTAACTCAAAAGCACCAGGAGAAATATCCTGAATGCCCCAAGGTGCCTTGGCTCAATGGTGTGGAGCGCTTGACCCGTTGCCTCTGCTACAGACAGTTGGCAGGTTCAAGTCCCATGTCATGACGTCAAGGTGCTGGGAAGGACCATCGGGAGACGGTGCTCTCTCCCCCTGTTTCCTGAGATGTAACGGTCGGGGGTTATGTTTGAAAGAACCCTGTCCACGTAAGGTTTTACAGATGAGAATTAGGTCAAATGTTTAAAAATAAAATAGCAATGCATTTTGGTACATCATCTGACAGGATAGTCTGTGTATTTGCATACTGGAGCCCGATTATAATCCTGGACAATGGCAATGTCATTTTCTTGACTTTTGACAATGAAAAAACTACACACTAGTATATTTGTTTAATCATTTTCACCTTTTTTTAAATCGACATTTTCATGGTAAAACGTTAGCTGGACAGGGTTCTTTCAGACATAAGCCCCAACCGTTACATCTCAGGAAACAGGGGGAGAGAGCACCGTCTCCCGATGGTCCTTCCCAGCACCTTGACGTCATGACATGGGACTTGAACCTGCCAACTGTCTGTAGCAGAGGCAACGGGTCAAGCGCTCCACACCATTGAGCCAAGGCACCTTGGGGCATTCAGGAGATTTCTCCTGGTGCTTTTGAGTTTTTATTTTTTATTCAAGCCTTGAAAAGTTCAAATTACTGCAGCATTGAGCTGTGGGAGGAACAGGCCTTGAACATGGAATGTCTGTACTGAAAGCCTGATGATTAGACCACTGCACCATCAGTCAGACACTCTCAGGCAAAGTCTCCTGGTAATTTTGAAGTGATCTTTTGTTCGTTAGCCTTCAGTTCGTAAAGTTTAAATAACACAGCATCATATTAATCAGATGTTTCTTAGCGCTGTTGAGGTCTTCTTTTGTATGATAGTGTAACAGCCGGGAATCGAACCCTGGTCTCCCACGTGGAAAGCCAACATCTTAACCACTACGACAATTAGAGTTTTGAGGTAGTCAGGCTGAGGCTGAGGCTGTGAGCCACTGCTAGAATAGCAGTAAATGAAGCTCAATAACTAGCATTAAACTTTAGGAAGAGTGGGATTTGAAAATGAACTCTCTGTGCAGAATAACCCCTACTACACCATCACTCAGTAACATCTGCCTCTTTGTACTGTTGAAGCGATCTTTTGTATGTTAGCCTTCAGATAGTAAAGTTGAAAGAATCAAGAGTTGAACATAGAATCACGTTCATCAGAGTGTAACACCCAGGAATCGAACACAGGTCACCTGCACTGAAGGCCAACATCTTAACCACTAAGCCAAAGTAACTGCCTATGGCTCAGGGGAGACATGAGACTTTTGAGGTCATCAGGCTGAGGCTGTGAGCTAATTTTTTTTTCAAAAATTCAAAAAACGATGGGCTATAACCCATGTTTTTTTTTTTTTTTTTTTTTTTAATCCTCAAAAATGATGAAAAACGGCGTGCTATAGTATGCCGTACGGTATGGGCTATAGCCCATGGTCAAAAATGATGAAAAACGAGGTTAAAAAAAAATTCAAAAAACGATGGGCTATAACCCATGTTTTGTTTTTTTTTCATTTTTTTCAAATCCTCAAAAATGATGAAAAACGGCGTGCTATAGTATGCCGTACGGTATGGGCTATAGCCCATGGTCAAAAATGATGAAAAACGAGGTAATTTTCTTTTTTCAAAAATTCAAAAAACGATGGGCTATAACCCATGTTTTTTTTTTTTTTTTCATTTTTTTCAAATCCTCAAAAATGATGAAAAACGGCGTGCTATAGTATGCCGTACGGTATGGGCTATAGCCCATGGTCAAAAATGATGAAAAACGAGGTTAAAAAAAAAAATCAAAAATTCAAAAAACGATGGGCTATAACCCATGTTTTTTTTTTTTTTCATTTTTTTAAAGTCCTCAAAAATGATGAAAAACGGCGTGCTATAGTATGCCGTACGGTATGGGCTATAGCCCATGGTCAAAAATGATGAAAAACGAGGTAATTTTTTTTTTTCAAAAATTCAAAAAACGATGGGCTATAACCCATGTTTTGTTTTTTTTTCCATTTTTTTCAAATCCTCAAAAATGATGAAAAACGGCGTGCTATAGTATGCCGTACGATATGGGCTATAGCCCATAGTCAAAAATGATGAAAAACGAGGTAATTTTTTTTTTAATTCAAAAAACGATGGGCTATAACCCATGTTTTTTTTTTTTTTTCATTTTTTTCAAATCCTCAAAAATGATGAAAAACGGCGTGCTATAGTATGCCGTACGGTATGGGCTATAGCCCATGGTCAAAAATGATGAAAAACGAGGTAATTTTCTTTTTTCAAAAATTCAAAAAAACGATGGGCTATAACCCATGTTTTTTTTTTTTTTTTTTTTTTTTAAATCCTCAAAAATGATGAAAAACGGCGTGCTATAGTATGCCGTACGGTATGGGCTATAGCCCATGGTCAAAAATGATGAAAAACGAGGTTAAAAGGAGGCTGAGGCTGAGGCTGTGAGCCACTGCTAGAATAGCAGTAAATGAAGCTCAATAACTCTAGCATTAAACTTTAGGAAGAGTGGGATTTGAACATGAACTCTCTGTGCTGAATAACCCCTACTACACCATCACTCAGTAACATCTGACTCTTTGTACTGTTGAAGCGATCTTTTGTATGTTAGCCTTCAGATAGTAAAGCCCCTGGGACTCCGAATCCATATTCAATACACACACTTTTGCTTCAACACTCAACAGCCTTGTGTGGAGCTGTGGACTAGTGCGCTTGGCTGTAAACCAAGAGGTTGTTGGTTCGAATCCACCTCGGGGACGATGGTGCTTTTAACATGATCCGAAGCAGTACTGTTTAAACATTCTAGCTCTGTTTAACTCAAAAGCACCGGAGAAATATCCTGAATGCCCCAAGGTGCCTTGGCTCAATGGTGTGGAGCGCTTGACCCGTTGCCTCTGCTACAGAGAGTTGGCAGGTTCAAGTCCCATGTCATGACGTCAAGGTGCTGGGAAGGACCATCGGGAGACGGTGCTCTCTCCCCCTGTTTCCTGAGATGTAACGGTCGGGGGTTATGTTTGAAAGAACCCTGTCCACGTAAGGTTTTACAGATGAGAATTAGGTCAAACGTTTAAAAAAAAAATAGCAATGCATTTTGGTACATCATCTGACAGGATAGTCTGTGTATTTGCATACTGGAGCCCGATTATAATCCTGGACAATGGCAATGTCATTTTCTTGACTTTTGACAATGAAAAAACTACACACTATAGTATATTTGTTTAATCATTTTCACCTTTTTTTAAATCGACATTTTCATGGTAAAAGGTTAGCTGGACAGGGTTCTTTCAGACATAAGCCCCAACCGTTACATCTCAGGAAACAGGGGGAGAGAGCACCGTCTCCCGATGGTCCTTCCCAGCACCTTGACGTCATGACATGGGACTTGAACCTGCCAACTGTCTGTAGCAGAGGCAACGGGTCAAGCGCTCCACACCATTGAGCCAAGGCACCTTGGGGCATTCAGGAGATTTCTCCTGGTGCTTTTGAGTTTTTATTTTTTATTCAAGCCTTGAAAAGTTGAAATTACTGCAGCATTGAGCTGTGGGAGGAACAGGCCTTGAACATGGAATGTCTGTACTGAAAGCCTGATGATTAGACCACTGCACCATCAGTCAGACACTCTCAGGCAAAGTCTCCTGGTAATTTTGAAGTGATCTTTTGTTCGTTAGCCTTCAGTTCGTAAAGTTTAAATAACACAGCATCATATTAATCAGATGTTTCTTAGCGCTGTTGAGGTCTTCTTTTGTATGATAGTGTAACAGCCGGGAATCGAACCCTGGTCTCCCACGTGGAAAGCCAACATCTTAACCACTACGACAATTAGAGTTTTGAGGTAGTCAGGCTGAGGCTGAGGCTGTGAGCCACTGCTAGAATAGCAGTAAATGAAGCTCAATAACTAGCATTAAACTTTAGGAAGAGTGGGATTTGAAAATGAACTCTCTGTGCAGAATAACCCCTACTACACCATCACTCAGTAACATCTGCCTCTTTGTACTGTTGAAGCGATCTTTTGTATGTTAGCCTTCAGATAGTAAAGTTGAAAGAATCAAGAGTTGAACATAGAATCACGTTCATCAGAGTGTAACACCCAGGAATCGAACACAGGTCACCTGCACTGAAGGCCAACATCTTAACCACTAAGCCAAAGCAACTGCCTATGGCTCAGGGGAGACATGAGACTTTTGAGGTCATCAGGCTGAGGCTGTGAGCTAAAAAAAAATTCAAAAATTCAAAAAACGATGGGCTATAACCCATGTTTTTTTTTTTTTTTTTTTTTTCAAATCCTCAAAAATGATGAAAAACGGCGTGCTATAGTATGCCGTACGGTATGGGCTATAGCCCATGGTCAAAAATGATGAAAAACGAGGTTAAAAAAAAATTCAAAAAACGATGGGCTATAACCCATGATTTTTTTTTTTTTTCATTTTTTTCAAATCCTCAAAAATGATGAAAAACGGCGTGCTATAGTATGCCGTACGGTATGGGCTATAGCCCATGGTCAAAAATGATGAAAAACGAGGTAATTTTCTTTTTTCAAAAATTCAAAAAACGATGGGCTATAACCCATGTTTTTTTTTGTTTTTTTTTTCAAATCCTCAAAAATGATGAAAAACGGCGTGCTATAGTATGCCGTACGGTATGGGCTATAGCCCATGGTCAAAAATGATGAAAAACGAGGTAATTTTTTTTTTCAAAAATTCAAAAAACGATGGGCTATAACCCATGTTTTTTTTTTTTTTTTTTTTTTTTCAAATCCTCAAAAATGATGAAAAACGGCGTGCTATAGTATGCCGTACGGTATGGGCTATAGCCCATGGTCAAAAATGATGAAAAACGAGGTTAAAAGGAGGCTGAGGCTGAGGCTGTGAGCCACTGCTAGAATAGCAGTAAATGAAGCTCAATAACTCTAGCATTAAACTTTAGGAAGAGTGGGATTTGAACATGAACTCTCTGTGCTGAATAACCCCTACTACACCATCACTCAGTAACATCTGCCTCTTTGTACTGTTGAAGCGATCTTTTGTATGTTAGCCTTCAGATAGTAAAGCCCCTGGGACTCCGAATCCATATTCAATACACACACTTTTGCTTCAACACTCAACAGCCTTGTGTGGAGCTGTGGACTAGTGCGCTTGGCTGTAAACCAAGAGGTTGTTGGTTCGAATCCACCTCGGGGACGATGGTGCTTTTAACATGATCCGATGCAGTACTGTTTAAACATTCTAGCTCTGTTTAACTCAAAAGTACCAGGAGAAATATCCTGAATGCCCCAAGGTGCCTTGGCTCAATGGTGTGGAGCGCTTGACCCGTTGCCTCTGCTACAGAGAGTTGGCAGGTTCAAGTCCCATGTCATGACGTCAAGGTGCTGGGAAGGACCATCGGGAGACGGTGCTCTCTCCCCCTGTTTCCTGAGATGTAACGGTCAGGGGTTATGTTTGAAAGAACCCTGTCCACGTAAGGTTTTACAGATGAGAATTAGGTCAAACGTTTAAAAATAAAATAGCAATGCATTTTGGTACATCATCTGACAGGATAGTCTGTGTATTTGCATACTGGAGCCCGATTATAATCCTGGACAATGGCAATGTCATTTTCTTGACTTTTGACAATGAAAAAACTACACACTATAGTATATTTGTTTAATAATTTTCACCTTTTTTTAAATCGACATTTTCATGGTAAAAGGTTAGCTGGACAGGGTTCTTTCAGACATAAGCCCCAACCGTTACATCTCAGGAAACAGGGGGAGAGAGCACCGTCTCCCGATGGTCCTTCCCAGCACCTTGACGTCATGACATGGGACTTGAACCTGCCAACTGTCTGTAGCAGAGGCAACAGGTCAAGCGCTCCACACCATTGAGCCAAGGCACCTTGGGGCATTCAGGAGATTTCTCCTGGTGCTTTTGAGTTTTTATTTTTTATTCAAGCCTTGAAAAGTTGAAATTACTGCAGCATTGAGCTGTGGGAGGAACAGGCCTTGAACATGGAATGTCTGTACTGAAAGCCTGATGATTAGACCACTGCACCATCAGTCAGACACTCTCAGGCAAAGTCTCCTGGTAATTTTGAAGTGATCTTTTGTTCGTTAGCCTTCAGTTCGTAAAGTTTAAATAACACAGCATCATATTAATCAGATGTTTCTTAGCGCTGTTGAGGTCTTCTTTTGTATGATAGTGTAACAGCCGGGAATCGAACCCTGGTCTCCCACGTGGAAAGCCAACATCTTAACCACTACGACAATTAGAGTTTTGAGGTAGTCAGGCTGAGGCTGAGGCTGTGAGCCACTGCTAGAATAGCAGTAAATGAAGCTCAATAACTAGCATTAAACTTTAGGAAGAGTGGGATTTGAAAATGAACTCTCTGTGCAGAATAACCCCTACTACACCATCACTCAGTAACATCTGCCTCTTTGTACTGTTGAAGCGATCTTTTGTATGTTAGCCTTCAGATAGTAAAGTTGAAAGAATCAAGAGTTGAACATAGAATCACGTTCATCAGAGTGTAACACCCAGGAATCGAACACAGGTCACCTGCACTGAAGGCCAACATCTTAACCACTAAGCCAAAGCAACTGCCTATGGCTCAGGGGAGACATGAGACTTTTGAGGTCATCAGGCTGAGGCTGTGAGCTAAAAAAAAATTCAAAAATTCAAAAAACGATGGGCTATAACCCATGTTTTGTTTTTTTGTTTTTTTTTTCAAATCCTCAAAAATGATGAAAAACGGCGTGCTATAGTATGCCGTACGGTATGGGCTATAGCCCATGGTCAAAAATGATGAAAAACGAGGTTAAAAAAAAATTCAAAAAACGATGGGCTATAACCCATGATTTTTTTTTTTTTTCATTTTTTTCAAATCCTCAAAAATGATGAAAAACGGCGTGCTATAGTATGCCGTACGGTATGGGCTATAGCCCATGGTCAAAAATGATGAAAAACGAGGTAATTTTCTTTTTTCAAAAATTCAAAAAACGATGGGCTATAACCCATGTTTTTTTTTTTTTTTTTTTTCAAATCCTCAAAAATGATGAAAAACGGCGTGCTATAGTATGCCGTACGGTATGGGCTATAGCCCATGGTCAAAAATGATGAAAAACGAGGTAATTTTTTTTTTCAAAAATTCAAAAAACGATGGGCTATAACCCATGTTTTTTTTTTTTTTTTTTTTTTTTCAAATCCTCAAAAATGATGAAAAACGGCGTGCTATAGTATGCCGTACGGTATGGGCTATAGCCCATGGTCAAAAATGATGAAAAACGAGGTTAAAAGGAGGCTGAGGCTGAGGCTGTGAGCCACTGCTAGAATAGCAGTAAATGAAGCTCAATAACTCTAGCATTAAACTTTAGGAAGAGTGGGATTTGAACATGAACTCTCTGTGCTGAATAACCCCTACTACACCATCACTCAGTAACATCTGCCTCTTTGTACTGTTGAAGCGATCTTTTGTATGTTAGCCTTCAGATAGTAAAGCCCCTGGGACTCCGAATCCATATTCAATACACACACTTTTGCTTCAACACTCAACAGCCTTGTGTGGAGCTGTGGACTAGTGCGCTTGGCTGTAAACCAAGAGGTTGTTGGTTCGAATCCACCTCGGGGACGATGGTGCTTTTAACATGATCCGAAGCAGTACTGTTTAAACATTCTAGCTCTGTTTAACTCAAAAGTACCAGGAGAAATATCCTGAATGCCCCAAGGTGCCTTGGCTCAATGGTGTGGAGCGCTTGACCCGTTGCCTCTGCTACAGAGAGTTGGCAGGTTCAAGTCCCATGTCATGACGTCAAGGTGCTGGGAAGGACCATCGGGAGACGGTGCTCTCTCCCCCTGTTTCCTGAGATGTAACGGTCGGGGGTTATGTTTGAAAGAACCCTGTCCACGTAAGGTTTTACAGATGAGAATTAGGTCAAACGTTTAAAAATAAAATAGCAATGCATTTTGGTACATCATCTGACAGGATAGTCTGTGTATTTGCATACTGGAGCCCGATTATAATCCTGGACAATGGCAATGTCATTTTCTTGACTTTTGACAATGAAAAAACTACACACTATAGTATATTTGTTTAATAATTTTCACCTTTTTTTAAATCGACATTTTCATGGTAAAAGGTTAGCTGGACAGGGTTCTTTCAGACATAAGCCCCAACCGTTACATCTCAGGAAACAGGGGGAGAGAGCACCGTCTCCCGATGGTCCTTCCCAGCACCTTGACGTCATGACATGGGACTTGAACCTGCCAACTGTCTGTAGCAGAGGCAACGGGTCAAGCGCTCCACACCATTGAGCCAAGGCACCTTGGGGCATTCAGGAGATTTCTCCTGGTGCTTTTGAGTTTTTATTTTTTATTCAAGCCTTGAAAAGTTGAAATTACTGCAGCATTGAGCTGTGGGAGGAACAGGCCTTGAACATGGAATGTCTGTACTGAAAGCCTGATGATTAGACCACTGCACCATCAGTCAGACACTCTCAGGCAAAGTCTCCTGGTAATTTTGAAGTGATCTTTTGTTCGTTAGCCTTCAGTTCGTAAAGTTTAAATAACACAGCATCATATTAATCAGATGTTTCTTAGCGCTGTTGAGGTCTTCTTTTGTATGATAGTGTAACAGCCGGGAATCGAACCCTGGTCTCCCACGTGGAAAGCCAACATCTTAACCACTACGACAATTAGAGTTTTGAGGTAGTCAGGCTGAGGCTGAGGCTGTGAGCCACTGCTAGAATAGCAGTAAATGAAGCTCAATAACTAGCATTAAACTTTAGGAAGAGTGGGATTTGAAAATGAACTCTCTGTGCAGAATAACCCCTACTACACCATCACTCAGTAACATCTGCCTCTTTGTACTGTTGAAGCGATCTTTTGTATGTTAGCCTTCAGATAGTAAAGTTGAAAGAATCAAGAGTTGAACATAGAATCACGTTCATCAGAGTGTAACACCCAGGAATCGAACACAGGTCACCTGCACTGAAGGCCAACATCTTAACCACTAAGCCAAAGTAACTGCCTATGGCTCAGGGGAGACATGAGACTTTTGAGGTCATCAGGCTGAGGCTGTGAGCTAATTTTTTTTTCAAAAATTCAAAAAACGATGGGCTATAACCCATGTTTTTTTTTTTTTTGTTTTTTTTTAATCCTCAAAAATGATGAAAAACGGCGTGCTATAGTATGCCGTACGGTATGGGCTATAGCCCATGGTCAAAAATGATGAAAAACGAGGTTAAAAAAAATTTCAAAAAACGATGGGCTATAACCCATGTTTTGTTTTTTTTTCCATTTTTTTCAAATCCTCAAAAATGATGAAAAACGGCGTGCTATAGTATGCCGTACGGTATGGGCTATAGCCCATGGTCAAAAATGATGAAAAACGAGGTAATTTTCTTTTTTCAAAAATTCAAAAAACGATGGGCTATAACCCATGTTTTTTTTTTTTTTTTCATTTTTTTCAAATCCTCAAAAATGATGAAAAACGGCGTGCTATAGTATGCCGTACGGTATGGGCTATAGCCCATGGTCAAAAATGATGAAAAACGAGGTTAAAAAAAAAAATCAAAAATTCAAAAAACGATGGGCTATAACCCATGTTTTTTTTTTTTTTTTTTTTTTTCAAATCCTCAAAAATGATGAAAAACGGCGTGCTATAGTATGCCGTACGGTATGGGCTATAGCCCATGGTCAAAAATGATGAAAAACGAGGTAATTTTTTTTTTTCAAAAATTCAAAAAACGATGGGCTATAACCCATGTTTTGTTTTTTTTTCCATTTTTTTCAAATCCTCAAAAATGATGAAAAACGGCGTGCTATAGTATGCCGTACGATATGGGCTATAGCCCATAGTCAAAAATGATGAAAAACGAGGTAATTTTTTTCTTTAATTCAAAAAACGATGGGCTATAACCCATGTTTTTTTTTTTTTTTCATTTTTTTCAAATCCTCAAAAATGATGAAAAACGGCGTGCTATAGTATGCCGTACGGTATGGGCTATAGCCCATGGTCAAAAATGATGAAAAACGAGGTTAAAAGGAGGCTGAGGCTGAGGCTGTGAGCCACTGCTAGAATAGCAGTAAATGAAGCTCAATAACTCTAGCATTAAACTTTAGGAAGAGTGGGATTTGAACATGAACTCTCTGTGCTGAATAACCCCTACTACACCATCACTCAGTAACATCTGCCTCTTTGTACTGTTGAAGCGATCTTTTGTATGTTAGCCTTCAGATAGTAAAGCCCCTGGGACTCCGAATCCATATTCAATACACACACTTTTGCTTCAACACTCAACAGCCTTGTGTGGAGCTGTGGACTAGTGCGCTTGGCTGTAAACCAAGAGGTTGTTGGTTCGAATCCACCTCGGGGACGATGGTGCTTTTAACATGATCCGAAGCAGTACTGTTTAAACATTCTAGCTCTGTTTAACTCAAAAGTACCAGGAGAAATATCCTGAATGCCCCAAGGTGCCTTGGCTCAATGGTGTGGAGCGCTTGACCCGTTGCCTCTGCTACAGAGAGTTGGCAGGTTCAAGTCCCATGTCATGACGTCAAGGTGCTGGGAAGGACCATCGGGAGACGGTGCTCTCTCCCCCTGTTTCCTGAGATGTAACGGTCGGGGGTTATGTTTGAAAGAACCCTGTCCACGTAAGGTTTTACAGATGAGAATTAGGTCAAACGTTTAAAAATAAAATAGCAATGCATTTTGGTACATCATCTGACAGGATAGTCTGTGTATTTGCATACTGGAGCCCGATTATAATCCTGGACAATGGCAATGTCATTTTCTTGACTTTTGACAATGAAAAAACTACACACTATAGTATATTTGTTTAATAATTTTCACCTTTTTTTAAATCGACATTTTCATGGTAAAAGGTTAGCTGGACAGGGTTCTTTCAGACATAAGCCCCAACCGTTACATCTCAGGAAACAGGGGGAGAGAGCACCGTCTCCCGATGGTCCTTCCCAGCACCTTGACGTCATGACATGGGACTTGAACCTGCCAACTGTCTGTAGCAGAGGCAACGGGTCAAGCGCTCCACACCATTGAGCCAAGGCACCTTGGGGCATTCAGGAGATTTCTCCTGGTGCTTTTGAGTTTTTATTTTTTATTCAAGCCTTGAAAAGTTGAAATTACTGCAGCATTGAGCTGTGGGAGGAACAGGCCTTGAACATGGAATGTCTGTACTGAAAGCCTGATGATTAGACCACTGCACCATCAGTCAGACACTCTCAGGCAAAGTCTCCTGGTAATTTTGAAGTGATCTTTTGTTCGTTAGCCTTCAGTTCGTAAAGTTTAAATAACACAGCATCATATTAATCAGATGTTTCTTAGCGCTGTTGAGGTCTTCTTTTGTATGATAGTGTAACAGCCGGGAATCGAACCCTGGTCTCCCACGTGGAAAGCCAACATCTTAACCACTACGACAATTAGAGTTTTGAGGTAGTCAGGCTGAGGCTGAGGCTGTGAGCCACTGCTAGAATAGCAGTAAATGAAGCTCAATAACTAGCATTAAACTTTAGGAAGAGTGGGATTTGAAAATGAACTCTCTGTGCAGAATAACCCCTACTACACCATCACTCAGTAACATCTGCCTCTTTGTACTGTTGAAGCGATCTTTTGTATGTTAGCCTTCAGATAGTAAAGTTGAAAGAATCAAGAGTTGAACATAGAATCACGTTCATCAGAGTGTAACACCCAGGAATCGAACACAGGTCACCTGCACTGAAGGCCAACATCTTAACCACTAAGCCAAAGTAACTGCCTATGGCTCAGGGGAGACATGAGACTTTTGAGGTCATCAGGCTGAGGCTGTGAGCTAATTTTTTTTTCAAAAATTCAAAAAACGATGGGCTATAACCCATGTTTTTTTTTTTTTTTTTTTTTTTAATCCTCAAAAATGATGAAAAACGGCGTGCTATAGTATGCCGTACGGTATGGGCTATAGCCCATGGTCAAAAATGATGAAAAACGAGGTTAAAAAAAATTTCAAAAAACGATGGGCTATAACCCATGTTTTGTTTTTTTTTTCATTTTTTTCAAATCCTCAAAAATGATGAAAAACGGCGTGCTATAGTATGCCGTACGGTATGGGCTATAGCCCATGGTCAAAAATGATGAAAAACGAGGTAATTTTCTTTTTTCAAAAATTCAAAAAACGATGGGCTATAACCCATGTTTTTTTTTTTTTTTCATTTTTTTCAAATCCTCAAAAATGATGAAAAACGGCGTGCTATAGTATGCCGTACGGTATGGGCTATAGCCCATGGTCAAAAATGATGAAAAACGAGGTTAAAAAAAAAAATCAAAAATTCAAAAAACGATGGGCTATAACCCATGTTTTTTTTTTTTTTTTTTTTTTCAAATCCTCAAAAATGATGAAAAACGGCGTGCTATAGTATGCCGTACGGTATGGGCTATAGCCCATGGTCAAAAATGATGAAAAACGAGGTAATTTTTTTTTTTCAAAAATTCAAAAAACGATGGGCTATAACCCATGTTTTGTTTTTTTTTCCATTTTTTTCAAATCCTCAAAAATGATGAAAAACGGCGTGCTATAGTATGCCGTACGATATGGGCTATAGCCCATAGTCAAAAATGATGAAAAACGAGGTAATTTTTTTTTTTTAATTCAAAAAACGATGGGCTATAACCCATGTTTTTTTTTTTTTTTCATTTTTTTCAAATCCTCAAAAATGATGAAAAACGGCGTGCTATAGTATGCCGTACGGTATGGGCTATAGCCCATGGTCAAAAATGATGAAAAACGAGGTAATTTTCTTTTTTCAAAAATTCAAAAAACGATGGGCTATAACCCATGTTTTTTTTTTTTTTTTTTTTTTTTAATCCTCAAAAATGATGAAAAACGGCGTGCTATAGTATGCCGTACGGTATGGGCTATAGCCCATGGTCAAAAATGATGAAAAACGAGGTTAAAAGGAGGCTGAGGCTGAGGCTGTGAGCCACTGCTAGAATAGCAGTAAATGAAGCTCAATAACTCTAGCATTAAACTTTAGGAAGAGTGGGATTTGAACATGAACTCTCTGTGCTGAATAACCCCTACTACACCATCACTCAGTAACATCTGCCTCTTTGTACTGTTGAAGCGATCTTTTGTATGTTAGCCTTCAGATAGTAAAGCCCCTGGGACTCCGAATCCATATTCAATACACACACTTTTGCTTCAACACTCAACAGCCTTGTGTGGAGCTGTGGACTAGTGCGCTTGGCTGTAAACCAAGAGGTTGTTGGTTCGAATCCACCTCGGGGACGATGGTGCTTTTAACATGATCCGAAGCAGTACTGTTTAAACATTCTAGCTCTGTTTAACTCAAAAGCACCAGGAGAAATATCCTGAATGCCCCAAGGTGCCTTGGCTCAATGGTGTGGAGCGCTTGACCCGTTGCCTCTGCTACAGAGAGTTGGCAGGTTCAAGTCCCATGTCATGACGTCAAGGTGCTGGGAAGGACCATCGGGAGACGGTGCTCTCTCCCCCTGTTTCCTGAGATGTAACGGTCGGGGGTTATGTTTGAAAGAACCCTGTCCACGTAAGGTTTTACAGATGAGAATTAGGTCAAACGTTTAAAAAAAAAATAGCAATGCATTTTGGTACATCATCTGACAGGATAGTCTGTGTATTTGCATACTGGAGCCCGATTATAATCCTGGACAATGGCAATGTCATTTTCTTGACTTTTGACAATGAAAAAACTACACACTATAGTATATTTGTTTAATCATTTTCACCTTTTTTTAAATCGACATTTTCATGGTAAAAGGTTAGCTGGACAGGGTTCTTTCAGACATAAGCCCCAACCGTTACATCTCAGGAAACAGGGGGAGAGAGCACCGTCTCCCGATGGTCCTTCCCAGCACCTTGACGTCATGACATGGGACTTGAACCTGCCAACTGTCTGTAGCAGAGGCAACGGGTCAAGCGCTCCACACCATTGAGCCAAGGCACCTTGGGGCATTCAGGAGATTTCTCCTGGTGCTTTTGAGTTTTTATTTTTTATTCAAGCCTTGAAAAGTTTAAATTACTGCAGCATTGAGCTGTGGGAGGAACAGGCCTTGAACATGGAATGTCTGTACTGAAAGCCTGATGATTAGACCACTGCACCATCAGTCAGACACTCTCAGGCAAAGTCTCCTGGTAATTTTGAAGTGATCTTTTGTTCGTTAGCCTTCAGTTCGTAAAGTTTAAATAACACAGCATCATATTAATCAGATGTTTCTTAGCGCTGTTGAGGTCTTCTTTTGTATGATAGTGTAACAGCCGGGAATCGAACCCTGGTCTCCCACGTGGAAAGCCAACATCTTAACCACTACGACAATTAGAGTTTTGAGGTAGTCAGGCTGAGGCTGAGGCTGTGAGCCACTGCTAGAATAGCAGTAAATGAAGCTCAATAACTAGCATTAAACTTTAGGAAGAGTGGGATTTGAAAATGAACTCTCTGTGCAGAATAACCCCTACTACACCATCACTCAGTAACATCTGCCTCTTTGTACTGTTGAAGCGATCTTTTGTATGTTAGCCTTCAGATAGTAAAGTTGAAAGAATCAAGAGTTGAACATAGAATCACGTTCATCAGAGTGTAACACCCAGGAATCGAACACAGGTCACCTGCACTGAAGGCCAACATCTTAACCACTAAGCCAAAGCAACTGCCTATGGCTCAGGGGAGACATGAGACTTTTGAGGTCATCAGGCTGAGGCTGTGAGCTAAAAAAAAATTCAAAAATTCAAAAAACGATGGGCTATAACCCATGTTTTTTTTTTTTTTTTTTTTTTCAAATCCTCAAAAATGATGAAAAACGGCGTGCTATAGTATGCCGTACGGTATGGGCTATAGCCCATGGTCAAAAATGATGAAAAACGAGGTTAAAAAAAAATTCAAAAAACGATGGGCTATAACCCATGATTTTTTTTTTTTTTCATTTTTTTCAAATCCTCAAAAATGATGAAAAACGGCGTGCTATAGTATGCCGTACGGTATGGGCTATAGCCCATGGTCAAAAATGATGAAAAACGAGGTAATTTTCTTTTTTCAAAAATTCAAAAAACGATGGGCTATAACCCATGTTTTTTTTTTTTTTTTTTTTCAAATCCTCAAAAATGATGAAAAACGGCGTGCTATAGTATGCCGTACGGTATGGGCTATAGCCCATGGTCAAAAATGATGAAAAACGAGGTAATTTTTTTTTTCAAAAATTCAAAAAACGATGGGCTATAACCCATGTTTTTTTTTTTTTTTTTTTTTTTTCAAATCCTCAAAAATGATGAAAAACGGCGTGCTATAGTATGCCGTACGGTATGGGCTATAGCCCATGGTCAAAAATGATGAAAAACGAGGTTAAAAGGAGGCTGAGGCTGAGGCTGTGAGCCACTGCTAGAATAGCAGTAAATGAAGCTCAATAACTCTAGCATTAAACTTTAGGAAGAGTGGGATTTGAACATGAACTCTCTGTGCTGAATAACCCCTACTACACCATCACTCAGTAACATCTGCCTCTTTGTACTGTTGAAGCGATCTTTTGTATGTTAGCCTTCAGATAGTAAAGCCCCTGGGACTCCGAATCCATATTCAATACACACACTTTTGCTTCAACACTCAACAGCCTTGTGTGGAGCTGTGGACTAGTGCGCTTGGCTGTAAACCAAGAGGTTGTTGGTTCGAATCCACCTCGGGGACGATGGTGCTTTTAACATGATCCGAAGCAGTACTGTTTAAACATTCTAGCTCTGTTTAACTCAAAAGTACCAGGAGAAATATCCTGAATGCCCCAAGGTGCCTTGGCTCAATGGTGTGGAGCGCTTGACCCGTTGCCTCTGCTACAGACAGTTGGCAGGTTCAAGTCCCATGTCATGACGTCAAGGTGCTGGGAAGGACCATCGGGAGACGGTGCTCTCTCCCCCTGTTTCCTGAGATGTAACGGTCGGGGGTTATGTTTGAAAGAACCCTGTCCACGTAAGGTTTTAGAGATGAGAATTAGGTCAAACGTTTAAAAATAAAATAGCAATGCATTTTGGTACATCATCTGACAGGATAGTCTGTGTATTTGCATACTGGAGCCCGATTATAATCCTGGACAATGGCAATGTCATTTTCTTGACTTTTGACAATGAAAAAACTACACACTATAGTATATTTGTTTAATCATTTTCACCTTTTTTTAAATCGACATTTTCATGGTAAAAGGTTAGCTGGACAGGGTTCTTTCAGACATAAGCCCCAACCGTTACATCTCAGGAAACAGGGGGAGAGAGCACCGTCTCCCGATGGTCCTTCCCAGCACCTTGACGTCATGACATGGGACTTGAACCTGCCAACTGTCTGTAGCAGAGGCAACGGGTCAAGCGCTCCACACCATTGAGCCAAGGCACCTTGGGGCATTCAGGAGATTTCTCCTGGTGCTTTTGAGTTTTTATTTTTTATTCAAGCCTTGAAAAGTTGAAATTACTGCAGCATTGAGCTGTGGGAGGAACAGGCCTTGAACATGGAATGTCTGTAATGAAAGCCTGATGATTAGACCACTGCACCATCAGTCAGACACTCTCAGGCAAAGTCTCCTGGTAATTTTGAAGTGATCTTTTGTTCGTTAGCCTTCAGTTCGTAAAGTTTAAATAACACAGCATCATATTAATCAGATGTTTCTTAGCGCTGTTGAGGTCTTCTTTTGTATGATAGTGTAACAGCCGGGAATCGAACCCTGGTCTCCCACGTGGAAAGCCAACATCTTAACCACTACGACAATTAGAGTTTTGAGGTAGTCAGGCTGAGGCTGAGGCTGTGAGCCACTGCTAGAATAGCAGTAAATGAAGCTCAATAACTAGCATTAAACTTTAGGAAGAGTGGGATTTGAAAATGAACTCTCTGTGCAGAATAACCCCTACTACACCATCACTCAGTAACATCTGCCTCTTTGTACTGTTGAAGCGATCTTTTGTATGTTAGCCTTCAGATAGTAAAGTTGAAAGAATCAAGAGTTGAACATAGAATCACGTTCATCAGAGTGTAACACCCAGGAATCGAACACAGGTCACCTGCACTGAAGGCCAACATCTTAACCACTAAGCCAAAGCAACTGCCTATGGCTCAGGGGAGACATGAGACTTTTGAGGTCATCAGGCTGAGGCTGTGAGCAAAAACAAAATTCAAAAAACGATGGGCTATAACCCATGTTTTTTTTTTGTTTTTTGTTTTCAAATCCTCAAAAATGATGAAAAGCGGCGTGCTATAGTATGCCGTACGGTATGGGCTATAGCCCATGGTCAAAAATGATGAAAAACGAGGTTAAAAAAAAATTCAAAAAACGATGGGCTATAACCCATGATTTTTTTTTTTTTTTCATTTTTTTCAAATCCTCAAAAATGATGAAAAACGGCGTGCTATAGTATGCCGTACGGTATGGGCTATAGCCCATGGTCAAAAATGATGAAAAACGAGGTAATTTTCTTTTTTCAAAAATTCAAAAAACGATGGGCTATAACCCATGTTTTTTTTTTTTTTTTTTTTCAAATCCTCAAAAATGATGAAAAACGGCGTGCTATAGTATGCCGTACGGTATGGGCTATAGCCCATGGTCAAAAATGATGAAAAACGAGGTAATTTTTTTTTCCAAAAATTCAAAAAACGATGGGCTATAACCCATGTTTTTTTTTTTTTTTTTTTTTTTTTCAAATCCTCAAAAATGATGAAAAACGGCGTGCTATAGTATGCCGTACGGTATGGGCTATAGCCCATGGTCAAAAATGATGAAAAACGAGGTTAAAAGGAGGCTGAGGCTGAGGCTGTGAGCCACTGCTAGAATAGCAGTAAATGAAGCTCAATAACTCTAGCATTAAACTTTAGGAAGAGTGGGATTTGAACATGAACTCTCTGTGCTGAATAACCCCTACTACACCATCACTCAGTAACATCTGCCTCTTTGTACTGTTGAAGCGATCTTTTGTATGTTAGCCTTCAGATAGTAAAGCCCCTGGGACTCCGAATCCATATTCAATACACACACTTTTGCTTCAACACTCAACAGCCTTGTGTGGAGCTGTGGACTAGTGCGCTTGGCTGTAAACCAAGAGGTTGTTGGTTCGAATCCACCTCGGGGACGATGGTGCTTTTAACATGATCCGAAGCAGTACTGTTTAAACATTCTAGCTCTGTTTAACTCAAAAGTACCAGGAGAAATATCCTGAATGCCCCAAGGTGCCTTGGCTCAATGGTGTGGAGCGCTTGACCCGTTGCCTCTGCTACAGAGAGTTGGCAGGTTCAAGTCCCATGTCATGACGTCAAGGTGCTGGGAAGGACCATCGGGAGACGGTGCTCTCTCCCCCTGTTTCCTGAGATGTAACGGTCGGGGGTTATGTTTGAAAGAACCCTGTCCACGTAAGGTTTTACAGATGAGAATTAGGTCAAACGTTTAAAAATAAAATAGCAATGCATTTTGGTACATCATCTGACAGGATAGTCTGTGTATTTGCATACTGGAGCCCGATTATAATCCTGGACAATGGCAATGTCATTTTCTTGACTTTTGACAATGAAAAAACTACACACTATAGTATATTTGTTTAATAATTTTCACCTTTTTTTAAATCGACATTTTCATGGTAAAAGGTTAGCTGGACAGGGTTCTTTCAGACATAAGCCCCAACCGTTACATCTCAGGAAACAGGGGGAGAGAGCACCGTCTCCCGATGGTCCTTCCCAGCACCTTGACGTCATGACATGGGACTTGAACCTGCCAACTGTCTGTAGCAGAGGCAACGGGTCAAGCGCTCCACACCATTGAGCCAAGGCACCTTGGGGCATTCAGGAGATTTCTCCTGGTGCTTTTGAGTTTTTATTTTTTATTCAAGCCTTGAAAAGTTGAAATTACTGCAGCATTGAGCTGTGGGAGGAACAGGCCTTGAACATGGAATGTCTGTACTGAAAGCCTGATGATTAGACCACTGCACCATCAGTCAGACACTCTCAGGCAAAGTCTCCTGGTAATTTTGAAGTGATCTTTTGTTCGTTAGCCTTCAGTTCGTAAAGTTTAAATAACACAGCATCATATTAATCAGATGTTTCTTAGCGCTGTTGAGGTCTTCTTTTGTATGATAGTGTAACAGCCGGGAATCGAACCCTGGTCTCCCACGTGGAAAGCCAACATCTTAACCACTACGACAATTAGAGTTTTGAGGTAGTCAGGCTGAGGCTGAGGCTGTGAGCCACTGCTAGAATAGCAGTAAATGAAGCTCAATAACTAGCATTAAACTTTAGGAAGAGTGGGATTTGAAAATGAACTCTCTGTGCAGAATAACCCCTACTACACCATCACTCAGTAACATCTGCCTCTTTGTACTGTTGAAGCGATCTTTTGTATGTTAGCCTTCAGATAGTAAAGTTGAAAGAATCAAGAGTTGAACATAGAATCACGTTCATCAGAGTGTAACACCCAGGAATCGAACACAGGTCACCTGCACTGAAGGCCAACATCTTAACCACTAAGCCAAAGCAACTGCCTATGGCTCAGGGGAGACATGAGACTTTTGAGGTCATCAGGCTGAGGCTGTGAGCTAAAAAAAAATAAAAAAATTCAAAAAACGATGGGCTATAACCCATGTTTTTTTTTTGTTTGTTTTTTTCAAATCCTCAAAAATGATGAAAAACGGCATGCTATAGTATGCCGTACGGTATGGTCTATAGCCCATGGTCAAAAATGATGAAAAACGAGGTTAAAAAAAAATTCAAAAAACGATGGGCTATAACCCATGATTTTTTTTTTTTTCCATTTTTTTCAAATCCTCAAAAATGATGAAAAACGGCGTGCTATAGTATGCCGTACGGTATGGGCTATAGCCCATGGTCAAAAATGATGAAAAACGAGGTAATTTTCTTTTTTCAAAAATTCAAAAAACGATGGGCTATAACCCATGTTTTTTTTTTTTTTTTCATTTTTTTCAAATCCTCAAAAATGATGAAAAACTGCGTGCTATAGTATGCCGTACGGTATGGGCTATAGCCCATGGTCAAAAATGATGAAAAACGAGGTAATTTTTTTTTTCAAAAATTCAAAAAACGATGGGCTATAACCCATGTTTTTTTTTTTTTTTTTTTTTTTTTTAAATCCTCAAAAATGATGAAAAACGGCGTGCTATAGTATGCCGTACGGTATGGGCTATAGCCCATGGTCAAAAATGATGAAAAACGAGGTTAAAAGGAGGCTGAGGCTGAGGCTGTGAGCCACTGCTAGAATAGCAGTAAATGAAGCTCAATAACTCTAGCATTAAACTTTAGGAAGAGTGGGATTTGAACATGAACTCTCTGTGCTGAATAACCCCTACTACACCATCACTCAGTAACATCTGCCTCTTTGTACTGTTGAAGCGATCTTTTGTATGTTAGCCTTCAGATAGTAAAGCCCCTGGGACTCCGAATCCATATTCAATACACACACTTTTGCTTCAACACTCAACAGCCTTGTGTGGAGCTGTGGACTAGTGCGCTTGGCTGTAAACCAAGAGGTTGTTGGTTCGAATCCACCTCGGGGACGATGGTTCTTTTAACATGATCCGAAGCAGTACTGTTTAAACATTCTAGCTCTGTTTAACTCAAAAGCACCAGGAGAAATATCCTGAATGCCCCAAGGTGCCTTGGCTCAATGGTGTGGAGCGCTTGACCCGTTGCCTCTGCTACAGACAGTTGGCAGGTTCAAGTCCCATGTCATGACGTCAAGGTGCTGGGAAGGACCATCGGGAGACGGTGCTCTCTCCCCCTGTTTCCTGAGATGTAACGGTCGGGGGTTATGTTTGAAAGAACCCTGTCCACGTAAGGTTTTACAGATGAGAATTAGGTCAAACGTTTAAAAATAAAATAGCAATGCATTTTGGTACATCATCTGACAGGATAGTCTGTGTATTTGCATACTGGAGCCCGATTATAATCCTGGACAATGGCAATGTCATTTTCTTGACTTTTGACAATGAAAAAACTACACACTATAGTATATTTGTTTAATCATTTTCACCTTTTTTTAAATCGACATTTTCATGGTAAAAGGTTAGCTGGACAGGGTTCTTTCAGACATAAGCCCCAACCGTTACATCTCAGGAAACAGGGGGAGAGAGCACCGTCTCCCGATGGTCCTTCCCAGCACCTTGACGTCATGACATGGGACTTGAACCTGCCAACTGTCTGTAGCAGAGGCAACGGGTCAAGCGCTCCACACCATTGAGCCAAGGCACCTTGGGGCATTCAGGAGATTTCTCCTGGTGCTTTTGAGTTTTTATTTTTTATTCAAGCCTTGAAAAGTTGAAATTACTGCAGCATTGAGGTGTGGGAGGAACAGGCCTTGAACATGGAATGTCTGTACTGAAAGCCTGATGATTAGACCACTGCACCATCAGTCAGACACTCTCAGGCAAAGTCTCCTGGTAATTTTGAAGTGATCTTTTGTTCGTTAGCCTTCAGTTCGTAAAGTTTAAATAACACAGCATCATATTAATCAGATGTTTCTTAGCGCTGTTGAGGTCTTCTTTTGTATGATAGTGTAACAGCCGGGAATCGAACCCTGGTCTCCCACGTAGAAAGCCAACATCTTAACCACTACGACAATTAGAGTTTTGAGGTAGTCAGGCTGAGGCTGAGGCTGTGAGCCACTGCTAGAATAGCAGTAAATGAAGCTCAATAACTAGCATTAAACTTTAGGAAGAGTGGGATTTGAAAATGAACTCTCTGTGCAGAATAACCCCTACTACACCATCACTCAGTAACATCTGCCTCTTTGTACTGTTGAAGCGATCTTTTGTATGTTAGCCTTCAGATAGTAAAGTTGAAAGAATCAAGAGTTGAACATAGAATCACGTTCATCAGAGTGTAACACCCAGGAATCGAACACAGGTCACCTGCACTGAAGGCCAACATCTTAACCACTAAGCCAAAGCAACTGCCTATGGCTCAGGGGAGACATGAGACTTTTGAGGTCATCAGGCTGAGGCTGTGAGCTAAAAAAAAATAAAAAAATTCAAAAAACGATGGGCTATAACCCATGTTTTTTTTTTGTTTTTTTTTTTCAAATCCTCAAAAATGATGAAAAACGGCATGCTATAGTATGCCGTACGGTATGGGCTATAGCCCATGGTCAAAAATGATGAAAAACGAGGTTAAAAAAAAATTCAAAAAACGATGGGCTATAACCCATGATTTTTTTTTTTTCCATTTTTTTCAAATCCTCAAAAATGATGAAAAACGGCGTGCTATAGTATGCCGTACGGTATGGGCTATAGCCCATGGTCAAAAATGATGAAAAACGAGGTAATTTTCTTTTTTCAAAAATTCAAAAAACGATGGGCTATAACCCATGTTTTTTTTTTTTTTTTCATTTTTTTCAAATCCTCAAAAATGATGAAAAACTGCGTGCTATAGTATGCCGTACGGTATGGGCTATAGCCCATGGTCAAAAATGATGAAAAACGAGGTAATTTTTTTTTTCAAAAATTCAAAAAACGATGGGCTATAACCCATGTTTTTTTTTTTTTTTTTTTTTTTTTTTAAATCCTCAAAAATGATGAAAAACGGCGTGCTATAGTATGCCGTACGGTATGGGCTATAGCCCATGGTCAAAAATGATGAAAAACGAGGTTAAAAGGAGGCTGAGGCTGAGGCTGTGAGCCACTGCTAGAATAGCAGTAAATGAAGCTCAATAACTCTAGCATTAAACTTTAGGAAGAGTGGGATTTGAACATGAACTCTCTGTGCTGAATAACCCCTACTACACCATCACTCAGTAACATCTGCCTCTTTGTACTGTTGAAGCGATCTTTTGTATGTTAGCCTTCAGATAGTAAAGCCCCTGGGACTCCGAATCCATATTCAATACACACACTTTTGCTTCAACACTCAACAGCCTTGTGTGGAGCTGTGGACTAGTGCGCTTGGCTGTAAACCAAGAGGTTGTTGGTTCGAATCCACCTCGGGGACGATGGTTCTTTTAACATGATCCGAAGCAGTACTGTTTAAACATTCTAGCTCTGTTTAACTCAAAAGCACCAGGAGAAATATCCTGAATGCCCCAAGGTGCCTTGGCTCAATGGTGTGGAGCGCTTGACCCGTTGCCTCTGCTACAGACAGTTGGCAGGTTCAAGTCCCATGTCATGACGTCAAGGTGCTGGGAAGGACCATCGGGAGACGGTGCTCTCTCCCCCTGTTTCCTGAGATGTAACGGTCGGGGGTTATGTTTGAAAGAACCCTGTCCACGTAAGGTTTTACAGATGAGAATTAGGTCAAACGTTTAAAAATAAAATAGCAATGCATTTTGGTACATCATCTGACAGGATAGTCTGTGTATTTGCATACTGGAGCCCGATTATAATCCTGGACAATGGCAATGTCATTTTCTTGACTTTTGACAATGAAAAAACTACACACTATAGTATATTTGTTTAATCATTTTCACCTTTTTTTAAATCGACATTTTCATGGTAAAAGGTTAGCTGGACAGGGTTCTTTCAGACATAAGCCCCAACCGTTACATCTCAGGAAACAGGGGGAGAGAGCACCGTCTCCCGATGGTCCTTCCCAGCACCTTGACGTCATGACATGGGACTTGAACCTGCCAACTGTCTGTAGCAGAGGCAACGGGTCAAGCGCTCCACACCATTGAGCCAAGGCACCTTGGGGCATTCAGGAGATTTCTCCTGGTGCTTTTGAGTTTTTATTTTTTATTCAAGCCTTGAAAAGTTGAAATTACTGCAGCATTGAGGTGTGGGAGGAACAGGCCTTGAACATGGAATGTCTGTACTGAAAGCCTGATGATTAGACCACTGCACCATCAGTCAGACACTCTCAGGCAAAGTCTCCTGGTAATTTTGAAGTGATCTTTTGTTCGTTAGCCTTCAGTTCGTAAAGTTTAAATAACACAGCATCATATTAATCAGATGTTTCTTAGCGCTGTTGAGGTCTTCTTTTGTATGATAGTGTAACAGCCGGGAATCGAACCCTGGTCTCCCACGTAGAAAGCCAACATCTTAACCACTACGACAATTAGAGTTTTGAGGTAGTCAGGCTGAGGCTGAGGCTGTGAGCCACTGCTAGAATAGCAGTAAATGAAGCTCAATAACTAGCATTAAACTTTAGGAAGAGTGGGATTTGAAAATGAACTCTCTGTGCAGAATAACCCCTACTACACCATCACTCAGTAACATCTGCCTCTTTGTACTGTTGAAGCGATCTTTTGTATGTTAGCCTTCAGATAGTAAAGTTGAAAGAATCAAGAGTTGAACATAGAATCACGTTCATCAGAGTGTAACACCCAGGAATCGAACACAGGTCACCTGCACTGAAGGCCAACATCTTAACCACTAAGCCAAAGCAACTGCCTATGGCTCAGGGGAGACATGAGACTTTTGAGGTCATCAGGCTGAGGCTGTGAGCTAAAAAAAAATAAAAAAATTCAAAAAACGATGGGCTATAACCCATGTTTTTTTTTTGTTTTTTTTTTTCAAATCCTCAAAAATGATGAAAAACGGCATGCTATAGTATGCCGTACGGTATGGGCTATAGCCCATGGTCAAAAATGATGAAAAACGAGGTTAAAAAAAAATTCAAAAAACGATGGGCTATAACCCATGATTTTTTTTTTTTTTCATTTTTTTCAAATCCTCAAAAATGATGAAAAACGGCGTGCTATAGTATGCCGTACGGTATGGGCTATAGCCCATGGTCAAAAATGATGAAAAACGAGGTAATTTTCTTTTTTCAAAAATTCAAAAAACGATGGGCTATAACCCATGTTTTTTTTTTTTTTTTCATTTTTTTCAAATCCTCAAAAATGATGAAAAACTGCGTGCTATAGTATGCCGTACGGTATGGGCTATAGCCCATGGTCAAAAATGATGAAAAACGAGGTAATTTTTTTTTTCAAAAATTCAAAAAACGATGGGCTATAACCCATGTTTTTTTTTTTTTTTTTTTTTTTTTTAAATCCTCAAAAATGATGAAAAACGGCGTGCTATAGTATGCCGTACGGTATGGGCTATAGCCCATGGTCAAAAATGATGAAAAACGAGGTTAAAAGGAGGCTGAGGCTGAGGCTGTGAGCCACTGCTAGAATAGCAGTAAATGAAGCTCAATAACTCTAGCATTAAACTTTAGGAAGAGTGGGATTTGAACATGAACTCTCTGTGCTGAATAACCCCTACTACACCATCACTCAGTAACATCTGCCTCTTTGTACTGTTGAAGCGATCTTTTGTATGTTAGCCTTCAGATAGTAAAGCCCCTGGGACTCCGAATCCATATTCAATACACACACTTTTGCTTCAACACTCAACAGCCTTGTGTGGAGCTGTGGACTAGTGCGCTTGGCTGTAAACCAAGAGGTTGTTGGTTCGAATCCACCTCGGGGACGATGGTTCTTTTAACATGATCCGAAGCAGTACTGTTTAAACATTCTAGCTCTGTTTAACTCAAAAGCACCAGGAGAAATATCCTGAATGCCCCAAGGTGCCTTGGCTCAATGGTGTGGAGCGCTTGACCCGTTGCCTCTGCTACAGACAGTTGGCAGGTTCAAGTCCCATGTCATGACGTCAAGGTGCTGGGAAGGACCATCGGGAGACGGTGCTCTCTCCCCCTGTTTCCTGAGATGTAACGGTCGGGGGTTATGTTTGAAAGAACCCTGTCCACGTAAGGTTTTACAGATGAGAATTAGGTCAAACGTTTAAAAATAAAATAGCAATGCATTTTGGTACATCATCTGACAGGATAGTCTGTGTATTTGCATACTGGAGCCCGATTATAATCCTGGACAATGGCAATGTCATTTTCTTGACTTTTGACAATGAAAAAACTACACACTATAGTATATTTGTTTAATCATTTTCACCTTTTTTTAAATCGACATTTTCATGGTAAAAGGTTAGCTGGACAGGGTTCTTTCAGACATAAGCCCCAACCGTTACATCTCAGGAAACAGGGGGAGAGAGCACCGTCTCCCGATGGTCCTTCCCAGCACCTTGACGTCATGACATGGGACTTGAACCTGCCAACTGTCTGTAGCAGAGGCAACGGGTCAAGCGCTCCACACCATTGAGCCAAGGCACCTTGGGGCATTCAGGAGATTTCTCCTGGTGCTTTTGAGTTTTTATTTTTTATTCAAGCCTTGAAAAGTTGAAATTACTGCAGCATTGAGGTGTGGGAGGAACAGGCCTTGAACATGGAATGTCTGTACTGAAAGCCTGATGATTAGACCACTGCACCATCAGTCAGACACTCTCAGGCAAAGTCTCCTGGTAATTTTGAAGTGATCTTTTGTTCGTTAGCCTTCAGTTCGTAAAGTTTAAATAACACAGCATCATATTAATCAGATGTTTCTTAGCGCTGTTGAGGTCTTCTTTTGTATGATAGTGTAACAGCCGGGAATCGAACCCTGGTCTCCCACGTGGAAAGCCAACATCTTAACCACTACGACAATTAGAGTTTTGAGGTAGTCAGGCTGAGGCTGAGGCTGTGAGCCACTGCTAGAATAGCAGTAAATGAAGCTCAATAACTAGCATTAAACTTTAGGAAGAGTGGGATTTGAAAATGAACACTCTGTGCAGAATAACCCCTACTACACCATCACTCAGTAACATCTGCCTCTTTGTACTGTTGAAGCGATCTTTTGTATGTTAGCCTTCAGATAGTAAAGTTGAAAGAATCAAGAGTTGAACATAGAATCACGTTCATCAGAGTGTAACACCCAGGAATCGAACACAGGTCACCTGCACTGAAGGCCAACATCTTAACCACTAAGCCAAAGCAACTGCCTATGGCTCAGGGGAGACATGAGACTTTTGAGGTCATCAGGCTGAGGCTGTGAGCTAAGAAAAATTTCAAAAATTCAAAAAACGATGGGCTATGACCCATGTTTTTTTTTGTTTTTTTTTTTCAAATCCTCAAAAATGATGAAAAACGGCGTGCTATAGTATGCCGTACGGTATGGGCTATAGCCCATGGTCAAAAATGATGAAAAACGAGGTTAAAAAAAAATTCAAAAAACGATGGGCTATAACCCATGATTTTTTTTTTTTTTCATTTTTTTCAAATCCTCAAAAATGATGAAAAACGGCGTGCTATAGTATGCCGTACGGTATGGGCTATAGCCCATGGTCAAAAATGATGAAAAACGAGGTAATTTTCTTTTTTCAAAAATTCAAAAAACGATGGGCTATAACCCATGTTTTTTTTTTTTTTTCATTTTTTTCAAATCCTCAAAAATGATGAAAAACTGCGTGCTATAGTATGCCGTACGGTATGGGCTATAGCCCATGGTCAAAAATGATGAAAAACGAGGTAATTTTTTTTTTCAAAAATTCAAAAAACGATGGGCTATAACCCATGTTTTTTTTTTTTTTTTTTTTTTTTTCAAATCCTCAAAAATGATGAAAAACGGCGTGCTATAGTATGCCGTACGGTATGGGCTATAGCCCATGGTCAAAAATGATGAAAAACGAGGTTAAAAGGAGGCTGAGGCTGAGGCTGTGAGCCACTGCTAGAATAGCAGTAAATGAAGCTCAATAACTCTAGCATTAAACTTTAGGAAGAGTGGGATTTGAACATGAACTCTCTGTGCTGAATAACCCCTACTACACCATCACTCAGTAACATCTGCCTCTTTGTACTGTTGAAGCGATCTTTTGTATGTTAGCCTTCAGATAGTAAAGCCCCTGGGACTCCGAATCCATATTCAATACACACACTTTTGCTTCAACACTCAACAGCCTTGTGTGGAGCTGTGGACTAGTGCGCTTGGCTGTAAACCAAGAGGTTGTTGGTTCGAATCCACCTCGGGGACGATGGTTCTTTTAACATGATCCGAAGCAGTACTGTTTAAACATTCTAGCTCTGTTTAACTCAAAAGCACCAGGAGAAATATCCTGAATGCCC
The DNA here is from genome assembly GCF_964188405.1 of Protomyctophum parallelum. NCBI lineage: Eukaryota > Metazoa > Chordata > Actinopteri > Myctophiformes > Myctophidae > Protomyctophum > Protomyctophum parallelum. The sequence goes on along the minus strand of NC_139716.1, from coordinate 11,582,228 downwards.
CAAGGTGCCTTGGCTCAATGGTGTGGAGCGCTTGACCCGTTGCCTCTGCTACAGACAGTTGGCAGGTTCAAGTCCCATGTCATGACGTCAAGGTGCTGGGAAGGACCATCGGGAGACGGGGAGAGCCATCGGGAGACGGTGCTCTCTCCCCCTGTTTCCTGAGATGTAACGGTCGGGGGTTATGTTTGAAAGAACCCTGTCCACGTAAGGTTTTACAGATGAGAATTAGGTCAAACGTTTAAAAATAAAATAGCAATGCATTTTGGTACATCATCTGACAGGATAGTCTGTGTATTTGCATACTGGAGCCCGATTATAATCCTGGACAATGGCAATGTCATTTTCTTGACTTTTGACAATGAAAAAACTACACACTATAGTATATTTGTTTAATCATTTTCACCTTTTTTTAAATCGACATTTTCATGGTAAAAGGTTAGCTGGACAGGGTTCTTTCAGACATAAGCCCCAACCGTTACATCTCAGGAAACAGGGGGAGAGAGCACCGTCTCCCGATGGTCCTTCCCAGCACCTTGACGTCATGACATGGGACTTGAACCTGCCAACTGTCTGTAGCAGAGGCAACGGGTCAAGCGCTCCACACCATTGAACCAAGGCACCTTGGGGCATTCAGGAGATTTCTCCTGGTGCTTTTGAGTTTTTATTTTTTATTCAAGCCTTGAAAAGTTGAAATTACTGCAGCATTGAGCTGTGGGAGGAACAGGCCTTGGACATGGAATGTCTGTACTGAAAGCCTGATGATTAGACCACTGCACCATCAGTCAGACACTCTCAGGCAAAGTCTCCTGGTAATTTTGAAGTGATCTTTTGTTCGTTAGCCTTCAGTTCGTAAAGTTTAAATAACACAGCATCATATTAATCAGATGTTTCTTAGCGCTGTTGAGGTCTTCTTTTGTATGATAGTGTAACAGCCGGGAATCGAACCCTGGTCTCCCACGTGGAAAGCCAACATCTTAACCACTACGACAATTAGAGTTTTGAGGTAGTCAGGCTGAGGCTGAGGCTGTGAGCCACTGCTAGAATAGCAGTAAATGAAGCTCAATAACTAGCATTAAACTTTAGGAAGAGTGGGATTTGAAAATGAACTCTCTGTGCAGAATAACCCCTACTACACCATCACTCAGTAACATCTGCCTCTTTGTACTGTTGAAGCGATCTTTTGTATGTTAGCCTTCAGATAGTAAAGTTGAAAGAATCAAGAGTTGAACATAGAATCACGTTCATCAGAGTGTAACACCCAGGAATCGAACACAGGTCACCTGCACTGAAGGCCAACATCTTAACCACTAAGCCAAAGCAACTGCCTATGGCTCAGGGGAGACATGAGACTTTTGAGGTCATCAGGCTGAGGCTGTGAGCTAATTTTTTTTTTTTAATTCAAAAAACGATGGGCTATAACCCATGTTTTTTTTTTTTTTCTTTTTTTCAAATCCTCAAAAATGATGAAAAACGGCGTGCTATAGTATGCCGTACGGTATGGGCTATAGCCCATGGTCAAAAATGATGAAAAACGAGGTTAAAAAAAAAATCAAAAAACGATGGGCTATAACCCATGATTTTTTTTTTTTTTCATTTTTTTCAAATCCTCAAAAATGATGAAAAACGGCGTGCTATAGTATGCCGTACGGTATGGGCTATAGCCCATGGTCAAAAATGATGAAAAACGAGGTTAAAAAAAAAATTCAAAAAACGATGGGCTATAACCCATGTTTTTGTTTTGTTTTTTGTTTTCAAATCCTCAAAAATGATGAAAAACGGCGTGCTATAGTATGCCGTACGGTATGGGCTATAGCCCATGGTCAAAAATGATGAAAAACGAGGTTAAAAAAAAAATCAAAAAACGATGGGCTATAACCCATGATTTTTTTTTTTTTTCATTTTTTTCAAATCCTCAAAAATGATGAAAAACGGCGTGCTATAGTATGCCGTACGCTATGGGCTATAGCCCATGGTCAAAAATGATGAAAAACGAGGTAATTTTCTTTTTTCAAAAATTCAAAAAACGATGGGCTATAACCAATGTTTTTTTTTTTTCATTTTTTTCAAATCCTCAAAAATGATGAAAAACGGCGTGCTATAGTATGCCGTACGGTATGGGCTATAGCCCATGGTCAAAAATGATGAAAAACGAGGTAATTTTTTTTTCCAAAAATTCAAAAAACGATGGGCTATAACCCATGTTTTTTTTTTTTTTTTTTTTTTTCAAATCCTCAAAAATGATGAAAAACGGCGTGCTATAGTATGCCGTACGGTATGGGCTATAGCCCATGGTCAAAAATGATGAAAAACGAGGTTAAAAGGAGGCTGAGGCTGAGGCTGTGAGCCACTGCTAGAATAGCAGTAAATGAAGCTCAATAAATCTAGCATTAAACTTTAGGAAGAGTGGGATTTGAACATGAACTCTCTGTGCTGAATAACCCCTACTACACCATCACTCAGTAACATCTGCCTCTTTGTACTGTTGAAGCGATCTTTTGTATGTTAGCCTTCAGATAGTAAAGCCCCTGGGACTCCGAATCCATATTCAATACACACACTTTTGCTTCAACACTCAACAGCCTTGTGTGGAGCTGTGGACTAGTGCGCTTGGCTGTAAACCCAGAGGTTGTTGGTTCGAATCCACCTCGGGGACGATGGTGCTTTTAACATGATCCGAAGCAGTACTGTTTAAACATTCTAGCTCTGTTTAACTCAAAAGCACCAGGAGAAATATCCTGAATGCCCCAAGGTGCCTTGGCTCAATGGTGTGGAGCGCTTGACCCGTTGCCTCTGCTACAGACAGTTGGCAGGTTCAAGTCCCATGTCATGACGTCAAGGTGCTGGGAAGGACCATCGGGAGACGGTGCTCTCTCCCCCTGTTTCCTGAGATGTAACGGTCGGGGGTTATGTTTGAAAGAACCCTGTCCACGTAAGGTTTTACAGATGAGAATTAGGTCAAACGTTTAAAAATAAAATAGCAATGCATTTTGGTACATCATCTGACAGGATAGTCTGTGTATTTGCATACTGGAGCCCGATTATAATCCTGGACAATGGCAATGTCATTTTCTTGACTTTTGACAATGAAAAAACTACACACTATAGTATATTTGTTTAATCATTTTCACCTTTTTTTAAATCGACATTTTCATGGTAAAAGGTTAGCTGGACAGGGTTCTTTCAGACATAAGCCCCAACCGTTACATCTCAGGAAACAGGGGGAGAGAGCACCGTCTCCCGATGGTCCTTCCCAGCACCTTGACGTCATGACATGGGACTTGAACCTGCCAACTGTCTGTAGCAGAGGCAACGGGTCAAGCGCTCCACACCATTGAGCCAAGGCACCTTGGGGCATTCAGGAGATTTCTCCTGGTGCTTTTGAGTTTTTATTTTTTATTCAAGCCTTGAAAAGTTGAAATTACTGCAGCATTGAGCTGTGGGAGGAACAGGCCTTGAACATGGAATGTCTGTACTGAAAGCCTGATGATTAGACCACTGCACCATCAGTCAGACACTCTCAGGCAAAGTCTCCTGGTAATTTTGAAGTGATCTTTTGTTCGTTAGCCTTCAGTTCGTAAAGTTTAAATAACACAGCATCATATTAATCAGATGTTTCTTAGCGCTGTTGAGGTCTTCTTTTGTATGATAGTGTAACAGCCGGGAATCGAACCCTGGTCTCCCACGTGGAAAGCCAACATCTTAACCACTACGACAATTAGAGTTTTGAGGTAGTCAGGCTGAGGCTGTGAGCCACTGCTAGAATAGCAGTAAATGAAGCTCAATAACTAGCATTAAACTTTAGGAAGAGTGGGATTTGAAAATGAACTATCTGTGCAGAATAACCCCTACTACACCATCACTCAGTAACATCTGCCTCTTTGTACTGTTGAAGCGATCTTTTGTATGTTAGCCTTCAGATAGTAAAGTTGAAAGAATCAAGAGTTGAACATAGAATCACGTTCATCAGAGTGTAACACCCAGGAATCGAACACAGGTCACCTGCACTGAAGGCCAACATCTTAACCACTAAGCCAAAGCAACTGCCTATGGCTCAGGGGAGACATGAGACTTTTGAGGTCATCAGGCTGAGGCTGTGAGCTAAAAAAAAAATTCAAAAATTCAAAAAACGATGGGCTATAACCCATGTTTGTTTTTTTTTGTTTTTTTTCAAATCCTCAAAAATGATGAAAAACGGCGTGCTATAGTATGCCGTACGGTATGGGCTATAGCCCATGGTCAAAAATGATGAAAAACGAGGTTTAAAAAAAAATCAAAAAACGATGGGCTATAACCCATGTTTTTTTTTTTTTTCATTTTTTTCAAATCCTCAAAAATGATGAAAAACGGCGTGCTATAGTATGCCGTACGGTATGGGCTATAGCCCATGGTCAAAAATGATGAAAAACGAGGTAATTTTCTTTTTTCAAAAATTCAAAAAACGATGGGCTATAACCCATGTTTTTTTTTTTTTTTTTTTTTTCCAAATCCTCAAAAATGATGAAAAACGGCGTGCTATAGTATGCCGTACGGTATGGGCTATAGCCCATGGTCAAAAATGATGAAAAACGAGGTTAATTTTTTTTTTCAAAAATTCAAAAAACGTTCGGCTATAACCCATGTTTTTTTGTTTTTTTCCATTTTTTTCAAATCCTCAAAAATGATGAAAAACGGCGTGCTATAGTATGCCGTACGGTATGGGCTATAGCCCATGGTCAAAAATGATGAAAAACGAGGTTAAAAGGAGGCTGAGGCTGAGGCTGTGAGCCACTGCTAGAATAGCAGTAAATGAAGCTCAATAACTCTAGCATTAAACTTTAGGAAGAGTGGGATTTGAACATGAACTCTCTGTGCTGAATAACCCCTACTACACCATCACTCAGTAACATCTGCCTCTTTGTACTGTTGAAGCGATCTTTTGTATGTTAGCCTTCAGATAGTAAAGCCCCTGGGACTCCGAATCCATATTCAATACACACACTTTTGCTTCAACACTCAACAGCCTTGTGTGGAGCTGTGGACTAGTGCGCTTGGCTGTAAACCAAGAGGTTGTTGGTTCGAATCCACCTCGGGGGCGATGGTGCTTTTAACATGATCCGAAGCAGTACTGTTTAAACATTCTAGCTCTGTTTAACTCAAAAGCACCAGGAGAAATATCCTGAATGCCCCAAGGTGCCTTGGCTCAATGGTGTGGAGCGCTTGACCCGTTGCCTCTGCTACAGACAGTTGGCAGGTTCAAGTCCCATGTCATGACGTCAAGGTGCTGGGAAGGACCATCGGGAGACGGTGCTCTCTCCCCCTGTTTCCTGAGATGTAACGGTCGGGGGTTATGTTTGAAAGAACCCTGTCCACGTAAGGTTTTACAGATGAGAATTAGGTCAAACGTTTAAAAATAAAATAGCAATGCATTTTGGTACATCATCTGACAGGATAGTCTGTGTATTTGCATACTGGAGCCCGATTATAATCCTGGACAATGGCAATGTCATTTTCTTGACTTTTGACAATGAAAAAACTACACACTATAGTATATTTGTTTAATCATTTTCACCTTTTTTTAAATCGACATTTTCATGGTAAAAGTTTAGCTGGACAGGGTTCTTTCAGACATAAGCCCCAACCGTTACATCTCAGGAAACAGGGGGAGAGAGCACCGTCTCCCGATGGTCCTTCCCAGCACCTTGACGTCATGACATGGGACTTGAACCTGCCAACTGTCTGTAGCAGAGGCAACGGGTCAAGTGCTCCACACCATTGAGCCAAGGCACCTTGGGGCATTCAGGAGATTTCTCCTGGTGCTTTTGAGTTTTTATTTTTTATTCAAGCCTTGAAAAGTTGAAATTACTGCAGCATTGAGCTGTGGGAGGAACAGGCCTTGAACATGGAATGTCTGTACTGAAAGCCTGATGATTAGACCACTGCACCATCAGTCAGACACTCTCAAGCAAAGTCTCCTGGTAATTTTGAAGTGATCTTTTGTTCGTTAGCCTTCAGTTCGTAAAGTTTAAATAACACAGCATCATATTAATCAGATGTTTCTTAGCGCTGTTGAGGTCTTCTTTTGTATGATAGTGTAACAGCCGGGAATCGAACCCTGGTCTCCCACATGGAAAGCCAACATCTTAACCACTACGACAATTAGAGTTTTGAGGTAGTCAGGCTGAGGCTGAGGCTGTGAGCCACTGCTAGAATAGCAGTAAATGAAGCTCAATAACTAGCATTAAACTTTAGGAAGAGTGGGATTTGAAAATGAACTCTCTGTGCAGAATAACCCCTACTACACCATCACTCAGTAACATCTGCCTCTTTGTACTGTTGAAGCGATCTTTTGTATGTTAGCCTTCAGATAGTAAAGTTGAAAGAATCAAGAGTTGAACATAGAATCACGTTCATCAGAGTGTAACACCCAGGAATCGAACACAGGTCACCTGCACTGAAGGCCAACATCTTAACCACTAAGCCAAAGCAACTGCCTATGGCTCAGGGGAGACATGATACTTTTGAGGTCATCAGGCTGAGGCTGTGAGCTAAAAAAAAATTCAAAAATTCAAAAAACGATGGGCTATAACCCATGTTTTTTTTTTTGTTTTTTTTTTCAAATCCTCAAAAATGATGAAAAACGGCGTGCTATAGTATGCCGTACGGTATGGGCTATAGCCCATGGTCAAAAATGATGAAAAACGAGGTTAAAAAAAAATTCAAAAAACGATGGGCTATAACCCATGTTTTTTTTTTTTTCATTTTTTTCAAATCCTCAAAAATGATGAAAAACGGCGTGCTATAGTATGCCGTACGGTATGGGCTATAGCCCATGGTCAAAAATGATGAAAAACGAGGTAATTTTCTTTTTTCAAAAATTCAAAAAACGATGGGCTATAACCCATGTTTTTTTTTTTTTTCCATTTTTTTCAAATCCTCAAAAATGATGAAAAACGGCGTGCTATAGTATGCCGTACGGTATGGGCTATAGCCCATGGTCGAAAATGATGAAAAACGAGGTTAAAAAAAAATTTCAAAAATTCAAAAAACGATGGGCTATAACCCATGTTTTTTTTTTTTTTCATTTTTTTCAAATCCTCAAAAATGATGAAAAACGGCGTGCTATAGTATGCCGTACGGTATGGGCTATAGCCCATGGTCAAAAATGATGAAAAACGAGGTAATTTTTTTTTTTCAAAAATTCAAAAAACGATGGGCTATAACCCATGTTTTGTTTTTTTTTTCATTTTTTTCAAATCCTCAAAAATGATGAAAAACGGCGTGCTATAGTATGCCGTACGGTATGGGCTATAGCCCATGGTCAAAAATGATGAAAAACGAGGTAATTTTCTTTTTTCAAAAATTAAAAAAACTATGGGCTATAACCCATGTTTTTTTTTTTTTTCATTTTTTTTAAAATCCTCAAAAATGATGAAAAACGGCGTGCTATAGTATGCCGTACGATATGGGCTGTAGCCCATGGTCAAAAATGATGAAAAACGAGGTTAAAAAAAAAATTCAAAAATTCAAAAAACGTTCGGCTATAACCCATGTTTTTTTTATTTTTTCCATTTTTTTCAAATCCTCAAAAATGATGAAAAACGGCGTGCTATAGTATGCCGTACGGTATGGGCTATAGCCCATGGTCAAAAATGATGAAAAACGAGGTTAAAAGGAGGCTGAGGCTGAGGCTGTGAGCCACTGCTAGAATAGCAGTAAATGAAGCTCAATAACTCTAGCATTAAACTTTAGGAAGAGTGGGATTTGAACATGAACTCTCTGTGCTGAATAACCCCTACTACACCATCACTCAGTAACATCTGCCTCTTTGTACTGTTGAAGCGATCTTTTGTATGTTAGCCTTCAGATAGTAAAGCCCCTGGGACTCCGAATCCATATTCAATACACACACTTTTGCTTCAACACTCAACAGCCTTGTGTGGAGCTGTGGACTAGTGCGCTTGGCTGTAAACCAAGAGGTTGTTGGTTCGAATCCACCTCGGGGACGATGGTGCTTTTAACATGATCCGAAGCAGTACTGTTTAAACATTCTAGCTCTGTTTAACTCAAAAGCACCAGGAGAAATATCCTGAATGCCCCAAGGTGCCTTGGCTCAATGGTGTGGAGCGCTTGACCCGTTGCCTCTGCTACAGACAGTTGGCACGTTCAAGTCCCATGTCATGACGTCAAGGTGCTGGGAAGGACCATCGGGAGACGGTGCTCTCTCCCCCTGTTTCCTGAGATGTAACGGTCGGGGGTTATGTTTGAAAGAACCCTGTCCACGTAAGGTTTTACAGATGAGAATTAGGTCAAACGTTTAAAAATAAAATAGCAATGCATTTTGGTACATCATCTGACAGGATAGTCTGTGTATTTGCATACTGGAGCCCGATAATAATCCTGGACAATGGCAATGTCATTTTCTTGACTTTTGACAATGAAAAAACTACACACTATAGTATATTTGTTTAATCATTTTCACCTTTTTTTAAATCGACATTTTCATGGTAAAAGGTTAGCTGGACAGGGTTCTTTCAGACATAAGCCCCAACCGTTACATCTCAGGAAACAGGGGGAGAGAGCACCGTCTCCCGATGGTCCTTCCCAGCACCTTGACGTCATGACATGGGACTTGAACCTGCCAACTGTCTGTAGCAGAGGCAACGGGTCAAGCGCTCCACACCATTGAGCCAAGGCACCTTGGGGCATTCAGGAGATTTCTCCTGGTGCTTTTGAGTTTTTATTTTTTATTCAAGCCTTGAAAAGTTGAAATTACTGCAGCATTGAGCTGTGGGAGGAACAGGCCTTGAACATGGAATGTCTGTACTGAAAGCCTGATGATTAGACCACTGCACCATCAGTCAGACACTCTCAGGCAAAGTCTCCTGGTAATTTTGAAGTGATCTTTTGTTCGTTAGCCTTCAGTTCGTAAAGTTTAAATAACACAGCATCATATTAATCAGATGTTTCTTAGCGCTGTTGAGGTCTTCTTTTGTATGATAGTGTAACAGCCGGGAATCGAACCCTGGTCTCCCACATGGAAAGCCAACATCTTAACCACTACGACAATTAGAGATTTGAGGTAGTCAGGCTGAGGCTGAGGCTGTGAGCCACTGCTAGAATAGCAGTAAATGAAGCTCAATAACTAGCATTAAACTTTAGGAAGAGTGGAATTTGAAAATGAACTCTCTGTGCAGAATAACCCCTACTACACCATCACTCAGTAACATCTGCCTCTTTGTACTGTTGAAGCGATCTTTTGTATGTTAGCCTTCAGATAGTAAAGTTGAAAGAATCAAGAGTTGAACATAGAATCACGTTCATCAGAGTGTAACACCCAGGAATCGAACACAGGTCACCTGCACTGAAGGCCAACATCTTAACCACTAAGCCAAAGCAACTGCCTATGGCTCAGGGGAGACATGAGACTTTTGAGGTCATCAGGCTGAGGCTGTGAGCTAAAAAAAAAATCAAAAATTCAAAAAACGATGGGCTATAACCCATGTTTTTTTTTTGTTTTGTTTTTCAAATCCTCAAAAATGATGAAAAACGGCGTGCTATAGTATGCCGTACGGTATGGGCTATAGCCCATGGTCAAAAATGATGAAAAACGAGGTTAAAAAAAAATTCAAAAAACGATGGGCTATAACCCATGTTTTTTTTTTTTTTCATTTTTTTCAAATCCTCAAAAATGATGAAAAACGGCGTGCTATAGTATGCCGTACGGTATGGGCTATAGCCCATGGTCAAAAATGATGAAAAACGAGGTAATTTTCTTTTTTCAAAAATTCAAAAAACGATGGGCTATAACCCATGTTTTTTTTTTTTTTTCATTTTTTTCAAATCCTCAAAAATGATGAAAAACGGCGTGCTATAGTATGCCGTACGGTATGGGCTATAGCCCATGGTCAAAAATGATGAAAAACGAGGTTAAAAAAAAAAAAAAAAAATTCAAAAAACGATGGGCTATAACCCATGTTTTTTTTTTTTTTCATTTTTTTCAAATCCTCAAAAATGATGAAAAACGGCGTGCTATAGTATGCCGTACGGTATGGGCTATAGCCCATGGTCAAAAATGATGAAAAACGAGGTAATTTTTTTTTCTCCAAAAATTCAAAAAACGATGGGCTATAACCCATGTTTTGTTTTTTTTTTCATTTTTTTCAAATCCTCAAAAAGGATGAAAAACGGCGTGCTATAGTATGCCGTACGGTATGGGCTATAGCCCATGGTCAAAAATGATGAAAAACGAGGTAATTTTCTTTTTTCAAAAATTCAAAAAACGATGGGCTATAACCCATGTTTTTTTTTTTGTTTTTTTTTTCAAATCCTCAAAAATGATGAAAAACGGCGTGCTATAGTATGCCGTACGGTATGGGCTATAGCCCATGGTAAAAAATGATGAAAAACGAGGTAAATGTTTTTTTTCAAAAATTCAAAAAACTATGGGCTATAACCCATGTTTTGTTTTTTTTTCATTTTTTTTCAAATCCTCAAAAATGATGAAAAACGGCGTGCTATAGTATGCCGTACGATATGGGCTGTAGCCCATGGTCAAAAATGATGAAAAACGAGGTTAAAAAAAAAATTCAAAAATTCAAAAAACGATGGGCTATAACCCATGTTTTTTTTTTTTTTTCATTTTTTTCAAATCCTCAAAAATGATGAAAAACGGCGTGCTATAGTATGCCGTACGGTATGGGCTATAGCCCATGGTCAAAAATGATGAAAAACGAGGTTAAAAAAAAAAATCAAAAATTCAAAAAACGATGGGCTATAACCCATGTTTTGTTTTTTTTTCATTTTTTTCAAATCCTCAAAAATGATGAAAAACGGCGTGCTATAGTATGCCGTACGGTATGGGCTATAGCCCATGGTCAAAAATGATGAAAAACGAGGTAATTTTTTTTTTCCAAAAATTCAAAAAACGATGGGCTATAACCCATGTTTTGTTTTTTTTTTCATTTTTTTCAAATCCTCAAAAAGGATGAAAAACGGCGTGCTATAGTATGCCGTACGGTATGGGCTATAGCCCATGGTCAAAAATGATGAAAAACGAGGTAATTTTCTTTTTTCAAAAATTCAAAAAACGATGGGCTATAACCCATGTTTTTTTTTTTGTTTTTTTTTTCAAATCCTCAAAAATGATGAAAAACGGCGTGCTATAGTATGCCGTACGGTATGGGCTATAGCCCATGGTAAAAAATGATGAAAAACGAGGTAAATGTTTTTTTTCAAAAATTCAAAAAACTATGGGCTATAACCCATGTTTTGTTTTTTTTTCATTTTTTTTCAAATCCTCAAAAATGATGAAAAACGGCGTGCTATAGTATGCCGTACGATATGGGCTGTAGCCCATGGTCAAAAATGATGAAAAACGAGGTTAAAAAAAAAATTCAAAAATTCAAAAAACGTTCGGCTATAACCCATGTTTTTTTGTTTTTTTCCATTTTTTTCAAATCCTCAAAAATGATGAAAAACGGCGTGCTATAGTATGCCGTACGGTATGGGCTATAGCCCATGGTCAAAAATGATGAAAAACGAGGTTAAAAGGAGGCTGAGGCTGAGGCTGTGAGCCACTGCTAGAATAGCAGTAAATGAAGCTCAATAACTCTAGCATTAAACTTTAGGAAGAGTGGGATTTGAACATGAACTCTCTGTGCTGAATAACCCCTACTACACCATCACTCAGTAACATCTGCCTCTTTGTACTGTTGAAGCGATCTTTTGTATGTTAGCCTTCAGATGGTAAAGCCCCTGGGACTCCGAATCCATATTCAATACACACACTTTTGCTTCAACACTCAACAGCCTTGTGTGGAGCTGTGGACTAGTGCGCTTGGCTGTAAACCAAGAGGTTGTTGGTTCGAATCCACCTCGTGGACGATGGTGCTTTTAACATGATCCGAAGCAGTACTGTTTAAACATTCTAGCTCTGTTTAACTCAAAAGCACCAGGAGAAATATCCTGAATGCCCCAAGGTGCCTTGGCTCAATGGTGTGGAGCGCTTGACCCGTTGCCTCTGCTACAGACAGTTGGCAGGTTCAAGTCCCATGTCATGACGTCAAGGTGCTGGGAAGGACCATCGGGAGACGGTGCTCTCTCCCCCTGTTTCCTGAGATGTAACGGTCGGGGGTTATGTTTGAAAGAACCCTGTCCACGTAAGGTTTTACAGATGAGAATTAGGTCAAACGTTTAAAAATAAAATAGCAATGCATTTTGGTACATCATCTGACAGGATAGTCTGTGTATTTGCATACTGGAGCCCGATTATAATCCTGGACAATGGCAATGTCATTTTCTTGACTTTTGACAATGAAAAAACTACACACTATAGTATATTTGTTTAATCATTTTCACCTTTTTTTAAATCGACATTTTCATGGTAAAAGGTTAGCTGGACAGGGTTCTTTCAGACATAAGCCCCAACCGTTACATCTCAGGAAACAGGGGGAGAGAGCACCGTCTCCCGATGGTCCTTCCCAGCACCTTGACGTCATGACATGGGACTTGAACCTGCCAACTGTCTGTAGCAGAGGCAACGGGTCAAGCGCTCCACACCATTGAGCCAAGGCACCTTGGGGCATTCAGGAGATTTCTCCTGGTGCTTTTGAGTTTTTATTTTTTATTCAAGCCTTGAAAAGTTGAAATTACTGCAGCATTGAGCTGTGGGAGGAACAGGCCTTGAACATGGAATGTCTGTACTGAAAGCCTGATGATTAGACCACTGCACCATCAGTCAGACACTCCCAGGCAAAGTCTCCTGGTAATTTTGAAGTGATCTTTTGTTCGTTAGCCTTCAGTTCGTAAAGTTTAAATAACACAGCATCATATTAATCAGATGTTTCTTAGCGCTGTTGAGGTCTTCTTTTGTATGATAGTGTAACAGCCGGGAATCGAACCCTGGTCTCCCACATGGAAAGCCAACATCTTAACCACTACGACAATTAGAGTTTTGAGGTAGTCAGGCTGAGGCTGAGGCTGTGAGCCACTGCTAGAATAGCAGTAAATGAAGCTCAATAACTAGCATTAAACTTTAGGAAGAGTGGGATTTGAAAATGAACTCTCTGTGCAGAATAACCCCTACTACACCATCACTCAGTAACATCTGCCTCTTTGTACTGTTGAAGCGATCTTTTGTATGTTAGCCTTCAGATAGTAAAGTTGAAAGAATCAAGAGTTGAACATAGAATCACGTTCATCAGAGTGTAACACCCAGGAATCGAACACAGGTCACCTGCACTGAAGGCCAACATCTTAACCACTAAGTCAAAGCAACTGCCTATGGCTCAGGGGAGACATGAGACTTTTGAGGTCATCAGGCTGAGGCTGTGAGCTAAAAAAAAATTCAAAAATTCAAAAAACGATGGGCTATAACCCATGTTTTTTTTTTTGTTTTTTTTTCAAATCCTCAAAAATGATGAAAAACGGCGTGCTATAGTATGCCGTACGGTATGGGCTATAGCCCATGGTCAAAAATTATGAAAAACGAGGTTAAAAAAAAATTAAAAAAACGATGGGCTATAACCCATGTTTTTTTTTTTTTTCATTTTTTTCAAATCCTCAAAAATGATGAAAAACGGCGTGCTATAGTATGCCGTACGGTATGGGCTATAGCCCATGGTCAAAAATGATGAAAAACGAGGTAATTTTCTTTTTTCAAAAATTCAAAAAACGATGGGCTATAACCCATGTTTTTTTTTTTTTTTCATTTTTTTCAAATCCTCAAAAATGATGAAAAACGGCGTGCTATAGTATGCCGTACGGTATGGGCTATAGCCCATGGTCAAAAATGATGAAAAACGAGGTTAAAAAAAAAAATCAAAAATTCAAAAAACGATGGGCTATAACCCATGTTTTTTTTTTTTTTCATTTTTTTCAAATCCTCAAAAATGATGAAAAACGGCGTGCTATAGTATGCCGTACGGTATGGGCTATAGCCCATGGTCAAAAATGATGAAAAACGAGGTAATTTCTTTTTCCCAAAAATTCAAAAAACGATGGGCTATAACCCATGTTTTGTTTTTTTTTTCATTTTTTTCAAATCCTCAAAAATGATGAAAAACGGCGTGCTATAGTATGCCGTACGGTATGGGCTATAGCCCATGGTCAAAAATGATGAAAAACGAGGTAATTTTCTTTTTTCAAAAATTCAAAAAACGATGGGCTATAACCCATGTTTTTTTTTTTTTTTTTTTTTTCAAATCCTCAAAAATGATGAAAAACGGCGTGCTATAGTATGCCGTACGGTATGGGCTATAGCCCATGGTCAAAAATGATGAAAAACGAGGTAAATGTTTTTTTTCAAAAATTCAAAAAACTATGGGCTATAACCCATGTTTTTTTTTTTTTTCATTTTTTTTCAAATCCTCAAAAATGATGAAAAACGGCGTGCTATAGTATGCCGTACGATATGGGCTGTAGCCCATGGTCAAAAATGATGAAAAACGAGGTTAAAAAAATTTTTCAAAAATTCAAAAAACGTTCGGCTATAACCCATGTTTTTTTGTTTTTTTCCATTTTTTTCAAATCCTCAAAAATGATGAAAAACGGCGTGCTATAGTATGCCGTACGGTATGGGCTATAGCCCATGGTCAAAAATGATGAAAAACGAGGTTAAAAGGAGGCTGAGGCTGTGAGCCACTGCTAGAATAGCAGTAAATGAAGCTCAATAACTCTAGCATTAAACTTTAGGAAGAGTGGGATTTGAACATGAACTCTCTGTGCTGAATAACCCCTACTACACCATCACTCAGTAACATCTGCCTCTTTGTACTGTTGAAGCGATCTTTTGTATGTTAGCCTTCAGATAGTAAAGCCCCTGGGACTCCGAATCCATATTCAATACACACACTTTTGCTTCAACACTCAACAGCCTTGTGTGGAGCTGTGGACTAGTGCGCTTGGCTGTAAACCAAGAGGTTGTTGGTTCGAATCCACCTCGGGGACGATGGTGCTTTTAACATGATCCGAAGCAGTACTGTTTAAACATTCTAGCTCTGTTTAACTCAAAAGCACCAGGAGAAATATCCTGAATGCCCCAAGGTGCCTTGGCTCAATGGTGTGGAGCGCTTGACCCGTTGCCTCTGCTACAGACAGTTGGCAGGTTCAAGTCCCATGTCATGACGTCAAGGTGCTGGGAAGGACCATCGGGAGACGGTGCTCTCTCCCCCTGTTTCCTGAGATGTAACGGTCGGGGGTTATGTTTGAAAGAACCCTGTCCACGTAAGGTTTTACAGATGAGAATTAGGTCAAACGTTTAAAAATAAAATAGCAATGCATTTTGGTACATCATCTGACAGGATAGTCTGTGTATTTGCATACTGGAGCCTGATTATAATCCTGGACAATGGCAATGTCATTTTCTTGACTTTTGACAATGAAAAAACTACACACTATCGTATATTTGTTTAATCATTTTCACCTTTTTTTAAATCGACATTTTCATGGTAAAAGGTTAGCTGGACAGGGTTCTTTCAGACATAAGCCCCAACCGTTACATCTCAGGAAACAGGGGGAGAGAGCACCGTCTCCCGATGGTCCTTCCCAGCACCTTGACGTCATGACATGGGACTTGAACCTGCCAACTGTCTGTAGCAGAGGCAACGGGTCAAGCGCTCCACACCATTGAGCCAAGGCACCTTGGGGCATTCAGGAGATTTCTCCTGGTGCTTTTGAGTTTTTATTTTTTTCCTCGTTTTTTCAAATCCTCAAAAAGGATGAAAAACGGCGTGCTATAGTATGCCGTACGGTATGGGCTATAGCCCATGGTCAAAAATGATGAAAAACGAGGTAATTTTTTTTTTTCAAAAATTCAAAAAACGATGGGCTATAACCCATGTTTTTTTTTTTTTTTTTCAAATCCTCAAAAATGATGAAAAACGGCGTGCTATAGTATGCCGTACGATATGGGCTATAGCCCATGGTCAAAAATGATGAAAAACGAGGTTAAAAAAGATAATCAAAAATTCAAAAAACGATGGGCTATAACCCATGTTTTTTGTTTTTTTTTTCATTTTTTTCAAATCCTCAAAAATGATGAAAAACTGCGTGCTATAGTATGCCTCACGATATGGGCTATAGCCCATGGTCAAAAATGATGAAAAACGAGGTTAATTTTTTTTTCAAAAATTAAAAAAACGATGGGCTATAACCCATGTTTTTTTTTCTTTTTTTCATTTTTTTCAAATCCTCAAAAATGATGAAAAACGGCGTGCTATAGTATGCCGTGCGGTATGGGCTATAGCCCATGGTCAAAAATGATGAAAAACGAGGTAATTTTTTTTTTCAAAAATTCAAAAAACGATGGGCTATAACCCATGTTTTTTTTTTTTTTTTTTTTTTTTTCAAATCCTCAAAAATGATGAAAAACGGCGTGCTATAGTATGCCGTACGATATGGGCTATAGCCCATGGTCAAAAATGATGAAAAACGAGGTTAAAAAAGATAATCAAAAATTCAAAAAACGATGGGCTATAACCCATGTTTTTTGTTTTTTTTTCATTTTTTTTCAAATCCTCAAAAATGATGAAAAACTGCGTGCTATAGTATGCCTCACGATATGGGCTATAGCCCATGGTCAAAAATGATGAAAAACGAGGTTAATTTTTTTTTCAAAAATTCAAAAAACGATGGGCTATAACCCATGTTTTTTTTTTTTTTTTCATTTTTTTCAAATCCTCAAAAATGATGAAAAACGGCGTGCTATAGTATGCCGTGCGGTATGGGCTATAGCCCATGGTCAAAAATGATGAAAAACGATGTTAAAAGGAGGCTGAGGCTGAGGCTGTGAGCCACTGCTAGAATAGCAGTAAATGAAGCTCAACAACTCTAGCATTAAACTTTAGGAAGAGTGGGATTTGAACATGAACTCTCTGTGCTGAATAACCCCTACTACACCATCACTCAGTAACATCTGCCTCTTTGTACTGTTGAAGCGATCTTTTGTATGTTAGCCTTCAGATAGTAAAGCCCCTGGGACTCATATATTCATATATTCAATACACACACTTTTGCTTCAACACTCAACAGCCTTGTGTGGAGCTGTGGACTAGTGCGCTTGGCTGTAAACCAAGAGGTTGTTGTTTTGAATCCACCTCGGGGACGATGGTGCTTTTAACATGTTCCGAAGCAGTACTGTTTAAACATTCTAGCTCTGTTTAACTCAAAAGCACCAGGAGAAATCTCCTGGGGTTTATAAGCAGAACATTCCGGGTTCAATTCTCCTGAAGAACATTTTCACTGTCCATCTAAATTCTAAACGGCTGGTTAAATATAAGTTCCCGATTGTAGCTTACATGCCGATGTGGCTCAAAAGATAAATCTGAGGTTCATAATCCAAAGGTTACTGGTTCAAAACTAATACTCAACCAATGCTGCAGTAATTTGAGCTTTTCAAGGCTAGAATAAAAAATAAAAACTCATAAGCACCAGGAGACATCTGCTGATTGCCCCAAGGTGCCTTAGCTCAATGGTGTGGTGTGCTTGATCGGTAGCCTCTGCTACCACCTGCCTGCAGGTTCAAGTCCCATGCAAGGTACTAGTGAGGACCATCGGGAGACGGTGCTCTCTCCCCCTGTTTCCTGAAAAGTAGCAGTTGGGGGTTATGTTTGAAAGAACCCTGTCCACCTAAAATTTTACAGATAAGAATTAGGTCAAACGTTTAAAAATAAAATAGCAATTTGGCCCATCATCTGACAGAAAGAATAGTCTGTGTATTTGCATACTGGGCCAAAACTTGGTTGGAAAGTCCCTCTTTTATGTCTGGCTTCCAGGCCAGTTGGAAAAGGGCAAACTGAGAGGTGGTAAGAGTATGTTAAATTGGACATTTTCATGGTAAAAGGTTAGCTGGACAGGGTTCTTTCAGACATAAGCCCCAACCGTTACATCTCAGGAAACAGGGGGAGAGAGCACCCTCTCCCAATGGTCCTCCAGCACCTTGATGTCATGACATGGGACTTGAACCTGCCAACTGCCTGTAGCAGAGGCAACGGGTCAAGCGCTCCACACCATTACGCCAAGGCACCTTTGGGCATTCAGCAGATGTCTCCTGGTGCTTTTGAGTTTTTATTTTTCATTCAAGCCTTGAAAAGTTCAAATAACTGCAGCATTGAGCTGTAGGAGGAACAGGACTTGAACATGGAATGTCTGTACTGAAAGCCTGATGATTAGACCATTGCACCATCAGTCAGACACTCTCAGGCAAAGTCTCCTGGTCATTTTGAAGTGATCTTTTGTTCGTTAGCCTTCAGTTAGTAAAGTTTAAATAACACAGAATCATATTAATCAGATGTTTCTTAGCGCTGTTGAGGTCTTCTTTTATATGATAGTGTAACAGCCGGGAATCGAACCCTGGTCTCCCACGTGGAAAGCCAACATCTTAACCACTACGACAATTAGAGTTTTGAGGTAATCAGGCTGAGGCTGTGAGCCACTGCTAGAATAGCAGTAAATGAAGCTCAATAACTAACATTAAACTTTAGGAAGAGTGGGATTTGAAAATGAACTCTCTGTGCGGAATAACCCCTACTACACCATCACTCAGTAACATCTGCCTCTTTGTACTGTTGAAGCGATCTTTTGTATGTTAGCCTTCAGATAGTAAAGTTGAAAGAATCAAGAGTTGAACATAGAATCACGTTCATCATAGTGTAACACCCAGGAATCGAACACAGGTCACCTGCACTGAAGGACAACATCTTAACCACTAAGCCAAAGCAACTGCCTATGGCTCAGGGGAGATATGAGACTTTTGAGGTCATCAGGCTGAGGCTGTGAGCCACTGCTATACAATAAAAAAAAATCAAAAAACGATGGGCTATAACCCATGTTTTTTTTTTTTTTCTTCATTTTTTTCAAATCCTCAAAAAGGATGAAAAACGGCGTGCTATAGTATGCCATACGGTATGGGCTATAGCCCATGTTCAAAAATGATGAAAAACGAGGTTAATTGCAATTCCTCCGCAACACTCCGCAATTTGCTAACGGCCGGTAGTCACAGAATACAAAACTCTGATGCTGGCATTCAAAGCAGTGTTGCGGAGGAATTGCGGAGTGTTGCGGAGGATGCGGAGGAATTGCGGAGTGTTGCGGAGGAATTCTTTTTTTCAAAATTTCAAAAAACGATGGGCTATAACCCATGTTTTTTTTTTTTTCATTTTTTTCAAATCCTCAAAAACGATGAAAAACGGCGTGCTATAGTATGCCGTACGGTATGGGCTATAGCCCATGTTCAAAAATGATGAAAAACAAGTTTTTTTTTTTTTTTTCAAAGTTTCAAAAAACGATGGGCTATAACCCATGTTTTTTTGTTTTTTTTTCATATCCTCAAAACAGACGTCTAAAACACGTCTAAAAATAGACGTGTTTTAGACGTCTATTTTTAGACGTTTTTTATCCCATTTTTGACCATGGGCTATAGCCCATACTGTACGGCATACTATAGCAAGCCGTTTTTCATCATTTTTGAGGATTTGAAAAAAATAAAAAAACGATGGGCTATAACCCATCGGTTTTTTTTTCTTCTTTTTTTTCAAATCCCCAAAAATGATGAAAAACGGCGTGCTATAGTATGCCGTACAGTATGGGCTATTAGACGAGCGTCTAAAAATGGGATAAAAACGTCTAAAAATAGTCGTCTAAAACACGTCTAAAAATAGACGTGTTTTAGACGTCTATTTTTAGACGTTTTTTATCCCATTTTTGACCATGGGCTATAGCCCATACTGTACGGCATACTATAGCAAGCCGTTTTTCATCATTTTTGAGGATTTGAAAAAAATCTAAAAAATTCAAAAAACGATGGGCTACAACCCATCGTTTTTTTTTTTTTCATTTTTTTCAAATCCTCAAAAATGATGAAAAACGGCGTGCTATAGTATGCCGTACAGTATGGGCTATTAGACGAGCGTCTAAAAATGGGATAAAAACGTCCAAAAATAGTCGTCTAAAACACGTCTAAAAATAGATGTGTTTTAGACGTCTATTTTTAGACGTTTTTTATCCAATTTTTACCATGGGCTATAGCCCATACTGTACGGCATACTATAGCAAGCCGTTTATCATCATTTTTGAGGATTTGAAAAAAATCTAAAAAATTCAAAAAACGATGGGCTATAACCCATCGTTTTTTTCCCATTTTTTTCAAATCCTCAAAAATGATGAAAAACGGCGTGCTATAGTATGCCGTACAGTATGGGCTATTAGACGAGCGTCTAAAAATGGGATAAAAACGTCTAAAAATAGTCGTCTAAAACACGTCTAAAAATAGACGTGTTTTAGACGTCTATTTTTAGACGTTTTTTATCCCATTTTTGACCATGGGCTATAGCCCATACTGTACGGCATACTATAGCAAGCCGTTTTTCATCATTTTTGAGGATTTGAAAAAAATCTAAAAAATTCAAAAAACGATGGGCTATAACCCATAGTTTTTTTTCCCCATTTTTTTCAAATCCTCAAAAATGATGAAAAACAGCGTGCTATAGTATGCCGTACAGTATGGGCTATTAGACGAGCGTCTAAAAATGGGATAAAACGTCAAAAAATAGACGTCTAAAACACGTCTAAAAATAGACGTGTTTTAGACGTCTATTTTTAGACGTTTTATATCCCATTTTTGACCATGGGCAATAGCCCATACCGTACGGCATACTATAGCACGCCGTTTTTCATCATTTTTGAGGATTTGAAAGCACTATATTTCTAAAACTATGAAACATTTCAAAGATTCCTTTTCAGGCAAACATGTCCACCGTAAGATGAACCTAAGTAGGCTAGAATGGGGTTGCTAGGTGTAAGTATGTAGGACTAGTAGCATGCCAAAGTTTGTGCTATTGCCATAGAGAATGCATTGGCCGTTTAAGTTAAATAACTCAAAATCTACAAAACATAAAAATAAAAAAAAGTTCCAGCATGTGTCTCCACAGTAAGCTGAATAATACAAAGTGTGAATGGAGTTTCTAGGTGAAAGTGACTTTTGACGTGCCTATAGAGCTGCCATTGCGCCCTATGTTAAATGTCTCAAATTTGAAAGCACTATATTTCTAAAACTATGAAACATTTCAAAGATTCCTTTTCAGGCAAACATGTCCACCGTAAGATGAACCTAAGTAGGCTAGAATGGGGTTGCT
Source organism: Protomyctophum parallelum (assembly GCF_964188405.1). Classification (NCBI taxonomy): domain Eukaryota; kingdom Metazoa; phylum Chordata; class Actinopteri; order Myctophiformes; family Myctophidae; genus Protomyctophum; species Protomyctophum parallelum. Next base: position 11,561,121 of record NC_139716.1, on the reverse strand, counting down.
AGGTGTAAGTATGTAGGACTAGTAGCATGCCAAAGTTTGTGCTATTGCCATAGAGAATGCATTGGCCGTTTAAGTTAAATAACTCAAAAACTACAAAACATAAAAATAAAAAAAAGTTCCAGCATGTGTGTCCACAGTAAGCTGAATAATAAAAAGTGTGAATGGAGTTTCTAGGTGAAAGTGACTTTTGACGTGCCTATAGAGCTGCCATTGAGCCCTATGTTAAATGTCTCAAATTTGAAAGCACTATATTTCTAAAACTATGAAACATTTCAAAGATTCCTTTTCAGGCAAACATGTCCACCGTAAGATGAACCTAAGTAGGCTAGAATGGGGTTGCTAGGTTTAAGTATGTAGGACTAGTAGCATGCCAAAGTTTGTGCTATTGCCATAGAGAATGCATTGGCCGTTTAAGTTAAATAAATCAAAAACTACAAAACATAAAAATAAAAAAAAGTTCCAGCATGTGTCTCCACAGTAAGCTGAATAATAAAAAGTGTGAATGGAGTTTCTAGGTGAAAGTGACTTTTGACGTGCCTATAGAGCTGCCATTGAGCCCTATGTTAAATGTCTCAAATTTGAAAGCACTATATTTCTAAAACTATGAAACATTTCAAAGATTCCTTTTCAGGCAAACATGTCCACCGTAAGATGAACCTAAGTAGGCTAGAATGGGGTTGCTAGGTGTAAGTATGTAGGACTAGTAGCATGCCAAAGTTTGTGCTATTGCCATAGAGAATGCATTGGCCGTTTAAGTTAAATAACTCAAAAACTACAAAACATAAAAATAAAAAAAAGTTCCAGCATGTGTCTCCACAGTAAGCTGAATAATAAAAAGTGTGAATGGAGTTTCTAGGTGAAAGTGACTTTTGACGTGCCTATAGAGCTGCCATTGAGCCCTATGTTAAATGTCTCAAATTTGAAAGCACTATATTTCTAAAACTATGAAACATTTCAAAGATTCCTTTTCAGGCAAACATGTCCACCGTAAGATGAACCTAAGTAGGCTAGAATGGGGTTGCTAGGTGTAAGTATGTAGGACTAGTAGCATGCCAAAGTTTGTGCTATTGCCATAGAGAATGCATTGGCCGTTTAAGTTAAATAACTCAAAAACTACAAAACATAAAAATAAAAAAAAGTTCCAGCATGTGTCTCCACAGTAATCTGAATAATAAAAAGTGTGAATGGAGTTTCTAGGTGAAAGTGACTTTTGACGTGCCTATAGAGCTGCCATTGAGCCCTATGTTAAATGTCTCAAATTTGAAAGCACTATATTTCTAAAACTATGAAACATTTCAAAGATTCCTTCTCAGGCAAACATGTCCACCGTAAGATGAACCTAAGTAGGCTAGAATGGGGTTGCTAGGTGTAAGTATGTAGGACTAGTAGCATGCCAAAGTTTGTGCTATTGCCATAGAGAATGCATTGGCCGTTTAAGTTAAATAACTCAAAAACTACAAAACATAAAAATAAAAAAAAGTTCCAGCATGTGTCTCCACAGTAAGCTGAATAATAGGGACTTTTGACGTGCAAGCAGGGAAACTGGAAGTACCCTCACTAAAAACGCTGGGACAACGCTCCACACGTCCCAAACTCTTCTCCCTTCTGGCTCCAAAACTGTGGAATGCACTTCCCATTGCAGTCAGAACTGCAGCATCACTCCCAATCTTCCGCCGTAGCCTGAAAACCCACCTTTTCAGACTCCATCATGGCCCATAGCACTTACCCTAACCCCTTAGATAGCATTTCTGTTGGCTTAGATAGCATTTGACACAGACTTATAGCATGTTATGTAGACAGCACTATAATTGTATTGTATATAGTCATAGCACGCCATAGTACATATGTATAGCATAGTAGTGAATATGTATAGTTTATTATGTATAGTGTATGTATAGTTTCATCATATAGATATTCCACTGTTACCTTCTTAGCTTACGCATGTTTCATGATAAATGCTTTTATGTGATGTATTCCCATGCTTTTGTTCTTGCTTAAATGTAAGTCGCTCTGGATTAAGAGCGTCTGCTAAATGCCTAAATTGTAATTGTAAATTGTAATAAAAAGTGTGAATGGAGTTTCTAGGTGAAAGTGACTTTTGACGTGCCTATAGAGCTGCCATTGAGCCCTATGTTAAATGTCTCAAATTTGAAAGCACTATATTTCTAAAACTATGAAACATTTCAAAGATTCCTTTTCAGGCAAACATGTCCACCGTAAGATGAACTTAAGTAGGCTAGAATGGGGTTGCTAGGTGTAAGTATGTAGGACTAGTAGCATGCCAAAGTTTGTGCTATTGCCATAGAGAATGCATTGGCCGTTTAAGTTAAATAACTCAAAAACTACAAAACATAAAAATAAAAAAAAGTTCCAGCATGTGTCTCCACAGTAAGCTGAATAATAAAAAGTGTGAATGGAGTTTCTAGGTGAAAGTGACTTTTGACGTGCCTATAGAGCTGCCATTGAGCCCTATGTTAAATGTCTCAAATTTGAAAGCACTATATTTCTAAAACTATGAAACATTTCAAAGATTCCTTTTCAGGCAAACATGTCCACCGTAAGATGAACTTAAGTAGGCTAGAATGGGGTTGCTAGGTGTAAGTATGTAGGACTAGTAGCATGCCAAAGTTTGTGCTATTGCCATAGAGAATGCATTGGCCGTTTAAGTTAAATAACTCAAAAACTACAAAACATAAAAATAAAAATAAGTTCCAGCATGTGTCTCCACAGTAAGCTGAATAATAAAAAGTGTGAATGGAGTTTCTAGGTGAAAGTGACTTTTGACGTGCCTATAGAGCTGCCATTGAGCCCTATGTTAAATGTCTCAAATTTGAAAGCACTATATTTCTAAAACTATGAAACATTTCAAAGATTCCTTTTCAGGCAAACATGTCCACCGTAAGATGAACCTAAGTAGGCTAGAATGGGGTTGCTAGGTGTAAGTATGTAGGACTAGTAGCATGCCAAAGTTTGTGCTATTGCCATAGAGAATGCATTGTGTTGCGGAGGATGAGAGGAATGCTCTCATCCTCCGCAACACCCATTCTCATACACCGCTATACACCGCAAGGATATGGGCTATAGCCCATACCGTACGGCATACTATAGCACGCCGTTTTTCATCATTTTTGAGGTTTTGAAAAAAATGAAAAAACAAAACAAAACATGGGTTATAGCCCATCGTTTTTGGATTTTTTTTTTTTTTTTTAACCTAGTTTTTTATCATTTTTTAACATGGGCTATAGCCCATACCGTACGGCATACTATAGCACGCCGTTTTTATCATTTTTGAGGTTTAGATTTTTTTTTTTTTAAACAAAACATGGGTTATAGCCCATCATTTTTTGAAATTTTGAAAAAGAAAATTAACCTAGTTTTTCATCATTTTTGAACATGGGCTATAGCCCATACCGTACGGCATACTATAGCACGCAGTTTTTCATCATTTTTGAGGTTTTGAAAAAAATGAAAAACAAAAAAAAAACATGGGTTATAGCCCATCGTTTTTGGAAAATTTGATTTTTTTTTTAACCTCGTTTTTCATCATTTTTGAACATGGGCTATAGCCCATACCGTACGGCATACTATAGCACGCCGTTTTTCATCATTTTTGAGGTTTTGAAAAAAAAAAAAAAAAAAAAACACATGGGTTATAGCCCATCGTTTTTTGATTTTTGATTTTTTTTTTTTTACCTCGTTTTTCATCATTTTTGAACATGGGCTATAGCCCATACCGTACGGCATACTATAGCACGCTGTTTTTCATCATTTTTGAGGTTTTGAAAAAAATGAAAAAACTAAACAAAACATGGGTTATAGCCCATCGTTTTCTGAAATTTAGATTTTTTTTAAACCTCGTTTTTCATCATTTTTTAACATGGGCTATAGCCCATACCGTACGGCATACTATAGCACGCCGTTTTTATCATTTTTGAGGTTTTGAAAAAAATGAAAAAAAACAAAACATGGGTTATAGCCCATCGTTTTTTGAAATTTTGAAAAAAAAAAATTAACCTAGTTTTTCATCATTTTTGAACATGGGCTATAGCCCATACCGTACGGCATACTATAGCACGCCGTTTTTCATCATTTTTGAGGTTTTGAAAAAAAAAAAAAAAAAAAAAAAACATGGGTTATAGCCCATCGTTTTTTGAAATTTTGAAAAAAAAATTAACCTATTTTTTCATCATTTTTGAACATGGGCTATAGCCCATACCGTACGGCATACTATAGCACGCCGTTTTTCATCATTTTTGAGGTTTTGAAAAAAATGAAAAAACTAAACAAAACATGGGTTATAGCCCATCGTTTTTGGAAATTTTGATTTTTTTTTTTAACCTCGTTTTTCAACATTTTTGAACATGGGCTATAGCCCATACCGTACGGCATACTATAGCACGCCGTTTTTCTCCATTTTTGAGGTTTTGAAAAAAATGGGGAAAAAAACCATGGGTTATAAGCCCATCGTTTTTGGAAATTTTGATTTTTTTTTTTTAACCACGTTTTTCATCATTTTTGAGGATTTGAAAAAATTAATTAAATGAAAAAAACGATGGGTTATAGCCCATCGTTGTTTTCATTTTTTTTTATCCTCGTTTTTCATTTTGTTCTGGGTCTAGTGAACAAAAATCATATGGAATAAATAGACTTGGGAACCTATCTGTACACAGTAGAGAACCTTGGGGTTATCATCTATGAAAAGGCAGCAGAAATTAATAAACCATGTAAATACAACAAATTCAGAAGAGCACTGCAGGGACTTGAACCCCGTTCTGGTAAACCAGGAGTACCACACCAGTGCCTTAGTTTGTTTTGTTGTAATTTAGAAGTCCATTATTTTCATCTAAAATCCTCAGAAAGTATTTATTTAAAGAAAGCGCAAGTTTTTGTCGCGCAATCGAGAAAGCGCGAGTTTGTCGCGCAATCGAGAAAGCACAAGTTTTTGTCGCGCAATCGAGAGCGCGAGTTTTTGTCGCGCTATCGAGAAAGTGCGAGTTTTTGTCACGCTATCGAGAAAGCGCAAGTTTTTGTCGAGGTATCGAGAAAGCGCAAGTTTTTGTCGTGCTATCGAGAAAGCGCACGTTTTTGTCGCGCTATCGAGAAAGCGCAAGTTTTTGTCGCGCTAGCGGACAAAGCCAACTCGTGTCAACACAATGTTTTTGGCCAAACAAAGAATTAGAAAGTTGAAAAAACGGCAGGTACAACACATTGTTTTTTTTCTTTGGTCCAAAATATTGTTTGTGGTCATGATTTGTCACGACTCTGCTTCGTACGACGTCTTTAAATAAATACTTTTTGAAATGTCTATGGGAAAAATGCATTGGGATTAATTTCCTGGGCCTGGCATTGTCATGAAAGGGGGCGGGACTGTGACGGTCTAGTATGCCGTCCGAGACCTTTTTTTTTCAAATAATATTGTAGATCAGAAGTGATTCTAGGGTTAATGTAATTAATACATACATGAAAATTTGATTTATTTATTACATTAACGATATGAACGAATATTGCAATCAAAGATTTGGAACTCCTCTGTAGTAAAGAAGAACCCCTATACTAGGGGTACGAGAACCATGTGATCAGAACCATCACTGGCCTCTTCACTGCATGGCTCCCGGTTAAATACAGAATAGAGTTAAAAATCCTCCTCACCTATAAAGCTCTCAATGGTCAGGCCCCACAATATCTCAAAGAACTCATCGATCCCTACAATCTTAACAGAACAGTGCGTTCATAGTTTACAAAAATGTTTAGTCCTGAATATCAAAAGTTACAATAGGAGGCAGGGCATTTAAGTCCCGGGCACACTCTCCCGGCATCTGTCCTCGGGGGCGACACGCTCTGCACAGTCAAGACTAGATTAAAAACCTCTATGACAAAAGGTCACCCGACAAAGTAAAAAGGGTGAGAAGAGAACCCCTCCACCCAACCCCTCGGCGTGGTCACGCCGCCAGGGCGAGTTAATTAGACCGAGAAATATATTAAGCGAGAAATTAGACCGAGAAGATCCCGGGAGGAGAGATACAATTCAGATACAAAAGTCAGAATACGAAAGTGAGGCAAGGAGGAGACACATGGGTATCGATGGAGCTCGTTAATCTTTATTGATAACGATCAGGCTTTTCGAGCCGGGTTCTTATCGAGCCCACTATCGAGTAATTTATTATTTTGTGGAAAGACTGGAGACAATACATTCTGAACAGAACCAGTATCTTTTACTAGCTGGGCCTTCAAATACAGTACTTTTCTAACAGACGGAAGGCAATTTACCTTTTTACCAATACAATAAGAAACTGTTAACAGGTTAATAATATATGTTCCGCCACTTAATACTTAATAATATAATTAAACGTAATTGTGTTTACCCAGACAGTGCTGGTTGGCATGTATTGATGGCCTCTTGTCTTGATTATTTAAACATGACCGGGCCACTATACCGCTATGCTTAATAACAAGCTTGACAAGCCCAAAGCTTATTGATAACGGGCACTGAATAAGCTTATCGGATTTTTTCGGGTATCGAGCTCCATCCCTACACATGGGTATCAACGTTTTATTGCTCACGGTCAAGCGGTTCATGAGCTATGCCCGTTTAAAGTTTCAGTTGAGCGCTATAGCGCCACCCATTGGCCAATGGTTGTAGGCTTCGCGTCCTCGCCGTTTGGCATTGCCCTCTAGGTTGTCCCGATCAGATGGGGTGATCGGAAATCAGGGCCAATCGTCATTTTCAAATGATTGGAATTAGGAGCCCAAAAAAAAATATATATATATATATAGATAGATATTGCCAAGTTTCACGAAAACCCGACAGCACAGTTCAGCTTGGTGGAAGGAGAAGAGAAAAATAAGGGACCAAGAGTCCCTAAATAGACTTTTAAGTCAACTGTAGGGAGTACAAACACAGTAAAGAACCTGGGGGTTATCATCTATGAAAAGGCAACACAATGAGCAGAAAATGAACCATGTAAATACAACAAATTGAGGGCACCGCAGGGAGTTGAACCCCGTTCTGGTAAACCAGTAGTACCACACCAGTGCCTTAGTTTTTGTTTTATAATTTACAGGTCCAAATCAGTCATTAGTTTCAATTTTGCAAAATATGTTTTAAACTTACTCTTGCCGACCTCCTGCGGCAAGATAATTTAAAAAAGTTAAGATAGCCTACACACTAAATTTGAATCATGACTATGATTATGTCTTTATACAATTGAAAACTGGAAGACTCACTCCAAATACCTTAAGGAAAACTCCTCAGACATAAACTAAGAAAATATTTTATCTCGTCATGCTCATAAAGTGCTGCAAAGTGCTAAAAGTGAAAAATGCAGCAGAAAACATTTGGGTCATAGGCCCATCGTCAATGCCTCGCCTACTGACAGGCATGAATGAAGTTTTAGCTGCAAATGGTAGCATAAATAAATCACATCAATACACACCACATAATGTGATGTGAACTGACACGATGAAGCTTCACTCGCACATTATAAATGTGATGTAGGATGACATGATGAAGCCTTACTCACAAATGTGAAATGATACGAGACATAAACACACATCACATACCGGGCCTGTGTTCATAGGTGATGTGGGCTTACGTGAAGTTTTACTCACAAATTAGATCAAATATAGCACCAACAATGGTCTTATGACCTAGATGTTTGCTGCTGCACTTTTCACTTTAAGCACTTAGAGCGCTTTATGAACATGAACAAAAGAGATTTTCTTGGTCTCCACCCAAGCAGTTGGCCTTAGGTTTGTGGCGTGAGTAAAAAGTGTTTTCAAAATATTTGCATTCATTTAAAAAAAGAAAAGAGAAAGACAAATGCCATTTGACGATTGACATAAATTATACGAGGTGCAAATTATGCAATGGCAGCAGCAATACAGCAACACTATGGATGACATTAGAACACAACAGCAATAAACAAAATGTATGGCGTGAACGATGCCGAACGACATGATAGCCGCAATTGCTGTGAAATCACATTAAAAATTTAATCACATAAATGCACATCACATACCAGGCCTGTGTTCATATCTGATGTGAACTGACGTGATGACGCTTTACCGGCAAATTACTTGAAACGATACAGCTCCAAATGAGAAACTGTACGCGAGACAGGACCCGAATCACACACACACACCATACACTATAGAACTAGTGTCATAAATAGGCAAGAAAGAAATTACTTATAAAAAAATAAAGCAAAATGCGATTAAAAACTCTGAGACCACAAAAACAAATAACTTTATTAAAGCAAAGAATAGAAGAGAGAAAAGATGGTTGGGTAGAAACCTTGTACGTCCAAAACAGTTTCTTTTCTGGACCAAAAAGAAATAAAAAACTTCTTGTGATCCAATGCTAGAATTAATATAATAAGCTGTGTTCCGATGTTATTTACAAGCTCTTGTTGATACTTCACCGGTTCGATATAAATATAAAAAACAATACACGTTATATTAATTAAAAATATAAAAAAATGGATGATCTTTGCCTCGTGAGCTTGTAGATCGGCTATTTTTTGCTACTTAGTGTGTGACACTGTAGCATGACCAAGTAGGGAAATTAATTTACAAAAGAAGGTTGCACTATGGAGATACAAGGTTTCTGCCCAACAGCCAAAGATAATAAACTACGCTCACTTACCTTCAATATCAGCTAGTAAACGCAAAACAAACACTAACCAAGGAAGCAAATGACAGCGGCCATCATTTGCTTCCGCCGTTAGTTTGCACAGACCTACAGCATAGTAAGCTGTAAACACAGTGTTAAGGGGCTACATGCTACCATAATGACACGAGTCACACAACATAATCACATACCTCCACATCACATTTGTAGTAAACCACTAGTGAAGAACTAGGGCAATAGATAGGCAAGAAGAAATAAATAAGAAATTAAGCGAAATGCGATTAAAAACTGACAACAAAAATAAATAACTATTAAAACCAAAGAATAGAAACGAGACACTAGAAGAGAACATACATATGTGATGTGGATAGACCCGTAAATTATGTTAAACGATAAATAGAAAGGTAGGCACACAATTTTGGTAAAAAATTACTTTGAGTTAAAGGACAACATTTCGATCTCGATAGATTTGACCTGACGGGGTAGCATGTAGCCCAAGCACAAGCAGCAGGAATCAAAATGTTAACTAACCTTCACTGCTAAGAGCACCCAGCAGTGGCAACAGGAACAGCACCCAGCAGTGGCAACAGCATAGAGTTCACCCAGCAGTGGCAACAGCAAGGAGTTCATACCTCCTGTCAGCTTCACGTTCTAAAATGCCAGGGCAGATGAGGAAAATTATTATTTGTCGGCCTACAGGATGACATTTTGGAAGTCATAACAGTCACTGACAGGGCTGTGTCACCATTATTTCACAAATTGTCACAGATTGTGTCAACCCATTAAAGGGCCACTTCACCCCTTTTGCAACCAGATCATATTTTAATAATGTTTCTTTCCTGGGGTTTTTGTGTGTATAATATGTTGCGCAGCATAAATGTGATAAATGCTCCGTTTGCAGGCCATTAAATAATTCCAAAGACGTAGAGTGAGATATTGTCCTCTAGTTTCATATCAATGTGAAAGTTCTGGCACAAATTAGTCAAATATCTCCAAAGCATTCGCACGGGCACCTTTCACTCCGGGCAAAGGGGTCCAGAATGACAGCTGGACTGTATTTATCAAAACTTCCTCAAGTTTTGGAATCTCACACACACACACACACACAATCACCAATTGACCAGGGAAACACAAATGTTTTGGGCACACAATGGCAGGTGCGTTGCAATAGGCGCTGGGTAATTAATCACACCACCTACCAATTGTGCCCAAACCTTGTTTCACTGATGACGTTTGTGATGATCAAAATAAGTTAATAAATTAAGTCCTACTGTCATTCCAAGCGCCTTTGCCCGGAGAGAAAGCCGTCCGAGTGCAGCTTGTGAAAAAGTGGAGACATTTGACTAAACAAACATTTTATGATAATGACTTTCACATGGATATGAAAGTTCAGGACCATATCGGACTGCCAAGTCTTTATTCCAAAGACTTGGGAGTCAGATATGGTCGTCAACTTTCATATCTATATCCATTTATTGAGCAAGTACACACGGAGCACCGACCACATTTGTGCCGCCGTTCTGTCATGGCAACTGCAAATCTATGGCAGTGATCTATGGCTCTGGTATGTGAAATACTGCAATGTATGTAACAGACATTCTAGGGCTAGAATTAGTCACATCTGCCTTGTGCAACTATTTTTTTATGAAGCCTAAAAGCCATGAAGAAATTAAAACTTTGAATTCATACGTGACCAGATTTGACTCTGCCATCGAACAAATTACAGCTTTTCAAATTACAGCTTTTCAGAGAAGTTTCCCCCCCCCCCCCCCAAATGAGTTAATAGCACAGGCAGACTCTTCACATACTAGAGCATGTCTGAAATAAGTGTCAGAGCTGAAATCGACATGTAAATATGAGATAAATGCTTAAACATGTAGCTAGATGTAATGTTAGAGAACACCGAAGTGAACATTTCCAGTTTGTTTTCGCATTACTCTATAGGCCATATCTCCAAAACGTGTGGGTCAAACTGAACCACCAATATGTAAATTTGAAGCTATGATTCCCTGCTTTCATAGGGCATGAAAAATCTAAAAAATTCCAATGGCAGTGCCTCAGTCAAATATGTTCAACAGCAATCATTTGTACGACAATGGTCAACGTAACATGTTGCAATGGTGACACAGCCCTAGTTTCTACTACAGCCACATGTAATCCAGGTACGTACCGGGGGGGGCCTTCCGTCACTCGGTTGAAGATAAACTGGTATTAATAGAGCCTCGTAATCTCAGGGAGAGCGTTTGTTGACACCGTTATACGTTTCAGCCCAGCCGAGTAGACACTCTATTACCAGCCATCTCCTGAAGACTGCATCCAAGGTCATCACATGACACCAAGGTCACATGATCAACCTGTAAGACACAAACATACGCCAACATTAGAAAAAGAAATCTTAAAAAAAAGAAATCTACATTATATTTCCCTCACAGGTTTAGTTCAGATTTGTTAAGTTGTAGATCCGGTCATTTGGTCGTGGTGGTGGTGTGGTGTAACTCATTAAATAAATTATATACATTATATACAAAATAATAAAAAAAATAGTCCCATGTCACTGACAAAGGTTAAATGGCCCTTTAACCTGTCAGTGACATGGGACTATTATTTTTGTTCAGCCCTTTTTCAACCAGATATTATTTTAATGCCGTTTTGGAGACAAGAAACACTTTCCTGGGGTTCTTATGTGGGTAATATGTGTTTTTAGACACTGGGCTCACTTACTTCCTGGACTACATGTTGTCTCACTAAGACAGCCCTCCCCCTATCCACAAGGAGGAGCAGTGGACCAAAGCATTATGGGAATTGTAGTCCAGGAAGGAAGCGAGCACAGTGTCCATGGACATCATGGAGTCATGGACACTTTGAAATACTAAAATATCTAAAAACACATAAAACCCCAGGAAAGTGTCTGTCTGTCTCCCAAACTTCATTAAAATGAGATCTGGTTGCAAAAGGGTTGAAGTGTCCCTTTAAAGTTGAAATCAAGTTGCTCTGTATGGCAGAAATACAAAGGACTATATAGTGCTGTGGATTAATTTAGTTTTAATGTGTGACCAGACTTTAATCAAAACAAACATGTTGAGCTTGTAAATCTGCTACTTTTGAATTCTGAGAAGTAAGTCTGTAGGCTACATTTGAGTTTGCCATCCAGCAGAGATAAACATTAATCTTATGAATGTGTAAATGCTACAGTTACAACTTGTGTACATTATGTATAATGTAGCCTACAAGAGTAAAAGTAAAAAGGTATCCCAAAAGGTAACCCATTATGCAGAATGTCCCATTTTAAATGTTTAAAAAAATAAATCTACAAGATCTACAAGCTCACAATGTCTTGCATCACAATTCATTGCAAGCTTGTAGATCAGCTACTTTCAAATGGCCAAAACATGGCTGTAGTGGTAAATTGCAATGTAGCCTAAAGGCTATGTTTTGTAATAATATTCCCAAATCTACAAAGTAACTAGCAATTAAAAGTTTCCAAATAGGTCTACTTATAGTATATTGCCCACAGTATACTTCCGTAAATGTAATGATTTACTTTCCACCACAGTTTGAACAATGTTTTGCTTTTTAGTTTGCTTCCTTCTCAAAAATGACAAACATTCCTCATTATGTTGTCCATTTACTGCCACAACAAATCACCAACAGTCCTATAGAGTATAGAAGCACAAATGTTTACACAATAACAGAGTTTTAATGGTGGATTAAAAACCTCGTGGTTCTCAAACAAAACCTTACCTTTCAACGAATACAAGACTCACCCCTAGAGCAAGAAGGAGTCCCAGGACTGTGTTGCCATCTTGGAACCGGTCCAGTAGGCCATTTGCCTTTGGGGCACTATCAGAGTCAGACCTTCCCATTTCTTTCAAGCTGAGCAACACTGCCTCATACTGTTGGAAAAGGGCATGGATGGCTTTAACCCGCACAGTCCACCGGGTAGGACACAGTGGTTTCAGTGTCGTTGAAGGTCCCAGCTTCAGATGTTGCTATGGACTGAAATATGGTCTTGAACTTTCCCGAAAGTCCATACAGACGCCCCAGTTCATGGACCCACTGCAGCGCATCACGGACTACTAAACAAACTTTACAAGCTGCCTGGGTGATTAGGTTGAGACAGTGAGGACCACAGTGTATATACAGTGCCAGTGGTTGCACTCGTGAAAGAAAGGCCTGTGCACCATTATATTTTCCAGACATATTTGCTGCTCCGTCGTATGTCTGTCCCCTAAGTCCATCAAGAGACAAATGCAAACGAAGCAGCACGTCTTGGGCTATGTTGGCTAGGTTTTCTCCTGGTTGTGAGCGTCGCCTCATATAAACCAACAAATTCTTCGTGAGGAAACAGATCTTTGTCGACGTAACGGAAACAGACTGATTCCTGTTCGGTCCCCGTTATGTCCTGTGTTCCATCTATAATGATGGAGTATTGCAACTGTGGTTGTTGTTGGATTTCAGTGGCTATTTCTCTGACGATGGAGTTTGCCATTATGCTCAAGATCTCATTTTGGATAACAGCTTGTGTAATCTTGTAAGCTTGTGTAATCCCGTGATTTAAGCCACTCCAACAACATAGGGTTCTTACGTGCTTGTACCTTGAGATAGACGGAAAAGTTCCCTTGATCTGCCTCAGTCCCTCTGAGAGCCGAACCTTGTCTCCCCAAGAACCACACAGCTTCCACAATCTCCCTCAAGCACGACCTTGCCTTCTCCTGTGATTTTGCCAAAGCACTAGAGAGCTGGGAACTGATAGGATTTGCTTCTTGGCGATGCATATCAATTTCTAGCTGATGACCCCTGCTTGTAGAATGATCTTTAAACCTCTCTAATGCCTTCTTCCAATTTCTGAATCCAGCAGAAACAAACGCTTTATCTACATGTTTTGCCATGGGATTATAATTTAACTTGAATGATTTAGCACAGAGGAAGCACAGGACTCCATTCAAGTTGTGGCTGTAATGAAGCCATGTGAACTCTTTAAACCAATTATCTTGGAAACGTAAAGTTATTTTCTTAAGTTTTTGAACTTCAATTTCACTTTGATTTGGTTGGTATGGCTCAGTTAGCAATTCTTCTGCTTCAGGTTCAGTTTGTGTTCCCTCCTCGTCTGAGCTGCCACTGGCCCCTGCCTGCTGCATCTAAAATAAACATACCAACAAGTAGCACTTCATTAAAGTGATTTGAAATGAAAATAATTAAATAAAAAAACATCCAACTTATTTACTGTAGTTAGTAGTCTAGAGAATGAAATGGCATAAAACATGTCATTCTCACTTACGTAATATATATATATATATATATATATATATATTAATTGTATATATATACAATATATACAATAACATTCTACCTCCCTGTGATGAATATTTTCACTTAAGTAAAAGTTCCACAGTGCAGAAATTCTCAAACAATAATTTACTAGAGTAAAAGTACAACGGTGTTACCATAAAAATATATTAGCCAAGTGGTTAATGTATGTTTTGTATTCACAATAAAAATCTGCAAAGTAAAGGTTACTTTACACTGACTGCACTGCATAATGCTTACCGGTTCAACTAGTACATTGTCACAGTCACTGTCTGGAGTGTCTTCACTTGTCCTCCTGGTCACTCTGATTGTCCTCTGGATCTGACTCAACTTCAAGCAGCCCCTCCTCCTCCCTGTCCATCACCTGTTGGAAATAGGAATGAAGACATACATTGATTCATTGATTACTTTATAAGGCAGAAATGTACACAGCACAAAGTAAACTTTTGACATGAAGGCTAAAATGATAGGATGACTAAAACAAAGTACTGGGGAGTGGGACTTGTTTCCATTGTAGTCCCAAGTCTCCAAGCAGACAGACCCACTGAGCAACTGAGCGATGGTGACAAAATAACATATGATTTTGCTAAGTAAATGTTACTTTACACCACTGTCTGCACTGCATAATGCTTACCGGTTCAACTAGTACATTGTCACTGTCGTCAGTGTCCTCCTGGTCACTGTGATTGTCCTCTGACTCAAGCAGCCCCCCCTCCTCTCTGTCCATCACCTGTTGGAAATTGGAATGAAGACATACATTGATTGATGTACACAGCACAAAGTAAACTTTAGACATTAAGGCTAAAATGATGGGTTAACTAAAACTACAATGTTTCCATTGTAGTCCTAAGTCTACTAGCAGACAGACAAACTGACCAATGTGAGCTTATAGCAAACACACAATGCTGACAAAATAACATGCACCCTCCCTGGCTGGCATGTTTAATGTTTTTATTTGCTTGCCTTTTACTAAAAGTAGCAATACCACAGTGCAGGAATTCTCAAACAATAATTTACTAGAGTAAAAGTACAAAGGTGTTACCATCAAAATATATTAGCCAAGTGGTTAATGTATGTTTTGTATTCACAATAAAAATCTGCAAAGTAAAGGTTACTTTACACCGACTGCACTGCATAATGCTTACCGGTTGAACTAGTACATTGTCACAGTCACTGTCTGGAGTGTCTTCACTGTCCTCCTGGTCACTCTGATTGTCCTCTGGATCTGACTCAACTTCAAGCAGCCCCTCCTCCTCCCTGTCCATCATCACCTGTTGGAAATTGGAATGAAGACATACATTGATTTATTGATTACTTTATAAGGCAGAAATGTACACAGCACAAAGTAAACTTTAGACATTAAGGCTAAAATGATGGGTTAACTAAAACTACAATGTTTCCATTGTAGTCCTAAGTCTACTAGCAGACAGACAAACTGACCAATTAATGTGAGCTTATAGTAGCCCTGGTCCAAGGCTTACAGCGAGCTTTGTGCCATTTTAATAACGCAATGTACCCTGAATTTAAGGACCGTAACGCTATCCTACACTCGCGAACCGCCAAGATCACATTACTGGCGGTTCGCGAGTGTAGGATAGCGTTACGCACCTAAATTCAGGGTACATTGCGTTATTAAAATGGCACAAAGTGCATTTTAGAGAGAAACTGGGGACCTGAGACGCTTCCCAGGTTCGAGAATAGACTTTTACCAAGGTCTAGCAGGCTTTGTTTCGGTGAGTGGTTTCGTCGTTTTGTTTATTTGCTGGTATTAGAAAAACAGCGCACGGGAGTGGAAATATGACCAGAGGGCTGTGGAAGGTACTTCCACAAGGCGTCAGAGAGAGGCTCGCTATAAGCCTTGGACCAGGGCTAAGCTTATAGCAAACACACAATGCTGACAAAATAACATGCACCCTCCCTGGCTGGCATGTTTAATGTTTTTATTTGCTTAATTTTTTACTAAAAGTAGCAATACCACAGTGCAGAAATTAGTTAATTAATTTCACTAGAGTGAAAGTACAAAAGTGTTGCCATCAAAATGTACATGTGAAAGTGGCACATAATGTGAAATGTAAATTTTGAATACCAGTATATACATTACGATTACTAATCAAAATCTGCAATGGAACTAGAGGCTCTCTCAGATTAAGTCAAAGTATATTTAAAAAAATGTCATTGTTACAGGTACTTAGTTACTTTTCACCACTGACTGTGAACTGCATGATGCTTTATGCTTGTTGCTTACCTGTTCAACTACTACACTGTCTGCACAACAATGGTCGTCAGTATTGTTGTTGTTGTTGTCGACGACGACTTTGTCTGTTTATTATTGCACACACCGACACCGGGGGAGGGGGTACATTTTTCGGGACATTGGGGACAAGTTGAACAGGAGTTGGAGGAGAAGCCCTGCTTCCAGCAGCAGCAGCATTAGACTTAAAAAAGGCATTTATTTTCAAACAAGAGTTAGCGTCCTGCATTAGTTGTTTTGCCTTTTTCTCCCTCTGCTTTTCAGCACCCCCCTTACGTTTCGGCATTTTCTCGTCTTTGACTCTCTCTCTCTCTCTTTCTTCTCTTATCCATTTACGTGTGGCGTTTGAATGATAACTCAGCTGCAGCTCTGGCTGTAATCACAATCACACGCACTCGCACAACACTGACAGCGAGTCAGCGGCGGCCGCATGGTCCAAGTGCCTCCCCCATTTGAGGCTTTTTTATTCCCCGTGGCCGGCGGCCCAAAACGGTTCGCGGCCCCCCGTGCAGTGTCTGCTGGTGAACACTAGATGGCAGCAAAACGTCGCTTTTCCAGTATTCTGTCCATGACAGACGACTTTAATCATAAACAATATGTAGTTTCACCTGCTCTCTCTCTCTCTCTTCTATCCGATGGACTATAAACCAAATCATTTACAACAGCAGTGACAATAAACTAGGACAGTGCGTGGTTTTCAATGCTTTTCATATCAAGTCCCATTATTTATTCATTCTGCATTTGAGCCACAGACCACCAAAACGTAAGAATATTTAGTTGTCGTTGGATAAGATGTTGTCCACAATGCCATGTTGTGTTTGATGTTGTACCATCAGGCAAATGTTGATTAAAAAAGCAAAGAAAAAAAATGATATCTGCATTCTCTCTAAATGTGTAAATTTCTTGGAAATTAAGTAATGCAGATGTTTATGGTGTATTATGGAACCACAATTCATTAATAATAGCATACATAGCCAGGGGAAAGATAAAACACTTTTTGTCCTGGAAGCAAGGCAAAATGAGATGGCAGTAAAATCAAATGATCTACCCATATTTCAGGATGTCTTCTATCAATTGAAATGATGAGTAAGCATCTATGACAAAGGGCCATGAAAATATGACCTTTAAAAAAAATCACACCTGTGTGAACCGAGTGGTGCAACTCCCCCCCCCCCCCCCTCCTCTCTCATTAGCAGGCAGCACTGTCTCTGTTTCTGGCACAACAGCGCCCCTACTGGTACTCATACTGGTGCTCATTAACGTCACATAGGTGAACCAACACATAGGTGAACACGGACATAGAGCACCGAAGTCCTGACGTAACTCGCTCATCCCTTCGATTCCCCTGGTTCGCGGAAGTAATTTCTCTATGGAGAATAACATGGGGTGAGGGTGCCCACCTGATGACCTCAGTGAAGCTTTTACCCCTGCCTACCCCACTCGATGCCAAATTATGATTATCCAAGGGATTGTACTATCTAGTCCTATAAGCTCAACAAATTGACAGGGTGCGGGGGCATTCGAATACATTATTTCTTTATTATAATTCACTATAGTCCTTTACAACTGGCCACACAAGATCAGGGGATCTACTGAATATGAAGGGGGGTACTAGGGATATGCCATACTGTGTGTTGTAGGCTCAATATGCCAGTTTGTCACATTCAATAGATCCTGTGATCTTTTGTGGCCAGATGTAATTTTATGTGGTCTAGTAGGACTATAGTAAATAATACAATCAATAAATCACTATACATTTTTGTAAAAAAAAATATAAATACATACAGTATTTAGCCTCATCTTTTTTACTTTCTCTAATAACAACCTAAAACATGAACCTGAAAAACTAAAGCAAATGCAAGTAGAAAGATCACACAGGCTCTTCCTCCTCGCTGTCCAGAGGACACTGGTAGTTGGACATCACACGTCCCATGACTCCAGGCTGCTCATCGGAGACTGTGAGAGAAGTGAACAGAACAAATGGCAAAGACAGGCCATGTTAACATGCACCGGGGTCCGACGTTAAAGACCCTGTGAAGGAAATTGAACGATTTGTTTCTAAACAAACAGTTCTACAAAATAAATAGCATGTAAACAGTCTGTTTAGAATGTGGTAATGAACTGTGGAGTTACTTAGACCATTTAACCCATTCTGACCTGAGATCAGATTCATACGAGGTTTCCACTGGACACACACTGGTCTGATTAACCCATTCTGACCTGAGATCAGATTCTAAAAATGCCAGTCGTTCTTCGACTTTTCAAAAATAGCAGACCTACAAGCTCGTAGCGCGCCACTCGGTGGCGCGCTATGAGCTTGTAGATCTGCTATTTTTCAATATGGGTTCATGGTTAATGGGTTAACCGGTTTTCACAAATCGCTAAATGAAGACAGTTATCGGTTATTCAGATTAAATACAAATACTAGGGCTGTCAAACGATGAAAATAAATAATCAGATTAATCACAGCTTAAAAAATAATTAATCATGATTAATCAACATTCAAAATATTTCCAGTCACAGTAAGTGACTCTCCAGCTCTCGCTCTCTCCATGTCCCTTTGTCTCTCACCTGTTGATTTGAGCCGCTACCTACTGTATGTACTGTACATTGTGCACAATGTGCAGCCTTTTATGGCAATAACCCCCCCCCCCACCCCCCATCCAGATAGGGATTATCTTTCCATCTCGTTTGGATCTAACAGCCATCAGATACTAGAGCGGAGTGGATGGGATGCACGGGGCGGGTCATCTAATCACACATTAATTGCGTTGAAAACTGTATTAAAGGTATATTCAGTGATTTCACTCAATTCAAATATCACTTATTTTTTTGTTTTGTTGTGATAATCCTCCCTACTATAGAGTGTGCTGGCCATATAAGGAGTTCCTCCCTGTCCCCAGTTAACCCCTGGGGGTCAAAAAACCTTAGGTTTCGTTTTTGACTCTCTATCCTGATTGGACGAAAGGCTGGGTCCCACAGCCAAAAACGAAACCTAAGGTTTTTTTTGAGTGAAATCACTGAATATACCTTTAATACAGTTAACTGTTATTTTGTTATAATAATCAAACACGAAATAGAAGCTACACAATACTGCCATACAAAGCCAAAGTGCAGCAACTATGTTTTTGGAAACACCAACTTATTTGTGTATCCCAAAGGTCAAATTAGCCTTTTGATGTTGGGGGATAAACAATTATCTCAGAAACTTTTATACTACTATTATACGAGGGTCTAAGAAAAGGCGGTGATCCAAGCACTCAAAAAAGGTATGAAAATGAGGAGAAGGTGGAAATAAAATCAAGGTACTTTATTTGATTTTTTGTTTTTTAAAGCAAACATGTTTTGACTCACAAAGGAGGCAGGTATGAGGAAAACACACAAACACGGGTCCATATACAGTATACTGAGACAGGCAACTTGAGGCAAGTCAGGCAATCAGCATTAGTGTGGGAACACACCCAGAACTACGCGCGTGTGCGCGTGCATGAGCTCCAACACTAATGGGCAAATTATCATACATAATAACATAAGAAAAGCACAAAAAGGTCAATCAAGAAATTAAGGCGGCCCAGGCCGTGGCGTAACGGTCTGGGCACCTGACTGGTAATCCAGTCGCAGTGTGCCGCGGGTTCGACTCCCGAGCCCGACACGGCCTTTACTGCATGTCATCCCCCCATCTCTCTCCCGTTTCCTGTCAGCCTACTGTCTGTCCCTTCAAAAAATCAATAAAAAAAAATAAAAATAAAACAATTAAGGCTGGCTTAGCCGTCTGGGCACCTTGGCTGGTAATCCAGTCTGGCAGTGTGCCGCGGGTTCGACTCCCAATCCCGACGGCCTTTACTGCGTGTCACCCCCCTCCCCCCATCTCTCTACCCATTTCCTGTCAAACTACTTGCATCTATCCATCTACCAATAAAACAAATACAAAAAAGTAATAAACAAATCAAACATTTAACTGCAAAATATAACTTTAATGTTTTTGTGCCTTTCTTATGTTATTATGTATGATAATTTGCCCATCAGTGTTAGAGCTCTCACACACGCACGTGCACACACACACACACACACACACACACACACGTGTGTAGCTCTGGGTGTGTTCCCACACTAATGCTGATTGCCTGACTCAGTATATATGGACCTGTGTTTGCGTGTTTTACTCATACGTGCCCTGATGAAGATTCCTTTGTGAGTCGAAACATGTTGGCTTTTTAAACTTTTCATATATAGTAGTACCTTGATTTTATATCCACCCTCTCATTTTTTTACCTTTTTGAGTGCTCTGATTAGATGTATTCCAGTCCCACTGATCTTTGCACTGAGCACCTGGTTGATTCTCTGTGTCACTCTGCATTCATCTAGATGAGGGTCAATGAAACTTACGGAGGTCCTGGACGTCATCTGGTTCCTCCTGTTTAATAGAGGTGGTCCGGTCCTGGACATCATCTGGTTCCTCCCATTTAATAGAGGTGGTCCTGGCTGGGCCACAGCAGTCAGGTTTCTCTGCAGTATCTCTGTGCTGACGAGGCTTCTCTCCAGTGTGAATGCTCTGGTGTACTTTGAGATCAGACAAAGCAGTGAACTTTTCCCCACACTGGTCACAGCAGTAAGTCTTCTCTCTGGTGTGAATTCTCTTGTGTTGACTGAGGCCGGATTTTTTAGTAAAGATTTTCTCACACTGGTTACAGCTGAACAGCAGCCTCACTCCAGTCACAGTCGGAGTCGGAGTCATCTTGTGTGATTCGAGCCGTTGCGACCTGCGGAACATTTCCCCACGCGTCTCACAGCTGTAAGGTTTCTCTCCGGTGTGAATTCTCTGGTGTTGACTGAGGCTAGACTTTTTAGTAAAGCTTTTCTCACACTGGTTACAGCTGAATGGCAGCATCTTACCGCTGTAAGGTTTCTGTCCGATGTGAATTCTCTGGTGTCGTTCAAGAGCAGACAGTGCATTGAACATTTTCCCACAAGTATCACAGTAGTAAGGCTTCCCTCCTGTGTCAGTGTGCATTATCTGGTGGTGTTTATGACTAGACCAGTGCGTGAACCTTTTTCCGCACTGCTCGCAGCAGTAAGGCTTCTCTCCAGTGTGAATTCTTTGGTGTATTTTGAGATCAGGCTTTAGAGCGAACCATTTCCCACACTGGTCACAGCCATGTGGCTTCTCTCCTGTGTGAACTTTCTGGTGTAACCTTAGGCTACTCTTAAGAGCAAACCTTTTCCCACACTGATCACAGCAATAGGGCTTCTCTCCACTGTGGATTGTTTTTTTGTGTGACTTGAGAGAACACATTGAACCGAGCCTTGTCCCACAGAGGTCACAGCAGTAAGGCTTCTCTCCCATGTGACTTCTTTGGTGAACTTTGAGCGCACTTCCTGAATGGAAGCTTTTCCCACACTGGTCACAGCGGTAAGGCCTCTCCCCTGTGTGAAATCTCTGATGTATTTTGAGATAAGCCGCTGTATTGAATGTTTTCCAACATGTGACACAGGTGAAAGGCCTCTCTCCAGTGTGAGTTCTTTGGTGTTGTCGCAAATTATGCAAGTCATAGAACTTGTTTCCACATTGGTCACAGCTGTAACGTTTGTCTCCAGTGTGATGTTTCATGTGCCTCCTAAGGTGACTCTTTTGTCTGAAGGTTTTACCACATTGGTCACAACGGAAAGGCTTCTCTCCGGTGTGCATTCTCTGGTGTATTGTGAGAGTAGAGTTTTGCGCAAAGCTTTCGCCGCATTGCTCGCAGATGTAAGGTTTGTCACCGGTGTGCACTCGCTGGTGTGTTTTCAATGCACCCTTTCCAGAAAACCTTTTCCCACACTGGTCACAACAGTAAGGCTTCTCTCCAGTATGGCTACGCATGTGCAGTTTTAAGTGTTCGGACCGTCTAAAACACTTCCCACATATTTCACAGTGGTAAGGCTTCTCTCCAGCGTGAATTTTCTGGTGTTTTAACAGGCTAGGTTTTATGGTGAAGGTTTTGCCGCATTGTTCGCAGCGGTGGGGTTTCTGATCTGTGTGTATTCGCCGGTGTACTGTGAGATAATAATACGAAGTGAAGCCTTGTCCACACTGGTCACAGCACCAGGGATTCTCTGTGGTGTGAGT
Source organism: Protomyctophum parallelum (assembly GCF_964188405.1). Classification (NCBI taxonomy): domain Eukaryota; kingdom Metazoa; phylum Chordata; class Actinopteri; order Myctophiformes; family Myctophidae; genus Protomyctophum; species Protomyctophum parallelum. The sequence continues at coordinate 11,538,828 of NC_139716.1, read as the reverse complement.
TTTCTGGTGGTCTCTGAAACTAACCTTGTGAAGGTACTTTTTCCCACACTTGTCACAGCAGTAAGGTTCCTCTCTAGTATGGATATGCTCATGAGATTTTAAGGTTCCAAGCTGAGCAAAACACATCCCACATTTTTCACAGCTGAATGGCTTCTCTCCGGTGTGCAGTATCTGGTGTCTGTTGAGGCTCGACATATCAGCGAACCTTTTACCACATTGTTCGCAGCTGTAAGGTTTCTCTCCGGTATGTACAAGATGGTGTTGTGTTAAGTGTCCGACACAAATAAATCTCTTCCCACATGTTTCACAGCTGAATGGTCTCTCTGTGTGAACCTTCTTGTGTCGTGTTCTTTGTGGAGAGTTCATCTTCACCTTCAGTCTGGAATCCAGAGACTGGTCTGGAATGAAGGAATTTAATTCACATTAAAAACAGTCAAATCCATCATGAACAGACAATATACGGAACAGAATACAGAAAATACGACCAGGAAAAATAAATAAACCAGGAAACAGGGACGGGAGGAACCGAGGCAAGACAGGCGACGACCGCTGAGCGGAGGTGTAAGGACAGTAGTCCTATGCAAAAAGCTTTGCATGGTGTGGACTTCCCAGAAGCTGAACATCATACTATAATCATACTATCATCATCATACTATAATTCTAACAATGAATGAATGAATGAATGTCAGAAACAACGCCGTATCTCCTCACTGCCTGCACCAATCACTCCCACTTGGAGGTCTTAACTGAGCCCTTTTTTCGATTTGACACATTAATGATTAATAATGAATTTATTAGTCAATTAAAAATGTGAAAACGCACCCAGGGCACAGTATCCCCAGCGGCCACAAGGTTAGCTTGTGCATATGTTCTACGTTGCCTGTACTGTAGATATCTGTCTCATCAGATAGACCATTTGAAAAATAAAGGCCTAACTAGTTGTCTTGATCTAATCATAGATCTACCAGACAGGACGTGACAGCCGACTTCCATACAACTGTTGGTGTAATAGTCCAGTTCACTATGTTCAGCCATATGAGTTTGTAGGAATCTTTTTTGGAAGATTTGTAAGACTATATTTTTGGAAACCTTATAACTTATAGCTTAACAAATCAGAAGGTTTGTCGAGGTTGGTATAGCAGCCATACTGGATCTTTAAAAATGGCTACTTTCAAAAATGAATTTCAGTTGCAGTGATTAAATCTACATTTGTGGTCAAGGAATCCAATGGAGCCGATTACATTGTAAATGAGACATGTATGGGTGGGTATTTTGCATTTTAATCATATCTTTGTTGTTTTACATGATCAAATGGCATTATTCTTGGTCCAAATTCTCTGGCTTTTTGTAGGGGTTAGAATCTTAGATGGTCCCTCCAAAAAGGTAATAAAAAAAGGTTCCTAAAATATCTTTAAAAATCCTTTATAAAATCCTAGATAGTCCTTAAAACTCTTGAAGTAAACAACATACAGAGACAAATTAACCTTATACACATCAACTATTTGAAAATTGCACATTGCGATGCAAGTTTGCAACGCACTGTGAGCATGGCAGTGTATGGCAGTTGTTTTCAATCCTTTTCATATCAAGTAAATTATTTATTCTGCATTTGAGCCACAGAAAACCATTTGATGAGATTTATCCTCTCAAACCCAAAACTTAATATATTTTGTTGGATTATTGGATAGGATTTTGTCCACAATTCCATACTGTATTGATGTGATACCAAAACCATAGGATAGAATATATAACAGGCAAACAATGATCAGAATAACAATTATTCTACAATCTCAAATTGTGTAGGCTTCTTGTAAATTAATGTAGATGTTTAACAATAATTGAATTATTGAGAGCGTAAAATAAAACCAAATTAACCCTTGCTTGATTTTACACTCATTTTACACAGAGTTAAAGATCTATAAGGTGTCCATTTGGTTAACAACTCTCCATCATTTATCTGGGGAACACCTGGAACCCCCTCATCATTGAGACTCTGCTCATGATCATGCATATTCATAGCATAGGCCTATTGGCTCCCAGTTTTTAATTATAAATAAACAATGTATTAATGCCTTATTATGCATGATAACCGTAACTTACTTAACTAACTTACTTACTTTGTCCCCCTGTCCTAATTACTGTTTAATATTAGGTAAGCAGGTTGATCCAGATGTAGTATGGGACTACAGTGGTATTTAAATAATAGTCATTGTCAATATTTAAATAATAATGTATTGTTAATGTGAAGATGATCATGATATAGCTCTGGTCTGTCATAGTAAAATAGTACACAGTTATTAGACAGTTATTTTCACAGCAACAATAAAACAGTACAAACCTATTTTGTGTAACTTGATCACTGGTTTCAACATGATAGTCTGTATCACTGCTACAACTGTTCTTCACACTCTGATGGAAGAATTTCGGATGGATGTAGTTGGGCCTGTATCCTGAATAGCTCCGGCTCTAGAAACAAAATAAGAATATACTGTCATAACAGCCCCGAATCTAGTCATATGTCATACTAGTGCTGCACGATTCTTGCTCAAATGTGAATCTCGATTTTCCTCCACAAGAATTGAGATCACGCTTCTCACATGATTCTCATTTCTCTCATTAACATATTTATTCTTCTTTAGGGCCGATACATGCTGCTATTTTAGAGCCGAAACGAAGTCGGTTCTGGAAAGCTCCTAGGGCCAAATTTAATTAGGCTCTATAAAAGTAAAATCATATTCCCTCACGGCTAGCCCCCGAACTCGCTTGTAAACATTGGAGGTCCTTTGACATGAATGTTTCTGTCCGGGAAATGAACCTGAGATCAGATTCATATACGAGGTTTCCACTGGACACACACTGGTCTGATTAACCCATTCTGACCTGAGATCAGATTCTAAAAATGTCAGTCGTTCTTCGATTTTTCAAAAAATAGCAGACCTACAAGCTCGTAGCGCGCCACTCGGTGGCGCGCTACGAGCTTGTAGATCTGCTATTTTTCAATAGCTAAAGCATAACAGGATGCCAACACCAAAACGGGTGCCCGTTCAGAATGGGTTAATACTGCAGGTCACACAATGGATGGACCACTGTCCACCGTCCACTGGTTGGTCATTCCTAATAGCATTCACGCTGTGCACATGCTTTTGTAAGCGAGGTGCTAAGGGTTGTTTTTGATGGATATCAACCCTTCCATGTGAGTGCACTCTTTATGTGTGCATGCACTCTTTGTGCAGCACTAATCTGTCATTACAATATTGCTTTTATTTAAACCATTGACATCGTTGACAGAAAAAATGTCTGACTGTTTCCTGAGCCGCCTGCTATTTGTTTATTAATTGGACTTTAAATGGCATGAGAAAACATGTTTACATTGCCAAAGCAAAATTGAACATAAATGGGAATGAAGACGTGTGAAAACAGGGATTGCAGCTACTGTGCACCACAATTTAACAGAAACAGCTTACAGCCGCCTAGCCACAATTTGCAACACTAGATTTGCCATGCCGTTTGCATTATAGCTAGCTATGGGACTCTCCATTACCTGCTGCTGCATGACATGCGGCACAGCCTCTCGACTATTTCGCTACTTAACACAGAACACCAAGAGGTTTAGTGATGAAAAAGGCTACTTTCCCCGGTGGATGCACTCTAAGCCTCCCCACCACATGTATAAAATTAATGCACTTTTTGGCCAGAAATTAAAAAAAAAATCCCCGGCTCTTTCTCTGGCCAAATTCCAATACCCAAAAGTTCAGCCACTCGCTCACTAGCATGGCGGTGTTATGGTGAAATTGGTGACCTGCTGAAAAATGTGACCATCTTGTGGACTTCACAGAACTTACATGGAGGTCTTTAAAACTGTGGCCTAAATACCGCTAGGTTGAACCCTGCTAATAAAAAACTGCAACGATTTACATTCAGACACTGACGTTATGCGATTGTCTACACGATTGTCACATATTTCAGCAGGTCACTAATTTCACTGTAATAACCACACACAAATCGATGCTGGAGTGAGCCGAGATTCATTCATGCTGCATGCATGCGCGAATGCCGAATACGGGGTTTAAGCACAGCAGACCAAGACAGAGTTACGACATCCAGGGGGCAGAAAACTCTATGCAAAAACTATTAACTGTGACTGTGAGTGGACGACACCATAAAGCATTACACTTGACTTGTTTACAATACAATTGGATTGTTTTCAATAGAAGTCTATGCCCCACGGAGTTGTAAGTTATGTTTTATCATGACTACACATTGTACAACAACCATGAACTTAATTAAATACACAACCATGTACAAATTACAATGCACAACAACACTCAGTCAGAATGTAAACATACCTCGCTTCTTCTTGGCGGGGCAGCGTCTAGTGAGCTAATCTAGTGAGCTAATTTAAGACTTCCGGTGGACGATCTCTTCAAAATAAGAGTACCCTCTAGAGTATTGAAAAAAAGTTTAATTTGCACATTAAAACTACAAATTAAGCATTTAAATGATGCTATATGATGCTATAAGACACACATTATGTTTCTGTGTAAGAATAAGTAATTAAATCCTTATAATAATAATAATAAAGTTATCTAAATGGATAAATGCTATTCACTGGAGTGCATGGACTTTATAAAGTGGACACTGGACAAAAGACGGCTCCGCAAGGCAACTATCTGGACATACCCACGCGTTCGGGGAGATGTCCTATACCACACCCCACTCTCCGCTAAGCGGGAGAGGTGTAAAATTCACAGCAGCAGACCTTCTACTGGGGTCAAGGCTGACAAAAAGTACCGTTTCCGGACCCAGAATGGACACTGGACAAAAGACGGCTCCGCGAGGCAACTATCTGGACATACCCACGCGTTCGGGGAGATGTCCTGTACCACACCCCACTCTCCGCTAAGCGGGAGAGGTGTAAAATTCACAGCAGCAGACCTTCTACTGTGGTCAACGCTGAAAAAAGTACCGTTTCCGGACCCAGAATGGACACTGGACAAAGAGGCCTCCGCGAGGCAACTATCTGGACATACCCACACGTTCGGGGAGATGTCCTCTACCACACCACACTCTCCGCTAAGCGGGAGAGGTGTAAAATTCACAGCAGCAGACCTTCTACTGGGGTCAATGCTGACAAAAAGTACCGTTTCCGGACCCAGAATGGACACTGGACAAAGAGGCCTCCGCGAGGCAACTATCTGGACATACCCACACGTTCGGGGAGATGTCCTCTACCACACCACACTCTCCGCTAAGCGGGAGAGGTGTAAAATTCACAACAGCAGACCTTCTACTGGGGTCAAGGCTGACAAAAAGTACCGTTTCCGGACCCAGAATGGACACTGGACAAAAGACGGCTCCGCGAGGCAACTATCTGGACATACCCACGCGTTCGGGGAGATGTCCTGTACCACACCCCACTCTCCGCTAAGCGGGAGAGGTGTAAAATTCACAGCAGCAGACCTTCTACTGGGGTCAATGCTGACAAAAAGTACCGTTTCCGGACCCAGAATGGACACTGGACAAAGAGGCCTCCGCGAGGCAACTATCTGGACATACCCACACGTTCGGGGAGATGTCCTCTACCACACCACACTCTCCGCTAAGCGGGAGAGGTGTAAAATTCACAGCAGCAGACCTTCTACTGGGGTCAAGGCTGACAAAAAGTACCGTTTCCGGACCCAGAATGGACACTGGACAAAAGACGGCTCCGCGAGGCAACTATCTGGACATACCCACGCGTTCGGGGAGATGTCCTGTACCACACCCCACTCTCCGCTAAGCGGGAGAGGTGTAAAATTCACAGCAGCAGACCTTCTACTGTGGTCAACGCTGAAAAAAGTACCGTTTCCGGACCCAGAATGGACACTGGACAAAGAGGCCTCCGCGAGGCAACTATCTGGACATACCCACACGTTCGGGGAGATGTCCTCTACCACACCACACTCTCCGCTAAGCGGGAGAGGTGTAAAATTCACAGCAGCAGACCTTCTACTGGGGTCAATGCTGACAAAAAGTACCGTTTCCGGACCCAGAATGGACACTGGACAAAGAGGCCTCCGCGAGGCAACTATCTGGACATACCCACACGTTCGGGGAGATGTCCTCTACCACACCACACTCTCCGCTAAGCGGGAGAGGTGTAAAATTCACAGCAGCAGACCTTCTACTGGGGTCAAGGCTGACAAAAAGTACCGTTTCCGGACCCAGAATGGACACTGGACAAAAGACGGCTCCGCGAGGCAACTATCTGGACATACCCACGCGTTCGGGGAGATGTCCTGTACCACACCCCACTCTCCGCTAAGCGGGAGAGGTGTAAAATTCACAGCAGCAGACCTTCTACTGTGGTCAACGCTGAAAAAAGTACCGTTTCCGGACCCAGAATGGACACTGGACAAAGAGGCCTCCGCGAGGCAACTATCTGGACATACCCACGCGTTCGGGGAGATGTCCTCTACCACACCACACTCTCCGCTAAGCGGGAGAGGTGTAAAATTCACAGCAGCAGACCTTCTACTGGGGTCAACGCTCAAAAAAGTGCTGTGCCTTGGGGCATTGACATGAAATCACTTTCTCTACGCAAGCTAAGTCAGGTCAAGGAGTTACCTCTAGCTTTGGAATGGGTGTCACTTGTGTGCGTTGATTGCATCTGTCTGTGCATTTATGCATTTGTTTGTCCTGACGAAACTTGATTATTTCTCGACTGTTTATTTTCTCGTATGACACGACATAGAAACTACTTGTGACTACTGTCTTTGTGTGCTGTCGAGCGGATGTTCTTTGCATCAAAGGTATAGCCTGCTGTGTCATTCGATTCATTTGTCCAGATATGCCATTTATGATCTTTAAGGATGTACAATGACGCATATGGTGGCCTGTCGAAAAATACACACATACTGGTCAAAGCATACTCATTTTGGTGGTACAGACAGGATAAATTGAACGTTTTTGGAATTTTTGTGCCAGCTCTTAACAGGAGAAGTAAGGTCTGTGGGCTGTTAAACTTCATATGTTGATAAGCTCTTTTCCTGCTGACATGTTTCACATTGTTCAGATTGAGCAGGTAATATTTGTGCAATAGTGTCTAAGATGCCTTTTTGTGACACGTCAAGTGGCTGCACTATGAATTGTGACATGTTCTTTGTAGATGGTAAGGCCTTGTCACCACATTGAGTACAACTATACAGACTAAGACTTTTCAGGCAAAGCAGGTCATCTCCAAGGAAAGGAGACCGAAGTGTGTATTCTACAAAGCTGTTTAATATGGTGCATTCTTCTGTCCTAGAACATTTCTGAGACACTAATGACACTGATGTGTTGGCTAGATTGAATTTCTCAAGTTTCCGTCTAAATGTTGAGTCCTGCGCTGCTGCTTCTTCAAGCCGTGTGTGACATTTTTTGATAGCAGATGTCTGTTGTAGAAATGTTAGAATTGGTAATGGTATAGCTTCACACATATTGTCATTTAGACTTTCATTGCATAAAACCACATCATCATCATCTTCTTCCAAATTGTCCTCCGTTATTGTTCTGTTAATTGCTTTCAACTGTCCAGGCACAGAATGTACAGATGTCTGTATGTTTTGCTTGAACAACTGTGTGGACACCACACATACTCAACCAAACTACTAGTTTGTGTATAAAATCTAATGGGTCATTGTGCATTCCTAAGGCCAAGTAAGATGCTATTCACTAGTTGTTGAGTGACACCACAGATTGTTTTGCAATCAAATGTGTGACCTGGACTTTGAAAAAACGCTTGAATGAGAGCTGCTAAATTCCCCGGCATAGATGACAACTGAACCATCGAAGTAGGTGTCAATGGTTTCAATTTATCTTGTACTACTTGTAGATGCAGTATACCCACGCGTTCGGGGAGATGTCCTGTACCACACCCCACTCTCCGCTAAGTGGGAGAGGTGTAAAATTCACGGCAGCAGACCTTCTACTGAGGTCAACGCTCAAAAAAGTGCTGTGCCTTGGGGCATTGACAATTATTTAATTAACGAATTAAATAACCTTATTTTATTCTGAAGGCAACCGGATGTCTTAAATTAGCTAGCTCTCAGACAGGAAATTCTAAATTAGCTAATAAGACGGAGCCAAATATCTGTCTGAGAGTGGAGCCTGCCTGGCAAATTACATGGGGGGTCCTTTTTGTGGGCTTGGCCGAAAGTGGGCGTTACCAAAAGGTGGGCGTGGCCATGGCCGCCAGAAGTCTGTCAGATTTTGACAGCTTCAAATTAGTGTTAAACATAATATAACCCAATTGACTCCAGTCCTCTCTGTTTAATATATCTATAATGAAACTATATAAACTATGCATATACCATGAAGTGCTATGACTACTAGCTCTGGTCCATAGCTCTAATGCGTTTCATTTAGAGCTATGTTACTCTAAACTTCCCCGCTCGCATGAATGCAGACCAGCCTCTACTCTTTGGCGTAAATAAAAAGAACGTTTTTGCTACACATAAAAACAAAGGCGAGTTGTGTCATTAGAAAGCCTACTTTGGTAATTGGTTCTAGTTCTAGTGAACAGAAATAATAAATAAATAGACTTGGTAACCTAACTGTAGGGAGTGCAAACACATTAAAGAACCTGGGGGTTATCATCTATGAAAAGGCAACACAATGAGCAGAAAATAAAAATGAACCATGTAAATACAACAAATTGAGCAGAGCACTGCAGGGAGTTGAACCCCATTCCGGTAAACCAGAAGTACCACAACCAGTGCCTTGGTTTTTGTTTTGTTTTACGAGGTCCATTCGTTGAAATGTAAATGTTGCATTGCAACGGTAAAGTAATTTCACAATTGACATTGTAGGCAATAATTAATAACGGTATGGCACCAGGCCAAAGCCATGGGGATAGAGTATGTTTTGCACTCTGAGTGAGTGTGTGTGTGTGTCCGTCAGTTTGTTAACAGCTAATCTCCAGCACCATTAACCCGGTCGATGCCAAATTTTGCACACACACTCCCTGGATGCCAACGATGAACCTCTGTCCCAAATTTTCCAGAACGGCCTGTATAGCACCACACATTTTTGTATGCCCTCCGAGACTATGGACTATAGCCTTTCGCTTTTCCGCGATTTAACCTTTTTTCAAATCGTGAACAATGATGAAGAATCGCGCACTATAGCATGCCACTTAATGACCTTGGGGTCATCAAGGTCATTGATATTGATCAATAACCTTGAGCAGTATAAATGACCTTCAATAAGACTAGTAAATGACCATGACCAGTATAAATGACCTTGACAAGTACAAATGACCTTGACCAGTATAAATGACCGTGACCAGTATATGACTGACCAGTATAAATTACCTTCATGAGACTAGTAAATGACCTTGACCAGTATAAATGACCTTCATAAGACTAGTAAATGATCTTCACCAGTATGAATTACCTTGACCAGTATGCGGTCCGTGACCATGGACTATAGCCTTTCGCTTTTCCTTGATTTTCACCTTTTTTTTAAATCCTCAACAATGATGAAGAATCGCACACAATAGCGCGCCGCTCAATGACCTGAGACCATTGGCCAATGAACCATGTAAATATAACACATTGAGCAGGGCACTGCAGGGAGTTGAACCCCGTTCCGGTAAACCAGAAGTCCGACACCAGTGCCTTAGTTTTTGTGTTGTTGTTCATTTACAGGTCCAGGTGTGCATACGCATGTGCGCCTGTGCGTGTGTAGGTGCATTTGTGCATGTCTGTGCACGCTTCAATGACCACTGTTGGACCCCATGGGGATCAAGGACCTCAGGGAGCCACCCATAATTCACAACGGTCACAGCGAACTCTGTTGCATCACAACTGGTGGCCAACAGTCGTAACCAACACCGCCACCGACCCACAGGAGAATACCATCGCACAGTGGTATCAGACCAACCACAATCAGCCAGCCCTCAAACCAAACCCTTCGACCTAGAAGAACTCGAAACTGCAATGGGAAAGTTGAAACCCGGAAAAGCAGCAGGGATTGATGACATACTGGCAGAAATTATACAGCACCTGGAACCTAACGCAAATACCTGGCTCGTAGGGATGCTGAATACATGCATGGCACAGAAAACCATCCCTTCTGTCTGGAGAACGGCCAAAGTGGTTGCAATCCCTAAACCTGGCAAAGACCCATCATCCCCAAAGAGCTACCGACCCATTTCCTCCTCTGCATCACCTACAAGAGAGGCTGCTACTCCAACGCCTCATGCCACTCATAGACACCAAACTGACTAAAGACCAAGCTGGTTTCCGTCCCGGCCGCTCCTGTGCTGGACAGAGCTCAACCTCACCCAACACATTGAGGATGGGTTTGAGGGAAAACAAATAACTGGAGCAGCAACTGGAGGGCGAAGCAAGCACGCAGGCAGCTTGTGCCTGCCTGCCTGCGTGCGTGCCTGCCTGCCTTCCTCATGTGGAAGCTGCGTAGTTGAGTTTGTGTGTGTCTTTCTTTTTCTGTCTTTCTTTCTTAGGACGAAGATCAAGGTAGACGCCGTTGGAAGGCTCAACACAAGCCGATGCCCCTAGAGATCCATCCCAAAGCTTCCCTCAGGGAGTCCAGCAAGCCAGCTAGCCAGCAAGCCCGCCCAGTCAGCCAACGCAGCCAGCCAGCTCCGCCAGTCAGCCAGTGTAGAAAGTCAGGCTGCCAAGCCAGCGCACATCAGCCCTTGCAGTCAACCATTGTAGCCATACCAGCCTTGCTCAGTCAGCTCAGCCAGGCCTCTCTCGAGGCCTGGCTCTCTGTCTGCCTGGCCCGGTCTGCCCCGCCCTGCCTTGCAGCAACAGAACCAGCCTTGCTGGCAAGCCAGCCAGCTCAGAATACGAGCTCAGCAAGCCAGCGCAGCTGGCAAGCACGCAGTTAGTCTAAACCAGTTTCAGACTGGCAGGCCAAGGCAGACAGACAGGAAGACCGAGGCGCCTAGGCAGGCAGACAGGCCAGGAAGGCAACAAAGTGCAGGCAGGGGGACTATCCGGCCTACGGCTGCGCTGCAAGGGTTGGAGCCTGGCCAGCTCCTGCTGGTCTAGACTGAGTGGCTGTGGCTGCACAGTAAGGCTGCGGTAACCTAGTCTGGGCTTGCTGCTGCACTGGCTTTCTCAGCTCGCATTCTGAGCTGGCTGGCTTTCCAGAAAGGCTGGTTCTGTTGCTGCAAGGCAGGGCAGGGCAGACCGGGCCAGGCAGACAGAGAGCCAGGCCTCAAGAGAGGACTGGCTGAGCTTACTGAGCAAGGCTGGTATGGCTGCAATGGCTGACTGCAAGGGCTGATATGCTCTGGCTTGGCAGCCTGACTTTCTACACTGGCTGACTGGCGGAGCTGACTGGCTGCGTTGGCTGACTGGGCAGGCTTGCTGGCTAGCTGGCTTGCTGTGCTCCCTGAGGGAAGCTTTGGGATGGATCTCTAGGGGCATCGGCTAGTGTTGAGCCTTCCTATGGCGTCTACCTTGATCTCCGTCCTAAGAAAGAAAGACAGAAAAAGAAAGACACACACAAACCCAACTATGCAGCTTCCACCTGAGGAACCGAGACGCAAGAAAAGAACTGAGCGTCACTTGGGATGGTCACAAACTCTCCAACCATACCCACCCCATGTATCTTGGAGTTACACTGGACAGGACACCCTTCTTCAAAAAAACACCTGGAGAACACAAAAGCCACGGTCAACACCCACAATAACATCCTGTGAAAACTAGTTAACTCCCAAGTGGGGCGCAGACCCACAAACAATCCGTGCAACTGCCATGGCCCTGTCTTTCTCTACAGCAGAGTATTCCTGCTCAAGCTGGAGCCGATCACGTCACACCAAATTGGTCGACACAGCCCTAAATGACACCTGTCGCATCATCACGGGATGGGTCAAGAAAACACCTGTCCCGTCCGTGCCTTTATGCGCTAGCCGGCACCTCCCCCCGCACATCAGACGACTGTGTAACGCTCAAGATGAATGGAAAACACAGGAGATAGACAGTGAAGTCTGGAATGAAATGATAGAGAACACCTCACACACACAGTTTCCTTTCGTGGCTGTTTACATTCGAGGGTCGCCGGTCCTCTCAAACGGAACAGTTTAACGTCATGCCCAGGACGAAAAGATATAGAGAACACCATAATGACAAATGACAAATAACAGCAGGAAGGCATGGGCCACAATCCACCGTCTTGGCAAAGACCACACCACCCATAATTCACAACGGTCACAGCAAATTCTGTTGCATCACAACTAGTGTAGGTATTGGATGGAGCCCACACACCACAGGTATAAGAAAGACGTGATGCAGAGGAGGGAAATGGGTCGGTAGCTCTTCGGGGATAATGGGTCTTTGCCAGGTTTAGGGATTGCAACCACTTTGGCCTTTTTCCAGACAGAAGGGGTGGTTTTCTGTGCTGTGCATGTGTTCAGCATCCCCACAAGCCAGGGCCTTGAGTTAGGTCCCAGGTGCTGTATCATTTCTGCCAGTAGGTCATCAATCCCTGCTGCTTTTCCGGGTTTCAACTTTCCCATTGCAGTTTCAAGTTCTTCTAGGTCGAAGGGTTTGGTTTGAGTGATGGCTGATTATGGTTGGTCTGATACCACTGTGCGATGGTATTCTATGTGGGTCGGTGGCGGTGTTGGTTACAACTGTTGGCCACCAGTTGTGACCAAGACCGCCACCAACCCACAGGAGAATACCATCGCACAGTGGTATCAGACCAACCACAATCAGCCAGCCTTCAAACCAAACCCTTCGACCTAGAAGAACGTGAAACTGCAATGGGAAAGTTGAAACCCGGAAAAGCAGCAGGGATTGATGACCTACTAGCAGAAATGATACAGCACCTGGGACCTAACGGAAAGACCTGGCTTGTGGGGATGCTGAACACATGCATAGCACAGAAAACCATCCCTTCTGTCTGGAAAAAGGCCAAAGTGGTTGCAATCCCTAAACCTGGCAAAGACCCATTATCGCCAAAGAGCTACCGACCCATTTCCCTCCTCTGCATCACCTACAAGCCTATCCCGTCACACCAAATTGGTCGACACAGCCCTAAATGACACCTGTGGCATCATCATAGGATGCATCAAGACAACACCTGACCCTGTCCCAACACCTGTTTACATTCGAGGGTCGCCGGTCCTCTCGAACGGAACAGTTTAACGTCATGCCCAGGACGAAAAGATATAGAGAACACCAACATGACAAATAACAGCAGGAAGGCATGGGCCACAATCCACCGTCTTGGCAAAGACCACACCACCCATAATTCACAACGGTCACAGCAAACTCTATTGCATCACAACTGGTGTAGTTATTGGATGGAGCCCGCACACCACCAAAAAAAATAAAAACAACATACTATAGTATGCCCTCCGTGACCATGGACTTTAGCCTTTCGCTTTTCTGCAATTTAACCTTTTTTCAAATCCTCAACAATGATGAAGAATCGCGCACTATAGCGTGCCACTTAATGACCTTGACCAATATCAATGACCTTGACCAGTATAAATGACCTTGACAAGTACAAATGACCTTGACCAGTATAAATGACCTTCACCAGTAGAAATGACCGTGACCAGTATATGACTGTGACCAGTATAAATTACCTTCATGAGACTAGTAATTGACCTTGACCAGTATAAATGACCTTTAGAAGACTAGTAAATGATCTTCACCAGTATAAATGACCTTTAGAAGACTAGTAAATGATCTTCACCAGTATAAATGACCTTGACCAGTATGCGGTCCGTGACCATGGACTATAGCCTTTTGCTTTTCCTTGATTTTCACCTTTAAAAAATCCTCAACAATGATGAAGAATCGCACACTATAGCGCGCCGCTCAATGACCTGAGACCATGGACCAATGAATGAAATACAACACATTGAGCAGGGCACTGCAGGGAGTTGAACCCCGTTCCGGTAAACCAGAAGTCCGACACCAGTGCCTTAGTTTTTGTGTTGTTGTTCATTTAAAGGTCCAGGTGTGCATACGCATGTGCCCCTGTGTGTGTAGGTGCATGTGTGCATGTGTGTGCACGCTTCAATGACCACTGTTGGACCCAATGGCGATCAAGGACCTCAGGGAGCCACCCATAATTCACAACAGTCACAGCGAACTCTGTTGCATCACAACTGGTGGCCAACAGTCGTAACCAACACCGCCACGACCCACAGGAGAATACCATCGCACAGTGGTATCAGACCAACCACAATCAGCCAGCCCTCAAACCAAACCCTTCGACCTAGAAGAACTCAAAACTGCAATGGGAAAGTTGAAACCCGGAAAAGCAGCAGGGATTGATGACATACTGGCAGAAATTATACAGCACCTGGAACCTAACGCAAAGACCTGGCTCGTGGGGATGCTGAACACATGCATGGCACAGAAAACCATCCCTTCTGTCTGGAGAAAAGCCAAAGTGGTTGCAATCCCCAAACCTGGCAAAGACCCATCATCCTCAAAGAGCTACCGACCCATTTCCCTCCTCTGCATCACCTACAAGAGAGGCTGCTACTCCAACGCCTCATACCACTCATAGACACCAAGCTGACTAAAGACCAAGCTGGTTTCCGTCCTGTGCTGGACAGAGCTCAACCTCACCCAACACATTGAGGATGGGTTTGAGGGAAAACAAATAACTGGAGCAGCAACTGGAGGGCGAAGCAAGCACGCAGGCAGCTTGTGCCTGCCTGCCTTCCTCATGTGGAAGCTGCATAGTTGAGTTTGTGTGTGTGTTTCTTTTTCTGTCTTTCTTTCTTAGGACGAAGATCAAGGTAGACGCCGTTGGAAGGCTCAACACAAGCCGATGCCCCTAGAGATCCATCCCAAAGCTTCCCTCAGGGAGTCCAGCAAGCCAGCTAGCCAGCAAGCCCGCCCAGTCAGCCAACGCAGCCAGCCAGCTCCGCCAGTCAGCCAGTGTAGAAAGTCAGGCTGCCAAGCCAGCGCACATCAGCCCTTGCAGTCAACCATTGTAGCCATACCAGCCTTGCTCAGTCAGCTCAGCCAGGCCTCTCTCGAGGCCTGGCTCTCTGTCTGCCTGGCCCGGTCTGCCCCGCCCTGCCTTGCAGCAACAGAACCAGCCTTGCTGGCAAGCCAGCCAGCTCAGAATACGAGCTCAGCAAGCCAGCGCAGCTGGCAAGCACGCAGTTAGTCTAAACCAGTTTCAGACTGGCAGGCCAAGGCAGACAGACAGGAAGACCGAGGCGCCTAGGCAGGCAGACAGGCCAGGAAGGCAACAAAGTGCAGGCAGGGGGACTGTCCGGCCTAAGGCTGCGCTGCAAGGGTTGGAGCCTGGCCAGCTCCTGCTGGTCTAGACTGAGTGGCTGTGGCTGCACAGTAAGGCTGCGGTAACCTAGTCTGGGCTTGCTGCTGCACTGGCTTGCTCAGCTCGCATTCTGAGCTGGCTGGCTTTCCAGAAAGGCTGGTTCTGTTGCTGCAAGGCAGGGCAGGGCAGACCGGGCCAGGCAGACAGAGAGCCAGGCCTCAAGAGAGGCCTGGCTGAGCTGACTGAGCAAGGCTGGTATGGCTGCAATGGCTGACTGCAAGGGCTGATATGCTCTGGCTTGGCAGCCTGACTTTCTACACTGGCTGACTGGCGGAGCTGACTGGCTGCGTTGGCTGACTGGGCAGGCTTGCTGGCTAGCTGGCTTGCTGTGCTCCCTGAGGGAAGCCTTGGGATGGATCTCTAGGGGCATCGGCTAGTGTTGAGCCTTCCTATGGCGTCTACCTTGATCTCCGTCCTAAGAAAGAAAGACAGAAAAAGAAAGACACACAAACCCAACTATGCAGCTTCCACCTGAGGAACCGAGACGCGAGAAAAGAACTGAGCGTCACTTGGGATGGTCACAAACTCTCCAACCATACCCACCCCATGTATCTTGGAGTTACACTGGACAGGACACTCTTCTTCAAAAAAACACCTGGAGAACACAAAAGCCACGGTCAACACCCACAATAACATCCTGTGAAAACTAGTGAACTCCCAAGTGGGGCGCAGACCCACAAACAATCCGTGCAACTGCCATGGCCCTGTCTTTCTCTACAGCAGAGTATGCCTGCTCAAGCTGGAGCCGATCACGTCACACCAAATTGGTCGACACAGCCCTAAATGACACCTGTCGCATCATCACGGGATGGGTCAAGACAACACCTGTCCCGTCCGTGCCTTTATGCGCTAGCCGGCACCTCCCCCCGCACATCAGACGACTGTGTAACGCTCAAGATGAATGGAAAACACAGGAGATAGACAGTGAAGTCTGGAATGAAATGATAGAGAACACCTCACACACACAGTTTCCTTTCGTGGCCGTTTACATTCGAGGGTCGCCGGTCCTCTCGAACGGAACAGTTTAACGTCATGCCCAGGACGAAAAGATATAGAGAACACCATAATGACAAATAACAGCAGGAAGGCATGGGCCACAATCCACCGTCTTGGCAAAGACCACACCACCCATAATTCACAACGGTCACAGCAAACTCTGTTGCATCACAACTGGTGTAGGTATTGGATGGAGCCCGCACACCACAGGTATAAGAAAGACGTGATGCAGAGGAGGGAAATGGGTCGGTAGCTCTTCGGGGATAATGGGTCTTTGCCAGGTTTAGGGATTGCAACTACTCCAGCCTTTTTCCAAACAGAAGGGATGGTTTTCTGTGCTATGCATGTGTTCAGCATCCCCACAAGCCAGGTCCTTGCGATATGTCCCAGGTGCTGTATCATTTCTGCCAGTATGCCATCAATCCCTGCTGCTTTTCCGGGTTTCAACTTTCCCATTGCAGTTTCACGTTCTTCTAAGTCGAAGGGTTTGGTTTGAGGGCTGGCTGATTGTGGTTGGTCTGATACCACTGTGCGATGGTATTCTATGTGGGTCGGTGGCGGTGTTGGTTACAACTGTCCACCAGTTGTGACCAAGACCGCCACCGACCCACAGGAGAATACCATCGCACAGTGGTATCAGACCAACCACAATCAGCCAGCCCTCAAACCAAACCCTTCGACCTAGAAGAACTTGAAACTGCAATGGGAAAGTTGAAACCCGGAAAAGCAGCAGGGATTGATGACCTACTGGCAGAAATGTTACAGCACCTGGGACCCAACGCAAAGACCTGGCTTGTGGGGATGCTGAACACATGCATAGCACAGAAAACCATCCCTTCTGTCTGGGAAAAGGCCAAAGTGGTTGCAATCCCTAAACCTGGCAAAGACCCATTATCCACAAAGAGCTACCGACCCATTTCCCTCTGCATCACCTACAAGGCTATATGAGAAGCTGCTACTCCAACGCCTTGTTGCCACTCATAGATACCAAGCTGACTAAAGACCAAGCTGGTTTCCGTCCCAGCCGCTCCTGTGCTGGACAGAGCTCAACCTCACCCAACACATTGAGGATGGGTTTGAGGGGAAACAAATAACTGGAGCAGCATTCAGAGATCTCTCTGCTGCCTACGACACTGTCCAACACCGCACAATGGTCAGGAAAAGCCTCCTCAACAACAGGCGCTTCTATGTCCAGTTAAATGACCAGAGGAGTAAATGGAAAGCCCAAAAGAACGGCCTCCAACAAGGTAGCGTGCTCGCCCCCCTCCTTTTCAATATCTACACAAACGACCAGCCACTACCCAATGCCTAAAGCCAGCGTTTCATCTACGCCGACAACCTCTGCATTACGACCCAACAAGCAGACTTCCAGAAGATTGAGTCTGTCCTTGAAAGTGCCCTCTAAGAAATGTCAAGCTACTACAATACAACCACCTGAAACCCAACCTATAGAGAACACCTCACACACACATAATTTCCTTTCGTGGCCGTTTACATTCGAGGGTCGCTGGTCCTCTCGAACGGAACAGTTTAACGTCATGCCCAGGACGAAAAGATATAGAGAACACCAACATGTCAAATAACAGCAGGAAGGCATGGGCCACAATCCACCGTCTTGGCAAAAACCACACCACCCATAATTCACAACGGTCACAGCAAACTCTGTTGCATCACAACTGGTGTAGGTATTGGATGGAGCCCGCACACCACAGGTATAAGAAAGACGTTCTTTGTTGAAATACTGACAGCGTTTCGATCCATTTGATCTTCATCAGGTCATGTGTACACAAAACATACTTTTATACTAAGGGAGTGCCCCCATTAAACAATCAAAATACCACATTTTGGTGCCCCTCCCATCACTGCAGGTGTGACACGTCAACCCTGAGTGAGTAGGTGGGGACCCAGACATATTGATGTAAATATAGTCTGTTCAGAAATTGTAGTGCCTCTCATAGAGCTTGTAGGTGATGCAGAGGAGGGAAATGGGTCGGTAGCTCTTCGGGGATAATGGGTCTTTGCCAGGTTTAGGGATTGCAACTACTCCAGCCTTTTTCCAAACAGAAGGGATGGTTTTCTGTGCTATGCATGTGTTCAGCATCCCCACAAGCCAGGTCCTTGCGATAGGTCCCAGGTGCTGTATCATTTCTGCCAGTATGCCATCAATCCCTGCTGCTTTTCCGGGTTTCAACTTTCCCATTGCAGTTTCACGTTCTTCTAAGTCGAAGGGTTTGGTTTGAGGGCTGGCTGATTGTGGTTGGTCTGATACCACTGTGCGATGGTATTCTATGTGGGTCGGTGGCGGTGTTGGTTACAACTGTTGGCCACCAGTTGTGACCAAGACCGCCACCGACCCACAGGAGAATACCATCGCACAGTGGTATCAGACCAACCACAATCAGCCAGCCCTCAAACCAAACCCTTCGACCTAGAAGAACTTGAAACTGCAATGGGAAAGTTGAAACCCGGAAAAGCAGCAGGGATTGATGACCTACTGGCAGAAATGTTACAGCACCTGGGACCCAACGCAAAGACCTGGCTTGTGGGGATGCTGAACACATGCATAGCACAGAAAACCATCCCTTCTGTCTGGGAAAAGGCCAAAGTGGTTGCAATCCCTAAACCTGGCAAAGACCCATTATCCACAAAGAGCTACCGACCCATTTCCCTCTGCATCACCTACAAGGCTATATGAGAAGCTGCTACTCCAACGCCTTGTTGCCACTCATAGATACCAAGCTGACTAAAGACCAAGCTGGTTTCCGTCCCAGCCGCTCCTGTGCTGGACAGAGCTCAACCTCACCCAACACATTGAGGATGGGTTTGAGGGGAAACAAATAACTGGAGCAGCATTCAGAGATCTCTCTGCTGCCTACGACACTGTCCAACACCGCACAATGGTCAGGAAAAGCCTCCTCAACAACAGGCGCTTCTATGTCCAGTTAAATGACCAGAGGAGTAAATGGAAAGCCCAAAAGAACGGCCTCCAACAAGGTAGCGTGCTCGCCCCCCTCCTTTTCAATATCTACACAAACGACCAGCCACTACCCAATGCCTAATGCCAGCGTTTCATCTACGCCGACAACCTCTGCATTACGACCCAACAAGCAGACTTCCAGAAGATTGAGTCTGTCCTTGAAAGTGCCCTCCAAGAAATGTCAAGCTACTACAATACAACCACCTGAAACCCAACCTATAGAGAACACCTCACACACACATAATTTCCTTTCGTGGCCGTTTACATTCGAGGGTCGCTGGTCCTCTCGAACGGAACAGTTTAACGTCATGCCCAGGACGAAAAGATATAGAGAACACCAACATGTCAAATAACAGCAGGAAGGCATGGGCCACAATCCACCGTCTTGGCAAAAACCACACCACCCATAATTCACAACGGTCACAGCAAACTCTGTTGCATCACAACTGGTGTAGGTATTGGATGGAGCCCGCACACCACAGGTATAAGAAAGACGTTCTTTGTTGAAATACTGACAGCGTTTCGATCCATTTGATCTTCATCAGGTCATGTGTACACAAAACATACACTTTTATACTAAGGGAGTGCCCCCATTAAACAATCAAAATACCACATTTTGGTGCCCCTCCCATCACTGCAGGTGTGACACGTCAACCCTGAGTGAGTAGGTGGGGACCCAGACATATTGATGTAAATATAGTCTGTTCAGAAATTGTAGTGCCTCTCATAGAGCTTGTAGGTGATGCAGAGGAGGGAAATGGGTCGGTAGCTCTTCGGGGATAATGGGTCTTTGCCAGGTTTAGGGATTGCAACTACTCCAGCCTTTTTCCAAACAGAAGGGATGGTTTTCTGTGCTATGCATGTGTTCAGCATCCCCACAAGCCAGGTCCTTGCGATAGGTCCCAGGTGCTGTATCATTTCTGCCAGTATGCCATCAATCCCTGCTGCTTTTCCGGGTTTCAACTTTCCCATTGCAGTTTCACGTTCTTCTAAGTCGAAGGGTTTGGTTTGAGGGCTGGCTGATTGTGGTTGGTCTGATACCACTGTGCGATGGTATTCTATGTGGGTCGGTGGCGGTGTTGGTTACAACTGTTGGCCACCAGTTGTGACCAAGACCGCCACCGACCCACAGGAGAATACCATCGCACAGTGGTATCAGACCAACCACAATCAGCCAGCCCTCAAACCAAACCCTTCGACCTAGAAGAACTTGAAACTGCAATGGGAAAGTTGAAACCCGGAAAAGCAGCAGGGATTGATGACCTACTGGCAGAAATGTTACAGCACCTGGGACCCAACGCAAAGACCTGGCTTGTGGGGATGCTGAACACATGCATAGCACAGAAAACCATCCCTTCTGTCTGGGAAAAGGCCAACGTGGTTGCAATCCCTAAACCTGGCAAAGACCCATTATCCACAAAGAGCTACCGACCCATTTCCCTCTGCATCACCTACAAGGCTATATGAGAAGCTGCTACTCCAACGCCTTGTTGCCACTCATAGATACCAAGCTGACTAAAGACCAAGCTGGTTTCCGTCCCAGCCGCTCCTGTGCTGGACAGAGCTCAACCTCACCCAACACATTGAGGATGGGTTTGAGGGGAAACAAATAACTGGAGCAGCATTCAGAGATCTCTCTGCTGCCTACGACACTGTCCAACACCGCACAATGGTCAGGAAAAGCCTCCTCAACAACAGGCGCTTCTATGTTCAGTTAAATGACCAGAGGAGTAAATGGAAAGCCGAAAAGAACGGCCTCCCACAAGGTAGCGCGCTCGCCCCCCTCCTTTTCAATATCTAAACAAACGACCAGCCACTTGAAACCCAACCCATCAAAAACCCAACTATGCAGCTTCCACCTGAGGAACCGAGACGCAAAAAAAGAACTGAGCATCACAAACTCTCAAACCATACCCACCCCATGTAACTTGGAGTTACACTGGACAGTTTAACGTCATGCCCAGGACGAAAAGTTATAGAGAACACCAACATGACAAACCCTACACTTAAACCCTCTATATTTAATAAAAAACAATTCTGGACAGGAATCCTGTATTGCAGGGGTGCCCAAAAGGTACATCGTGATCTACCAGTAATCACAAAGGCTGTGCAGGTAGACCATATGGCATGCCCCTGTATATAATCTATCACTTGAATTAAGGTGACTTGACACCAGCTCAAATGTTGCACACAAACATCAGTAGCAAAAGTACAAAGTTATTGTGACAGTAATAATTGCTATAGTGTGTGTTCAGTAACAGGAATATTCCTGTCTCTCCAGCTCTTTAATAAATAGAAAAGGGTTTAATCAGGAGTTGTAGTAGCCACAGGATAATCTAAGCGGTGGATATTGCTCTTGTCTTCATGTCTTTATGTATGTAAATTGTCTTGTTGTTTGTGTCAAATGCGTGTATATGTGTTCTGCATATACTTGGCTGCTGTGTTGCAAGATAATGGGAGTTACTGATACTATGGGAGTGAATGGGAGTGAAAGGGAGGTACTGTTACTATGGGACTGATACTATGGGAGTGCATGGGAGTGGATGGGAGTGAATGGGAGGTATTGTTAATATGGGACTGATACTATTTGAGTGAATGGGAGTGAATGGGAGGTACTGTTACTATGGGACTGATACGATGAGAGTGAATGGGACTGAATGGGGTGTACTGTTACTATGTGACTGAATGGGAGTGAATAAAAGTGAATGGGAGTGAATGGGACTGAATGAGAGGTACCGTTACTATGGGACTGTGTTTAACAAAAAACTGGAGAGACCGGGAGACCTCTGTTACTGAACAAACACTATAGCAATGATTTTGTCACAATATAGAGCTATTTAACACTGTTACTGAACACACACTATAGCAATGATTACTGTCACACTATAGAGCTATTTAACACTGTTACTGAACACACACTATAGCAATGATTACTGTCACACTATAGAGCTATTTAACACTGTTACTGAACACACACTATAGCAATGATTACTGTCACACTATAGAGCTATTTAACACTGTTACTGAACACACACTATAGCAATGATTACTGTCACACTATAGAGCTATTTAACACTGTTACTGAACACACACTATAGCAATGATTACTGTCACACTATAGAGCTATTTAACACTGTTACTGAACACACACTCTATAGCAATGATTACTGTCACAATACAGAGCAATTTAATTTAGGTAACCAAATTGACCCCAATAGTAGATCTTTACACTCTCAATAGTTCAATTGTTGTTAAGCATCTGCTTAATTTCCAAAAAACTACACAATTAGAGAATGTAGAAGATTGCTACTTTTGATCCTTGGATTTTATAATGCTGATTGTAGCATAGCGATAGTGGTTAGTGACTGAGCTTTGTTAACATGAGTGCCCGGGATCGTTTCCCACCAATTTCAAAGAATGTTTGTTGCTTCGTGCCAATTTTCACAGAATGTTTGTCCTTTTACCTACCAGACAATACTCTTCTCACCTCTAGTCGATTATTTATTCAGCGTTTGAGCCACGGACCAACATTTGAGGCCATCTAGTCTCTCAGACCCATTTGAGCCACTGACCACCATTGTGAGAGTCTATTAATGTGAAATGGTGGTCCATGGCTCAAACATGTTATCACTTTTGAAGTTACTTGTTGTGTTTAGATATGTAAATACTACTCTTTAAAGCCGTGTTTCGGTAGTCGAGTGGGTACTGTCGACGGTTAGTAAACATTGAGGCCGGGCATAGTTGTTTATAAACCTTCGACACTAACCATTCGGCTACTGAAACACTGTTTTACAGTTTCGTACAAACATCATATATAAACATCATAACAAGTAACTTCAAGTGATAGACGTTTGAACACACAAACAACAACAGCGTTAAGTATTAAATAACATTTAATCACTTACTTGCTCCGAAGACCGATGGTGACGTGGCACTTCCAAACAAACACTGACCAAACCTACCTCCACCCGTCTCTTCCGTATTTGAGGGCGGCGGCACTTCCTTCCGGTGTGAGGCCACGCCCGCGAGATTTAACCGGGAATCTATTGTAGTCATATTGTAGTCATATTGCCCCTACGTTACATCCGGGTCCCTTGGTCCCATCCGCTTCTAATGCAAAATAGCTACATATGAACGTGTGAATCTTTTTTTTTTTTTACAATAACGTTATTTGTCAGAAAGGAAGCCATTGAGGGTTAAAATGGGTCTTAATGCTTCCAACTCATATAACTGTCACCAACAACACTTTTAATGATATTACATGAAGCAGACAGCCCTGTGATGAAACCTTTAGCATTACACTGTGGTTAATACGTTTTTATTCACAATGGAATGTTATTGTACTCTTAATATATCATGGTGTAGCACAGCACAGTAGATTCATATTTCAATCGATCTGGGATGTTAAAATTGTGCAAAACTCTGTTCAATGAATGGCCTCTTCTGCTACATTAAAATTACTAAACATTAAACGTTACTTATACCTGTTATTGAGACTCCTATAGAGCATGTTGACATGGATAGCTTGGTTAGTAGTATCTCTGTTAGTTAATGCAGTTTGATTGATTCAATTAATAGCCTATTTTATTAGACAAAAATGTAGAACAGTAGTGTCATAGAGTGGAAAATGCCATTTGGTTTAATGTCACAGAATGCAGTGCCACGTAGAGCAGCATGATAAATGGTTAACTTTATAGTGTGTTCAAAAATGGCAGATCTGCAAGTTCAGTGTCTTGAATGAGATGTGCTGTGAGTTTGCATATCTGCTATTGTCCAGCATAGGACCGTTGCACAGTGAAGTATAGACAAGGCTTTAGGATTTATAAGTCGTTTTTAGAATATAATAGAATATTCACTCCAGTGAATAGCATTTATCCATTTAGATAACTTTTTGATGTTATTTAATTACTTATTTTTACACAGAAACATAATGTGTGTCTTTACAATAACTGTAATGTAATAATAATACTAATAATGTAATGTAATAATTATTAATTAAATAACCTTATTTTATTCTGAAGGCAACCGGATGTCTTAAATTAGCTAGCTCTCAGACAGGAAGTTCTAAATTAGCTCAAAAGACGGAGCCTCTTGGCGGCGACAAACAAAGCTCTTCCGCTTCAGGTCCAGTGTGTAACCACACTGATGTGTCCCCCTAGAAACACACACTCTTCTAGTAACTAGAAGCAGTTCCGTGCACTTCTCGCAAGCACGGCAAGCACACGGCCGTGACATGAAACAAACCATGAATCAAATGTTATGGCAACTAAAAAGGAACATTAGTAGCAGTGGGAACTAGGAACAACCGGTATCTGGAGGGGGGGGGGGGGAAGGATAAAACAGCTCCTTCTGCTGTTTCTCAGCTGGGATTCTGTTCTTTATAGTCCCTGGTGAGCCACATTAGAGGTGCATTAGCACCACCTACTGGACCTACTGTGAAACGACAAATGCTGGAAATTGACATAATTTACTTGAAAGTGTATGAGATATCAGATATGAAAATGTCATGATTGATATGTATGTAGGCTTGTAGGCTACAAATAGAATGGCAGTAGTTTACCAATAATCCAAATCATTGTATTATTACCAAAACACAGAACACTGAATACTTTCATATTTATGTTTAAATCGTGGAAATAGCTGATCTATGATCTCACAACGTGTCACCTCATGAAGCATGTGGGCTTTCACGTCAATCTGCTATTTCAGTGTTTGTCTGTTTGAATATTTATTAAATGACCACTTTTTAACCCATCTACATATAATTGGTCCTCATTAATGTTCATGCGAAGAATAGAAAATGCCACAATTATCTTCTACTCGGTCTGTGTCTCATAGCAGGGCTGCGGGCAGTTCAGAAACCCGTCCACGTACCAGTGACATCATCGATGGGGAATGTGCAATGCCATAATGAGAAAAAAATATTGTTTTAAACAAAATCTGCCTATACGATGATGTCACTGTATGGTGGTGTAGTGAATCTTGTAGACCAGGCCCATCTCTAACCCAATACATAAACATAAGCTTAATTATCTAACCTATAATAAACTTATATCTCGAAAGTAATGCCTAAACTTAACAGTCTCTTGCATATCAAACCTCTTTGTCGCAAATAGCTAATCTACACGCTCATAAATTACAACACGTAGCAAAGAGACACATGGTGTGAGCTTGTACTGTAGATCTGCCATGTTGGACCCATGTTGGCCTATTTTCACAGAATGTCTATTATTATATTATATATTATATATATTATATGTGGGGCGACTGTGGCTCAAGAGGTAGAGCAGGTCGTCCAATGATCCATGGGTCGGTGGTTCGAATCCCGGCTCCTCCTGTCTACATGTCGAAGTGTCCTTGGACAAAGACACTGAACCCCAACTTGCTCCCGATGTGCTGGTTGGTGCCTTGCATGGCTTCCGCCGCAATCGGTGTGTGAATGGGTGAATGTAATGCACAATCTATGTAAAGCGCCTTGGATAAAGGCGCTATATAAATGCACCATTTACCATTTATGTCCAGAATAGGGATGCTGGGGTAAAATAACCACTTCATTAAACCAATGCTACTCTTACAATATACATATATCACACACTAGACTTGACTAAAGGACTTGACTGGAGGTTAGTGTCGTTGGTCTTGGAGAGCTCTGTGACAGTGGTGGCTTTGGTGTCCAGGGTTCCTTAGGCCGGGCAGTGGTACTTAACCCATTCTGACCGGGCACCCATTTTGGTGTTGGCATCATGTTATGCTTTAGCTATTGAAAAATAGCAGATCTACAAGCTCATATCGCGCCACCGAGTGGCGCGATACGAGCTTGTAGGTCTGCTATTTTTTGAAAAATCGAAGAACGACTGACATTTTTTTAATCTGATCTCAGGTCCGAATGGGTTAATAATGAAACTGTCAGGATGTAATAGACATTTTTTTTAATCTGATCTCAGGTCAGAATGGGTTAAAGTAGCCTATAGGATCCGGGGACCCCCTGGGGTCCTTGAAGTTGTTTCAGCCTAGGGGGTCCCATTGCAAAATGATTATTATTGATGGTTAGGAACCAAATGGACTCTTGTGGGTCAGTAACTGAGTGTGTACAGATAGAATCAAATGGACCCTTACAGTTTTATACCCATCTGTAACTCTAAGGGCCGATTCATACTCCTATTTTAGAGCCGAATAAAAGTCGGTTCGGCGCTGTAGAGCCTACAATGTGACGTCATTTGAGGTTTTGGGGGGGGGGGGGGGGGGGGGGGTACCGTCCTAAAGTCGGCTCTTCGGTGCTACTGAAAATTTCTGACGAGCCGAAATCATTTCGGCACTACTGCGCCGAAACAGCAGTAAAATGAGTACGAGTATGAATCGGCCCTAAGTGTGTACAACATACAAATAGAACCAAATGGACCTTTACACTGATAACCCTTCCACAATAGTATAGCTTTTTTTTACATTTTCGATCCAAGCCTTGCATGGTTTCCTCCACCATCGGTGTGTGAATGTATAATGCACAATCTATGTACAGTATATGTTAAGTGCTTTGGGTAAAAGCGCTATATAAATGCACCATTACATTTACCATTTGTCCGAACACGAGTTCCACCTCTTTCATTTTTAGAGGTCTGAGAGAAAAACAAATTAACCAGTGAAAGCTACGTTTAGCTTTAATGATACAACGACAGTTAATGTTGCCGCGTTCCCACAGCATCAAATATGACATCTGACAAACAGCCTTTCACAAAAGCAATATTTATCAAATATTTACAGAGTGAAATCATACATTTTACATTAATCTCTGCTTATCGAGTCCATTGCCGAACACATACAGCACACCACAGATTAAAACTCAGTCAAGATTACAATTAACAGCTTCAAATCGGTTGTTTGCTGTAGTTTTCCCCCTCTCTGACAGCTAGTTGGATAGCCGGGCTACTTCAGGTAAAAGCAGCATGGAAACAAAAGACTAATTTTCTTTCATTATTATGACAAAAGGAAACATTCAGCGGGTGCATGTGTTTGGTCCGACATAATAACGGTCCGACAGGCTACACCCTACCCAAACAAAACCCAACCCTAAACCTAACCTTACATGAAGTTAGTTTTAAACTGCCACGCGTGTCGGAAGCCATGGGTAAGTTTTAACCCGAGAAGGAGAAGTCCGCACACAGCCTTATAGCTCCAACAGTGTTTATTATAATTTAAAACGGCCTTCATCAGATGTCACTGTGTCACCTGATGAAGGCCGCTCACGGCCGAAGCGTTGTGTCCAGAAGAAATGTCAGTGTTTTAAATATTAATAAACACCTTTTGTCCGGCACCAGCGAGGAACTGGACGTGCGCAAGCCACCTGTTTTAAACCCAGGCACAGGTTAGCTGTATAACCGGCCACACACGTCGGGAGCCACGGGTGAGTTTTAATCCAGCCACAGGGTTAGTTGTAACACGCCGCATCATGTCGGCGGAGCCATGTTGTTGTCGGCCTAATGCCTGTCAAACTGTTAGTATGTCTAACCAACTTATGCACCCCAGAATCAGCAGTACAATTATGAGGTGGGGGGAGGGGGGGCACCAGTGCGTCTTTATACAAGCTTGTTGTGTTTGATAAGTGCTTAGGGTTTGTTGGGCTTTGAGTGAGCCATGACGAGGGGGGGGCAGTATAACTTCATCACGTACACGACAAAAGTTATGAACTTCATAAACGATGAAAGTCAACTGTATTAAGCAACATATTATTCTCACTGCAGTGACGAGCTGGGGCAAAAGCACCAGTTGCGTCGCCCGTTTGCCGAGACGGCACTCCCCCTGTTGTGTCGCTTTGCAATGTTCATGTTTGTCCACTGAAAATACCTACAGGGGGCACGGCGGCGCAGTCGTATAGCGCCGTCGCCTCACAGCTAGAAGGTCCTGGGTTTGATTCCCGTTGGGGACGCTGGGGGGCGTGTTCTCTCCTCCGCGTCATCAGCGCCCATACCCTAGGTGGGGTTGGCAAAAGGGCCTTTCTGTGTGAAGTTTGCATGTTCTCTCCCCGTGTCAAAAAAACATGCAGTAATCCTGGTCTCTATACTGCCTCCCCCTGGCCAGCCGGGGCGCCTGATGGAGGGGGAAAGGAACTGGTTGGAATAACGTGTTCCTTCCACGTGCAACGTCCAACTGGGGAAACTCCCCCCCTGTCAGGTGAAAAGAAGTGGCTTGGACTCATGGAGCATGTGGTCAGTCCGTTGCTCTCCCCAGGTTGGCAGAGGGAGTGTATAGCGCCCAGGATTACATTGACACTGGGTGAACAAAATGGTTTAAAAAAAAAATCGTGGTACAAAAAAAAAGGAAAGAAAAGAAAGACACTACATGTAATGTCTTACCGCTGTAGAAATATGTGAAATGATAAAACAAACAAATGAAATCATCCGTCAGCATGCAATGGGACAGGACGGACAGCCCCCGTCGGGTCATTATCTGATACAGAGGGGGATGCTGTCGCTGTAAAAACTTGGGTGATGCATGTGGTCGAATCCTCCTCGCCCCCCCCCCCAAGCTGTCACGGGCGTGGTAATGTGTTGGAATAAACAGCATGAAATAAAGCCCCTTCCACAAAAGTAATAATATACAATCAGCCAGTGACTGTCGTCCACAGATGCTATGTTTAAGAGACCATACAGAATACACACAGTATACAGCAGTTGTAGAAGCCGCACATGTTACTGCACTGTTGTTGGTTTATGTTCGGGGAGGAACTATTCAGAAACATTCAAGTTTTAGTACCAAACGGGGAGGGATGGGTGGGGGGTGGGGGGGGGGCAGCTCCCAAGTGTTCTTTTGGTGGCAAGGATTGGGGAGGAGGGGGGGAACGCATAAAATCCACAGGACACGCAAGCGTAGGTGTACGGACGCTGCTTTTCTTCCGCTCCGTGTTCAAGGAGAATTTCAAACTAGAAGGCTTTCTTACCTTTTATTTGTAGTTGTTACGTCCCCACCAAAGAGGTCCAGGTGTTATTTTGTGCAAAAGCGCATTATTGGCTATTTCCCCTACCATAAGCCCTAATTGAATTGAATTGAATTGAATTGGGCGTTGGGTTTTAGTCCTATTCGCTTATTTCCACCACTCAATTTCGTTTTAAATATATCCTCTCTTCATGATGTAAATAGCATCCCAAGCGGCACACTTTACTACTTATTTAGATGGAAATAAGAATCAGCACTAAAACCCAACCCCCATTGAGGGCTTATGGTATAGGGGAAAAAGACAATAATGTGCTTTTGCACAAAATAACACCTGGACCTCTTTGGTGGGGACGTAACAACTACACACGCTTTATTGGGTGAACGTTCTCGTTAACCCCTGGCCCAACTGTGACGTCTGGTCACCTCTAACCCATTCTGACCGGGCACCCATTTTGGTGTCGGCATCATGTTATGCTTTAGCTATTGAAAAATAGCAGATCTACAAGCTCATATCGCGCCACCGAGTGGCGCGATACGAGCTTGTAGGTCTGCTATTTTTGAAGAATCGAAGAACGACTGACATTTTTAGAATCTGATCTCAGGTCAGAATGGGTTCATCAGACCAGTGTGTGTCCGGCGGAAACCTCGTATGAATCTGATCTCAGGTCAGAATGGGCTAAATATAGTGTTGTAGTACACCAGTCCGGTCTCAAGTCCACAATTTTCATTTACTCGGTCTCGTCCTGGTCTGGCCCATAAGTTGACTCGAATCACAAGTCACTACAATGCAATGAAATAATTGTATTATACCATTCACGTTAACTTCATAAGAGATCCGTCTGGCGCTTATATAGACAGCTGTCTTATTAAGTAACGGATCACATATCATAGAACTGGCCAGGCTGTAGTAGTATATTATACCTACTGTACCTAATCATTATTTTAGCAGACCTTTTCGGTGAGATCGGCTGCATTCGTTAACATGGAGTGGAAGGAAAGCAGTGTCCGTGCGCCTACGCTTGCACGTTCTGTGGGTTCCGTGTGTTTATACGGGGCGTCGTGGGGCCTCCTATGCGACGCCGTGGTCCACCTTTGTGTGAATGCTGTTGTCACTGTGCACTTTGATCTCCATCATGTCCGGCTTCAGGGTCTCCTTTCCGTTCTCCTCCTTCAGCGGTAGCTTCCTGTGTCAGAAACAAGGAAACACAGCATGACGTGACATGGAGAGGAGTTCAGTCTTTTTATTTCGGTTTTTCGTAAAACCCATTAAGACTAAATCAGACCCCAAATATAGGCATTCTGGGCAGAGGATTTTGGGTGCCAAATTGATGATAAAAAGTGGAAAAGAATCTTGTTTAAAAACAGCTTAAGTGCCAGGCCCGTTAAGACGAGCTTACCATAACTCTGTCCAGCTTGCCATAGCCGTAGACAAAACTCCAGGAAAGGAGTTTTGTTTAATCCACGTTAATCGGCGATTGATTATCATCACGTTAGCATGTTGTAGCAAAATTCCCACGTGCACACCCGTGCACGCACACAAGCCGTCTTTTTTTGCATTATGGCTCATAATCTGAAAGAAATTTGATATTCAGCGCTTGATTAGAGCTTAATTTGATTTAGTTATGATTTTAAAAAAGCGGTCGCGCCAATACCAAGGCCCCATATCACTGTTACCCTGGCCGACTTTCAGTTCCGGTTCGAACTGGTGCAAACATCTGGTAGCTTTTGGGAGAGGTTATTAAAAAAACATCTGGCATGGGGCACCATCTGCTGGCCATCTGGCAGAATGCCATTAAAATGCAAAACAAATTACATGTTCTAACAGAACTCCTGAGACACAATACAAGATCATTCACAGGTTACTGTACATGTAACTCCAGCTATATATAAATATGATCCAACTTATTCTGGGCAGTGCTTAACATGTAAAAGCAGCGCTGAAAAAACTTAAGAGAGGTGCTGGTGCCACAAAGGGAACATGTGGTCATGCTGAAAAATTACAACATATTGGTTAAGTGTTCAAAGGGAGATTTTGAAACTTTTTGAGATCAGGATTCAGGATACATTTAAACCCAATGAACTTGGTACTGGGCTTAGATTCTGATCCTGAATTAAGGTATAGATACATTTTACGAATAGCCTTATAGGCCTACGTCGCACGGCTTAGAAGCTTACAAAAATGGTTAGATGAGGATGCCCCTGACATAAAATGGTGTGAAAAACTGTCGATTCGAAAAAAAATCGATTCTGCCAATGGAGAGGTTATCATATGTATTAAGAGGCACTCTTTTTTTTTTTTTTTTTAAGATATTTTTTTGCGGCTTACGCCTTTTATTGATTTTTGAAGGGACAGACAGTAGGCTGACAGGAAACGGGAGAGAGATGGGGGGATGACATGCAGTAAAGGCCGTGTCGGGTCCGGGAGTCGAACCCGCGGCACACTGCGACTGGATTACCAGTCCGGTGCCCAGACCGTTACGCTACGGCCTGGGCCTTAAGAGGCACTCTTGCTGACTTTGTTAGAGACTGCATGGTCAGCTATTGCAAGGTTTTTAATGTTTAAAATGTAAAAGAGTAATATGTAGGGTGTGACAACTGTATGAGAATAAGTTAAACTGTATGATGGGAGTATACGTGACTGTTACTTTTTCTGTATTACTATTTGCTGGCATGTTGTTGATTCTGTCTTGTTTTTATTTTCCTTTTTGTACGTGTCTTTGTAATGTAATGCATGTTTATCATTCTTGAAAATAACAATATAAATAATGAAAGAGAAGACTAAATCAGTTTCCTGAAAAAAAATATGTTGCTATATATATCAGTGGTGCTCAAAACCTTTTTTGCGTGAGCGTGAGCTTGTAGAGCTGGTATTTTCAGCATGCAACATAGCATAAAATTACTTCTACTGGATCTCTTCTTAACTAGTCCCTCCATAACATTTTAGTCTAGTTTTTATTTGTTGAAGAAATTGTCAGTATATTTAGTCTTAGTCATCACAGCTTAGTTTTTAATTAGTTTTCCTAAGTGAAAGAAAAGTTAACGAACATTAGTAGTTAACTAACATTTTTCATCTTAGTTTTGTTGACAAAATCAACAATAGATAGAAAGCAAAGATTTTCATCTCCTTAATTCATGACTCTTTCCAAAGCTGTCTCAGTTTCCTCTGCGTCTTTCCAGAAGCTTTGGAGTACAACTTCATCAAAATGGCCATCATCAAACACCAGTGTGAAAAGACATGAGGATGGATAGCCTGTCCACTGCAGGAAGACCCACTGGACGCTGGCGATGTTAGATTCACACAGGCCATTGCTTGGGGGAAAAAAACTCAAGTTTTGACAAGTGACATGTTTCTTTATGACATGTATGAACTGGCGGCCTGGCTTGAGCAATATGTCTAGTAGACATATTGCTCAAGCCGGGCCGCCAGTTCATATTGTCTACCATTGTGACGAACTAGAACTCTGGCAGGCCATGAAAGGGTCATGTCACAAGTCAGTCAAAATCTGAAGCAGCAGTAGAAAGAAAGTGTGTTTTGAAGAAAATGCTAAATGGCAGAAAATGTACTAGTGCTCTTTATTTTAGATCCCCATTAATCACTGCAGTGACTGTTTAAAAAAAAAAAGGGCAATTAAAAAAAACGTACAAGCAAAACAATTAAAGAACCCATAGAATACATTACTATACAATTCACACACATGCCAAAGACAAAAACAACAATTATCCTAAATGACAAAAAAAAAAAGTATGAATTAATATGTGACAAAGTACATACAAAAACAAATGACACACTCATTAATTAATTGATTAATTTAAACAAAAATAGGTAAAGAAAATAAATCAACCAGGCAAAACTAATGACAAAATATAATAGACAAACTAAAGCAATCTCTTTCCGCATTACATCTCAGTGTAATTCTTACCTAGATGGAAATGGGGGTTGGCCTACATTGAATGTACGATCTCACAATCGATCTCTGCAGGTTCAAGAGCTATTCAGTATTTTAGCTGTGACGTGAGCGCCCCCTCCTGAGATACTTCCGGGTCCTACTTTTGTGTCGCTTTTGTGTCCCCATGGAGTTATACTGTGACGCTCCGCCGGACTAAATCTGAGACGAAAACAACCACGAAAGTCTCATTTTACCGCTTTCCTCGCAACAACAAAGCTGCGCTGCTCTCCAAAATCTGGCTGTGACAGGCCGTCTGCCCCACATGGAATACTATCGCCATTTTATTTGATTGTGTCAACTAAATCCTCATTAATGCAAACTAGATTCAACATACTCAAGCCTGCACACATTGTAAATATCCCCCGAAATATTTTACCGAGCAAATGGACTGTTGCCACCTTCAATAATAATGATAATAATAGTCTTTATTGTCTCCACATCATATATTTTTGTTGTCATGGACACTTGTACAAAACATTAATAATTCTACTCGAGTTGGAAGCATTAAGACCCATTTTAACCCTCTATGGCTTCCTTTCTGAAATATAACGTCAATTTAAAAAGATTCACGCGTTTAGATATTCTATTTACAATGGGATGCGGACGGTAGCTGGTGCCACTTGGACCCGGACGTAACGTAGCACTACAAAATGACGTCGGACTTAAATACTGAATAGGTCAAAAGTGGTGTAGCGCCACAAATGAGGCTATACGGAGTGTCTTCCTTTGCTTACTGGGAGTTTGCATGCAATGTCTGACACCGACCAGTCCAGCATGATTAAGTAACTGTGCACACACGGACAGACAAGTCTCCGCCTCCAGGCCTATATCTGTCAGCTTGTCGTACGTAGATAATAATAATAATACTTGTGTAGAGATGGACACAAACACAATGATTAGAAATTATGGCCCTATTATTATGGCACTTTCTAACCCATTCTGACCTGAGATCAGATTCATATGAGGTTTCCACTGGACACACACTGGTCTGATTAACCCATTCTGACCTGAGATCAGATTCTAAAAATGTCAGTCGTTCTTCAATTTTTCAAAAATAGCAGACCTACAAGCTCGTATCGCGCCACTCGGTGGCACGATATGAGCTTGTAGATCTGCTATTTTTCAATAGCTAAAGCATAACATGATGCCGACACCAAAATGGGTGCCCGGTCAGAATGGGTTAAGAGCAGCAGTCCGATTGTGGCGGGGAACGAACAGACTTGGCATTTGTTTGCATCGGCGTTTTGCGGATTCCTTCCTATTTTATGCATGGACGCCAGGCGTAGCGTTTTCAAAGGTTTCCACTCCAAGGTGGTTCCACTTCCATTGTTGCGTTTAACATATCTTGCATTCTTACTCCCACACTTCACAACTCACATTGACGCTTTTGTACAGAATGAGAAAACTGAAACCTGCAGAGCTAGGTGTATCCTTTGAGACACACAAACGGGTATTCTGGGGCGTGGCCCAATGTTTACGGACCAAAGACCATTGGAATTGCATTACGGAAGTAACGGGAACCTACATTTTATGATTCTTCTTCGTCCTACAGCGACACCGTGGTGTTATTGTAGTGTATAGTGCTGCTATTGTGTATTGTCTATTGTGTATTGTCTGTCTGTTTAAAAAAACGTTGATGTACTACTGCACTTTTGCCCAAGACAAATTTCCCCTCGTGGGGCAATAAAGTATATCTCATCTCAGTGTCGGGAACTGTAAAAACAGCAGCAACATAAGTGATAAAAGCGCGGGGCACGAAAAGGAACCGGAGAGAAGAGCAACACATACGTGTATTTCGGGGCGCCTACCCTTGTTTATACCGAGCCAACGCGCTTGGCACGAGCTCCTTCAAAGTAGTCAGCTGACCTTCAAAAACTGAAAAGTCGATGAAAAACAACAGTTTAATGAAACCAACCACAAAAACAAATAGGAATTCTGCACCGGTTCCCATTGGTTTCAACTGACTGTTTATAGCCCCATTTCAAAATGCCGCAGACCACATCCTGAATGAACCGTCGTCACGTGTGTATGGGCCGATTCATACTCCTATTTTACAGCCGTTTCGGCTGTAGTGCCGAAATGATTTCGGCTCATCAGAAATGTTCTGTAGCGCTGAAGAGCCGACTTTAGGACGGTACCAGCCCCCCCCCCCCCCCCCCCCCCCCGAACCTCAAATGACGTCACATTGTAGGCTCTACAGAGCCGAACCCACTTTTATTCGGCTCTTAAATAGAGCACCGAAGTCTGACGTCACTTTCAGTAGAGGGCGTCAGTCCCCAGGTTCATGTATTTGTTTAGTTGCATTGAAATCGCCATAGGAGGATTTTTAGATTGCTTCATATAAGAACTGTGTTTGAAAAATAAACATGTCATCCCGGCCGCTTCACTCATATGGATATGAAGAATCAACTGACTGAGAGAAAACGCTATATTGTTACTGCTACTGAATTAGTTAGATTTTCGCTAGAAGCAGACTGTATCATATATGAGTGACTGACTGTTGCAAACGATACAGAGACACCTCCCTGACAATAACGCAGAGACAGCTTGTTTATTTTTGGACCACAACGCTTATAGTAGACGATATTAAGATCACCCCATGTTATTCTCCATAGAGAAACTACTTCCGCGAACCAGGGGAATCGTCGGGATGAGCGAGTTACGTCAGGACTTCGGTGCTCTATAGGTAGTATGAATCTTCCCTATGACAGGCACAGGCAGAATAATATATATATACACTCACAGGTAGGCTGCCTTGCCCTCCTCCATCTCCTTGCCCTTGCCGCTGGTGCTGGTCTTCTTGCTGCGCAGCGTGCGTGCGATGCACATCAGGAGACCGCACTGGCGCAGGAAGAAGCAGCTGACGTCCACCAGCACCAGGAGCAGCAGCACGGCGCCCACGCTCAGCCCCACCACCACCCCCAGACCCAGGCCGCTGAACAGAGACTCTGCTGAGACAGGGGAAACACACGGACGGGCACAGAAAAAGACAGAAAACACAGTATTATCATTCTTATTCTTATTATTTCATTTTTTTGCCCCAACAGTGAATGCAAAGGGAAGACGGTATTTTATTGTATAGCTGGCAGAGTGGATCGATATTGTTTCACGACCGCAGACTAATGTGTATCAGAGCAACTATAACTGAAACCATGCAGTTCATGTGTCTGCCGAATTTGAGTTGAACCTTCAGACATGGTCAGAGTGTAACCCTTCATTTTGGTGAAAAGCTACCCTAGTATAATGCCTAATCACCCCTAATGTATGCGTTGCATGATGAGAGTGACGAAAACAGCAGACCTACAAGCACGTGCAACACAGTCCTATGTATATGAGTGTGTAGGCCTACACTATTGTTCTATAGAAACACACTTTTGTGTGTGGAGAGAGAGAGAGAGAGAGAGAGAGAGATAATGCGAGAGACTGCACATCCTGGTCTGTGACAGAGGGCTTGCCATCAATCTCTTTAATAGAATCCTGGGAGCCGGCTGCATTAAACAACAGTAATGCCACTCTGTCTGAGCCGTGCCGGCCCAACGGGCCACAGAGAATCCACGCTACTACCTTCACTCACCTCGTCCATTACTCGCCCGTCCTTTTCCTGCCTGTGGAGCCAAATTAGCTTCGTGTTGACAAAATCCTTATTTTTTGAGTGGTGCAACCAACTCCTATAGACAGCTATGTGGGTCCCTGGGTCTGTTCCTGGCTGAGTCTGTCTGAGCATTTTGTTGGTTTTCACAACCAATTGTCACTGTTGCTCAGCCTAACACACACACTGTGACACACACACACACATATTAACTGTACAGTATATATGATTTGTGCTGTTGGTACAGTGCAGTACAGTTAACTGTAACGGTAACTGTCATTTCTCGACCGTTTCGGACGCGGGGAGGCTCGCTGAAACTGGGCCGGCACCCTGGCCTCGTTCCTGTGGGTCTGGAACTTCCCGGGGACCCCCCGGGGACCCCCACACGGAGTTGCACCACTCACTTCCCACGGGTGTGATCTTTGTATGGTATGGTGTGGATGATGGCGTAGAATGCGTAGACCGTAGATGAACTGGATGTATACTGAAAGTATGTCTTTTATAAAGGTTTGTAAAGTATGTAACTGTACGTGATTCTTTTTTTTTTTTTTTTTTTTTCTTATATTTTTTTGCGGCTTACGCCTTTTATTGATTTTTGAAGGGACAGACAGTAGGCTGACAGGAAA
Organism: Protomyctophum parallelum; assembly: GCF_964188405.1. Lineage (NCBI taxonomy): Eukaryota > Metazoa > Chordata > Actinopteri > Myctophiformes > Myctophidae > Protomyctophum > Protomyctophum parallelum. Next base: position 11,501,454 of record NC_139716.1, on the reverse strand, counting down.
CGGGAGAGAGATGGGGGGATGACATGCAGTAAAGGCCGTGTCGGGTCCGGGAGTCGAACCCGCGGCACACTGCGACTGGATTACCAGTCCGGTGCCCAGACCGTTACGCTACGGCCTGGGCCCGTGATTCTTTTTTTAAACCAATAAAAATATTAAAAGGCAGTCCAGAAAAAAGTGCATCGCAGTAATCAAGCTGAGAAAAAATAAATAGATGAAATAAAAGTGAGCTCTTTCTTTCTTCTTTAGTCAAGAGAATTTAAATTCTCTGATAGATCATTGAGGGAGACCCTCAATTACAATGATGCCGAGAAACACAAGAACACAAGAACAAAGAAAAACAATAAGTTAAGAACAAAACAGCTACATGTTTTGACAGCAATCAGTTAAAACAGTTACATACATACATGCATGATTATTAAGTATGTTCCTAAAATGGAAAATATTGATGCTCAGTTTAAGTACTTGTAAAAATTTGCTGAAAGCAGCCTTTCCCAGCTCAGAGTTGGCCAGAAGACCTAGCCAAGGTCTCTGATGTAACATGGCTGAATTATATGGTCTTAGTTTTCCAACTAAGGCCTTTTGGGCATCATTCACACAGTATAAGACGGTATTAGGCTATACGCACGTGCACACACTCAAACGCACGCACGCACGCGTGCGCACACAGCCATAAATAGCATTAGCCTATTCAGTGTTCTTGCTAATGCTAGTCGTCCAACATACTGAACTGGGAGCCATTCATATGCAGAACCTCGGTGACAATATCAGCTCATTACAGCCTGAGCACCCATTGACTGCGCTCGATTAGATCTGAGGTGGCTCGCCGCTCAATCTGATGATGACCGCATGCAGGGCACTCATTGATCGGTAAAGTTAGCGGTGCTAATGCTTTGTGGGACAACAGAGCCGCTAACGACCCGCAAGGAGGGGAATATTTCCTGAGCGCTCGATAATTGAGCATTTAATTTCCGAAGAGGAGTGGGCGGACGTTCTTCTGGCCGAGCTCCAGAAGTAAACATCGTCATTAAATCTGTTGGTATGAGAAGAGGAAGTGCTTGAAGCAGCAGAGCGAAACTCTGATGAGATTCGAGTAGAAGTTAGACCTCGGTCAGACTTCAACTTCCTTAAGACTTGAGGCCGATTCTACAAATGTCTTCTAAATCGAAACATTTATGAATCCATATCAGTGGTTCCCCATCTTAAAAAAAACGTTCACGTCGAGTACTTGGCCGTACAAGTTAAAAATGTTTGCTTTGTCATCTACAAGCTACAAGTTAGTGTCGAAGTGTCATTGATCAAGACTCTGAACGCCTTATTGCTCCTGATGTGCAGGTTGGTGCCTTGCATGGTTTCCTCCGCCACTGGTATATGAATGGGTGAATGTAATGTAATGTAAAGTGCCTTTGATAAAGGCACTATATAAATGCACCATTACCATTTACAAGCTCTTAGTGCGAGCAATATTACACTTAGGTAGAGGTTAGGGTTTGCTATGCTGTGACAAACAAACAAAGAACATTATGCCAACATGTAACATTAAAGTTTTAATTAGTTTTAATAAAAAAATGACAACTTTAAATAGATTTAAATATTTTATTAAGAATAATGTTCTTGCTGTATGTATTTGGTTAAAAGTAAATGTTATTTAGTTTACTTAAAAATATATTTGTATCAATATATTTTACTTGCACTGTGCACTTTGGATTGATTTTGTGATTTCATTAAATGGCTGCTAGTTTAATCTGCAAAGCTTTTTACCTCTGTGTTTTATTATCTTGGCCAGGCCAAAATGATCTCGCAAACAAGCAACTCAGCTTTGCCAGGGGGGGCTGACTCCTGAACACGACGAAGAAATGAAAACACGGTAATGCAGCGCGGTTCTTAATTAACATGGGGAAATGCCTTCAAGGACCCCCCGGACCACTGGTTGAGAATCACAGAATCACTGATGTCACAGAGATGACCAATGTATGTACCCATCGATTTTTCCATTGCATTGCTTTTTGATAGTTTGTACAATGGAAACAAATGAGTGCAGATGGTTAATGGGAAGAGATAAAAAAGCATTCATTTGGATTTGCTGCCATAATTTACCATTAACCCATTTTGGGCAGGCACCCCTTTTGGTGTTTTAAACATGATGTTATAATTTAGCTATTGAAAAATAGCAGATCTACAAGCTCATATCGCGCCACTCGGTGGCGCGATATGAGCTTGTAGATCTGCTATTTTTGAAAAATCGTGAAAATGTGCCTCAAATTTGGAATATATTTTTTCAGAACGAACGTTTTTAACTCAAATCTTTGCTTCTGGAGAGGTCCCTGGAACAACATATTTTCAGATGGGGGTCGGTGGCCAATTACAGATCATTTTTGGGGTCCTTGACATGAAATATTGAGTGATATAGGCCTAGAAACATAGGTATTTCAGAAAACTGTCAGGATTTAGAAGGCTTTTTTTATTTCGATGTCAGGCCTAAATGGGTTAAGAGCCTCTCTGGACATCTCACAAAGAGCTTTGATTACATTATTGTGCGGCTCACACAAAAATAACGCATACCATATGTGCTGCGTTGCAAGCTTGTAAACTAGTTTCACTACTTCTTAATTATTAACTTTTTCTTTTTTTACTCATGGGATTTCATAGATTTGCTTGTTAAAATGGATACAATTATTTTAAATATTTTATTTAAACCAAAAAAATCTGTATTCCGAAATTGTATACAAATTGGTCCGTGACCCACAAATGGGTTTTAGAGGATGTCAGACGAAAAGCGTCTCTTTTCCATGAGGACCAGAGGAAAGGAAGAGCTAATTGAAACCTCGCCATGGGCAACGTTTCAATCAATGACACTTATACTCTCACACAAAGCAGAGGAGCTGTTAGGAGGGGAGGCGAGGGGAGGACGAGGGGAGGAACTGAAGGCTAATGGTGAAATGGGCAAATGGAGGATCAACAAAAATCTGTTTTCTTGCTGGATGCTCAAGAGAAAGGGTCAATATGCATTCATCTGAAAGGAAACATGCTTACATGACCAGTTTCACTATTACACTTTGGTGTTTTGGGAGGTAAACATAATGTGGTACAGCCAGGGGACAGGGTCTAGGGGGCCCCAAATGTGCGTCCTGCCCACCCTGAAGTTTGAACACCATTTGATCTCCACATTTCATGTTTTTTTTAGGTTTTATAATACCCTACTTTATACTTTGTCCCAAGTGTTGTGAGGAGAAAGGGAGAGGGAGGGAGAGGGGGTGAGGGGGCGAGGGAGGGGGCGAGAGAGAAAGGGAGAGAGAAGGGTGGAGGGAGAGGGGGAGAGAGAGAGAAGGGGAGAGAGAGAGAGAGAGAGACAGAGAGAGAGAGACAGAGAGAGGAAGGGGGAGAGGGAGTTAACAAAAGAAAGGGAAACAGTAATGAATGAGTGAGTAATCGTTCCATACAGTTATATTGTTTATTACCTGCTAGTGCTACAGTTCTTTACGTAGCTCTCTATTCTTTATTGCCTTATTAGCTGAACAGCTCTCGGCGGTTATACTCCTCTTCAAACAAACACATAAGCAAAAACCTTGTTCTCTCTCTCTCTTTCTCTCTCTCCCCCTCCACTGCACCCCCGCTGCACCCCCCCCCCCCCCCCACCCCATCTCCCATGATGCAACACAACTCCGCCCGCTACCGCTAACAAGAAAGGACAGCCAATCAAAGTGAACCGCCTTAAGCTCACCGTTAGCCCGGTGCCTCGTTTTCTCTCCCGTTTGAGAAGCAGCGCACACACACACACAACCTCACACAGGCAATTTATCCGCTGCGGTAATGACAGAGGCAATAACACTCTCTGTGCCGCCACGGCGGCATAAATGTCTCTGTGGTAACGCACTGCAGGAGGTGAGGAAATTACAAACACACACACCTCTCTCCCTTTGTCTGTTTTAGCCTTACATCTTTGTGTGAATACAGGATAGCCCTGCAGGGGAACTAGTGCCCACACAGATCCGAAAGTCCCGTTATCCGAACATGCATTAACCCATTCTGACCTGAGATCAGATTCATACGAGGTTTCCGCCGGACACACACTGGTCTGATGAACCCATTCTGACCTGAGATCAGATTCTAAAAATGTCAGTCGTTCTTCGATTTTTCAAAAATAGCAGACCTACAAGCTCGTATCGCGCCACTCGGTGGCGCGATATGAGCTTGTAGGTCTGCTATTTTTCAATAAGCTAAAGCATAACATGATGCCGACACCAAAATGGGTTCCCGTATAGAATGCATTAAGGTTGGTGAACATGCACTGCTCCCGTGCTTGCGGTTATGTTTAGGTTAGGGTTTAGAGATAGGGATAGTAATTTCGGAACAATGAACCTTCTATACCCTCTGCAGGGGGGTGGGGGGCGAGCCGCCAGCTATACACATGAGCTACGACGGGTGGTTCCCAAACTTCTTCATGTCCAGGACCCCCAAATTGACACTTCAGCCCACAGACACCCCGTTTGAAGAGATATGCCAGGGACCCCCGTCTCTGCGACCCCAATTTATATTGTAAAATCAATGTTAATTTAGCTCTGAGAGTCCATTTGTCTCGTAACTATCATTTAGCTGGGGGACCCCTTGGAACTCCTTCTTGGATCTCTCTCACTGCATCCACAAACCTCCCCTTTGGTCTATACATCTTCTCCAGTGGTGGAAAGTTTACTCAAGTACTGTACTTAAGTACAGTTTTGAGGTATTTGTATACTTGTATACTGTACTTTCTCCAGTAGGCTATACTTTTACTTCTACATCTCAGTATTATTGTACTTTTACTCCACTACATTTATTTAACAAATTTAGTTTTTTACTGGTATGGTTACTTTGTAGATTTGGATTATTATTCCAAAACATACATTGACCCATTCTGACCGGGCACCCATTTTGGTGTCGGCATCATGTTATGCTTTAGCTATTGAAAAATAGCAGATCTACAAGCTCATATCGCGCCACCGAGTGGCGCGATACGAGCTTGTAGGTCTGCCATTTTTGAAAAATCGAAGAACGACTGTCATTTTTAGAATCTGATCTCGGGTCAGAATGGGTTCATCAGACCAGTGTGTGTCCGGCGGAAACCTCGTATGAATCTGATCTCAGGTCAGTTAAACCACTTCAGCCATACATTTCTGCCCTTTGAAAACAGCGTATCTCCTATGTCTAAATGCTCATCCCTGCCTCCTCTGCACGAGTCGTCCAACCCATCTCAACCGCATGCTCTCTTGAGCTGTGCCCAGAACCAACTAAACCGGGCCGACCCTCCAATGTAGTATTTAGTCTTAGTTTAGTCATCATAGCTTAGTTTTTGTAATAGTTTTTAACAGTTTGACTGTTTTTCACGCTTAACCCGCATTCTTCACCCTTCACTGCCGAGATTGTTGTATTACCTTTAGAGCATACGCTGAATTATTTGGGCTTTTAATCCGCGAAAATCCAGCAAAAAAAGCTCCCGTGGTTTGTTATGATCCGAGCGTATCATCCACCATCTTGGTGCACCCGGAAGACGCACACAAGACTCGTCTCAATGAGGCGTTGCACCCTATGCATTTCCATTGGCCTCAATTTCCCAGAAGCCCTAGCAGCCCACAGCATGTGACGATTTCCGGTTTCGTCATCAAAGCGAATGCATCTAGTCTCTTTCTCCGCGACGAAGACGGATTTTCTTTTTATTTATTACAATACAGCGGATTAAACACATAAAACAAAAGGCGGGATTAGCGGGGTCGGCAGCGACAGTAACCTGGAGTAATCCATTCCCGGCACGGAAACTGTTTAATTAGTTCTCATCGGTGAGAAAAGGTATTCAACGAACATTCTTCGTCATAGTTTTAATCGGGGGAAATCAACACTGATCCTGTCCCTGCTTGTCCCTAATGGCATTCTTATAGCATAATGCCACCGGCTCTGCCTCCTGTCTTTGTCAGCGTCTTGCCTATTCCAAGCCCCAGGCTACTGCGTGACTGATCTCACTATTATTGTCTTCTGCATCTTCCCTTTCCGTCACAAATAACTCCTGACACGTTCCATCTATCCGTTCCACCCTGCCTGCACTCTCTCTACTCTACTCCACCTCTCCTCCGCAGTTCCTGTAACTTTGGAGATGAGCCCAGGTAAGGCTATTTGAATTCCACCTTCGTCCACCATGACTCCTTGCATCCTTCTCCAGTGGTGGAAAGCAACACATCTTTTCCAGGTAGCCTAACCTGGTACCTTACTCTTGAGTTCTCCAAACTTAGAATACTACTACTGTGGACAATTCAGAGACCTGCTTATACCAGTGACACGGTACAGATCTGTCTCTGAATAGAACCATATATATATTAACCTAGTGCAGATACCTCCAACACAACAATACCTCATTGGAGCGACATGTAATCTTATAGAGGCCACTATATTGAAATCCAGTATGGCGGAGGCATACAGTACATGGCTATGCTGCCACTCAAAGTGACTTCTAGCACCACCAAGCACATCTCTTCCCGGACACAAATGACCAGAGTGCAAATAGAGCGCACCCTAGATTCGGACAAGTCCCAAGTACCTTTTTATGTCTATGGCTAGAACGATGTGATCTCTCATCTCAGTCAGGACCCTGAGAGATCGTAACCAAACTGCATGGGTGTATAACAGCTAATTGATTTAACCGATTATTATTATTAACAATAGTTAATCATTTCATAAAATAATCAGTCATTAATTTATAAGGTATAAAAATATATTTTGTGAACTTTACTGAAGGGAAATTGACAGCAAAATCACTATAGAAATATTGGATAGTAGCAGCCCTAGTTCCCCCTAAGTTAACTTGACGGGGACGTTCTTCCAGAGGACACGAGTCCGTTCTTTTGTGTTCTTTCCCTTGTCATCCCCTGCCTTGGGATATGCTAGATATTGCCGTGAAGAGCGCCGTTTTCTGCCCCCTGGTTGCCGAGGCTAATCTCTGCGCGATGACTGTACAAAAGAAAGCGGTCGACAGTATGTGTTGGCTTGTTGGCTTATACAACAGACTGTCTGTTAGGCCTTTAAGCTAAAAACTAAATAAAAGTAGCTTATCTCCACGCGCAGGAAGTGCACGGTGTGCGTTTGGTACAGATCTGTCAAACTAGCCCAGGGAACCATTTCACAGGTTTCATTTCCACACATTTTTTGTTTGAAAAGCCTGGCAACTACCCCTTTGCAAAGTGACAGCTATAGCTTAAATAATGGTAGTTAAAACACACACACACACACACACACACGCACGCACACGCACACACACACACGCACGCACGCACACGCGCACACACACACACACACACACACACACACACACACACACACACACAAGCAACTTAGAATCCTTGTTTGACAAAATGACAAGATACAAAACTCTGCATTGTAGAGATAATTGCAAAAATAAACTAATCCTTTCACCTGTCCTCCAACGCACTTCTAAAATACCTATAAGCTACCGAGACAACTGAATTAGTGCATATATAGCCCTTATTGGCACAGTGTTGATTTTGACAGCAAATTTCTATTTAGTTTTAGTGTATATAGTCCTTCGAATAAAAGTTTAGTTGTAGTCACATTTTAGTCATCTGAAATGTTTTAGATTTAGTCTAGTGTTTTTGTGTAAAGTATATTTTAACCCATTCTGACCGGGCACCCATTTTGGTGTCAGCATCATGTTATGCTTTAGCTATTTAAAAATAGCAGATCTACAAGCTCGTATCGCGCCACCGAGTGGCGCGATACGAGCTTGTAGGTCTGCTATTTTTGAAAAAATCGAAGAACGACTGACATTTTTTAGAATCTGATCTCAGGTCAGAATGGGTTCATCAGACCAGTGTGTGTCCGGTGGAAACCTCGTATGAATCTGATCTCAGGTCAGAATGGGTTAATTGGTGGTGGGCAATAATGACATTGAAATGCCTGATTCACACTCATAGCCGTGTGCCAAAAAGCTCACAACGTGTCGCGCCGTGACATCCTGTGAATTCTGTGTTCACGTTGTGAATAGATTGGCTATTTTCGGAGCGCGATGGTGGAAAAGTGAGTCAATGCAGGGGCGGCCTTAAGAAGTCATAATTTTAATAATTAATAAAAATAAAATAAAAACTATTTTTTCCTTTTTTTTTGTCAGTGTGTATTATCGGACTTCAAAGCATGAACAGCATACACACAGCCAAGTAGAAAATACACAAAAGCAGCTTGCTTGATTAAACATTTTTTTACTTGAAGGTATAACTGGAAGGCAGCATTGGCTATACAATGATGCAATCGCAACTGTCAGCGCTGCTAGTGCAGTGAGTGCACACACTGGGAAGTGGGAACAATTACAAACTCGAGGCCCGTTTCAATTGAAACGATTGAAACATATATAAGGCCGCCACTGAGTCAATGTATACTCTTGGTGAAATAATACTTTACTACAAGTAACAGTTGCACTGTCACATTTATACTTGAGCATAATTACATTGCCTTGAAAATAAAATACTTAATTTGCGCATTTTCAACCCATCTTCATGAATCATCTTATTTCGGTCTATTTGCTTCAGAATCCTTGCGAACCAGTGACATCATCAATGGGGTTGCAAGTAGGGATGTTCAGATCACATTTCTTTTGGCCCCTGATCTGATTCCGATCATTTGATTTTGAGTATACCGATTTTTCCAGATCCGATATTAATATATTTTATAGAATACAGTACTTATGCCATATCGCAATAGTACAATATCCCAAATCACAGTAAATATCCAGTCTAATATCATGATATGGATATAATATTGATACAAGGATGTCCTGATCAATTTATTTTTGTGTGTGTGTGTGTGTGTGTGTGTGTGTGTGTGTGTGTGTGTGTGTGTGTGTGTGTGCTCCCGATCCGATTCTGGTCATTTGAAAATGACATGATCGCGGTCGCACGTGATCGAACCCCTAGTTGCAAGCTAAACTGCAGACCCTCTCTTACTTTCCACCACTGAGTTTGGCACTTTGGCACAATGGAGTCTTCTGCCTAGGGCTGGAGGACGGAGACAAGAATTCGGCCCGAACATTTTTGCGGAATTGGGCCTGTCGGTTGCCCACCGCAACGAGCGAGCAGATACTCTAGTGACCTTTCGGCCCATACAAATACTTGAAATACAAGCCCTTAACCCATTCTGACCTGAGATCAGATTCATACGAGGTTTCAACTGGACACACACTGGTCTGATTAACCCATTCTGACCTGAGATCAGATTCTAAAAATGTCAGACCTACAAGCTCGTATCGCGCCACTCGGTGGCGCGATATGAGCTTGTAGATCTGCTATTTTTCAATAGCTAAAGCATAATATGATGCCAACACCATAATATATGCCTGGTACGTCCTGTGGGCTGTGGCCAGTCCACGCCTGCTTCTGCCAGCATGAGGTTCATATTCAGGACATAATTGGAGAGTTCACATTGATTTTAGACTGTGCAGGCTCTGCGTGCGCGGCCTCAAATACACGTATTTCTTCCTCATTACCTCCTGCTTTTCATTTGCACTGTTGTCAGGGAGGCAAACAATGCTGTAATGCTGTGCTGTTTCTAACAATTTACCTGCTCGTCCATATACAGCCACAGTTTAGTCTCTGACTGCATTCTATTTGCATTAAAGCACCATGGGTGTATTTGTTTACATGGCTGCCATGTTGCCCGTGACACAAAATCAATCAGCGCAGATCGATATGAGCAGGTGGTCTGAGCATTTGATTAGACAAGAGGTCTGTTATTGTATAGTGAGTCCATCTGTCATTAAAAAAAAAAAAAGTATTTGAAAATAGAGATCTACAATCTAAAAATGCGTCGCGTCGCGACGCGTGGTGAGCTTGTAGATCGGCTATTTTCAAATGGACATAATGTATACGGCATATAGGGCTGAATACCAATTCAGCTTGTACGTTTTGTAATAATAGGCCTAATCGAAATCTACACAGTAACTACAGTTTTCAAATAATTGTAGTGGTGTAAAAGTACTTAATATTAGCCTCTGAGATGTAGTGGAGTAGAAGTAAAAGTAATGGAAATTGGAAATACTTCTGTAAAGTAATAAGCACCTCAAAATTGTACCCAAGTACCAGTACTTGAATAAATGTACTTTGTTACTTTCCCATCACTGTGACAATACAGTCAGTGCTGCTGCGCTCATTAATACAGCGTTAGGCAAGCCGACATGTCCAACATCGGCTCGACAGATCCTTCGCACGCCAGGCGAGGGACACTACAATCTTCTCGAAACATTTCACGACAATCGAGGTCAAAGCTACGGGACGAACGATCATTATTCATTGTATAGGCTCGTCCTGGGGCTTTTCAGGCACTGGTGTTGGTTGTCATTTTGTTCCAAAAATAAAGAAAGAAAGAAGCCGGAGCAGAGCAGTGTGCAAGCGTCTAAGGGCCAGCCAGAAACGGCATTCCCGCTGTGTTTTGAATTGACATCGGCATGGCGCCACATATTATGGGGACGGCACGCTGATGCCAATTCCCCCAGCACAGCGTTTTGAGAAAAAGAGACGATCATTTGGCGTGGTGCCTGTGGAACTATTAACCCAAATGTCTTCTCAATCATAACAGTTTTCTGTATTATTTTTGCTGTATCCTTTTGCTATATACTGTAAGTGGTTCTCAAAAATGTTCAAGTCAAGGACGCCACCAAAATTCTATGTATTTAAAGTGTAAATACAATTCAAACTATTTTGTTCCAGGGACCCCCCCTGATGTAAGTAAAAAAAAAGATTTGCACACATTTTCATGATTTTTCAATAATCTACAATTTACCTACAGATCTACAAGCTCATAGTGCTGCACAAAGTGACAAGCTATGAGCTTGTACTATCTGCTATTTTTGAATAGCCAACCAATGTGCTCTTAATAGCTACAATCTAAAAATGACAAAGATTCTGTCTCGGTTTTAACGAGTTAAGCCCGGTTTATGCTTGGACGCAAATATGACGTGTTGTCAACTTGTAGATCGGCTATTTTTAGTGCACTATAGAGCATCACAGTACCGCCCCCTTTCATGACGACGCCAGGCCCAGGAAATAATTCCCAATGCCCTTTTTCCCCATAGACATTTCAAAATGTATTTATTTAAAGACCTTTTAAGCGTTGTACAAAGCCAACTCGAGTCGTGACAAATCATGACAACAAACACAATATTTTGGACCAAACAAGTAATTACAAAAAAGAAAAACAAGAAAAAAGTGTTGTATCCTGCCGTTTTCTTTTTCTTTCTAATTCTTTGTTCGGCCCGAAAAATGGTGTTTGTTGTCATGATTTCTAACAACTCGAGTTGGCTTCGACGCTTAAAAGGTCTTTAACCCATTCTGACCGGGCACCCATTTTGGTGTCAGCATCATGTTATGCTTTATCTATTGAAAAATAGCAGATCTACAAGCTCATATCGCGCCACTGAGTGGCGCGATACGAGCTTGTAGGTCTGCTATTTTTTGAAAAATCGAATAACGACTGACATTTTTTTGAATCTGATCTCAGGTCAGAATGGGTTCATCAGACCAGTGTGTGTCCAGTGGAAACCTCGTATGAATCTGATCTCAGGTCAGAATGGGTTAAATAAATACTTTTTGAAATGTCTATGGGGAAAATGAATGGGGAATCATTTCCTGGGCCCTGGTAGGGGGCGGGACTGTGACGCTCTATAGCGCTCACTCACTGACTGGTGATGAGATACAATGGGTGTGGTTCCACTTTCGGCCAGCAGGTGGCCTTATTGTCTAGCAGTCAGAGACTGCAGCAGAAACACACACACACACACACACACACACACACACACACACACACACACACACACACACACACACACACACACACACACACACACACACACACACACACACACACACACACACACACACACACACACACACACACACACACAGTTGTGATGCTCATCCAAGGACATAATTCGGTCTTTGCTGGGTTCATAGTAACCATTTTCATTGTGTTTTCTTTCATAAAAGTATAAAAGCTGTCAGTTTTTTTTCCCCCTTGCATTTAAAAGTGATTTCCTTTTGAGCGATACTGTCAGTCTTGCCCTGTCTTTATTTCTAAAGACTTCCTTTTTCATATTCGGATAGTTCTGTAATGTACTTCTAATTATACTCCATCAATTCTTTATATTGTACTTCTAATTCACTTCATGTCAGCTAGGCAAATATTGAATTTTTACTCCGCTACAATTACACGACAGCTTTAGCTACTTTGCATATTTAAATAAAGCTTCCCAGCGGCAGATAAAACGATTCAAATGACTATGAAGTTGATGAACACATTAACCAGTTAATCCCTATTGTTGAACGGAATCCCTCAAGGCTGTATTGTAAGCCCTTTCCTGCGGTCTCTCTTCACTAAATATCCTCACCGAAAACAACAATGTAGTACAAGCCACTGGTACACGCCTGTAGATATTCTTTAGAGGATATATTTTAATAGGGTTAGGAGGACACGGGGGGCTGGAGGGGACATGGAAGCTTGTATAGCCTCTATAGTTTGACCAGATTTTATAGTATAGTTTGATGACTTTTTTCGTTAGGTATTAAAATGGTCTTACAAAAGAGAGGTGATGGCCGATTGATGTGCTGTTGTTCTCCTGTGGTGTGAATGTGAGTCGTTTGTAACACAGCGTCAACTAAAATGTTGAACGATCACGGCTATGAGACAGCAGTGACTGTGAGAGGTTAGATGATCCACACTACCGTATGTGTGCATTTGTGTAATGTTGTGTCTCCCTCTGTTATGTGTTTTGTTTTGTCATTAATGTTCTGTGTGTGGCTGCAGCAAGACAAATGTTCCTTGTGGACAATAAAGTTTACCTTGACCTTGATGTGGGGTTGGTGAGGTGTTGTTCATAGTCCATACCTGTGATGTGGGGTTGGTGAGGTGTTGTTCATAGTCCATACCTGTGATGTGGGGTTGGTGAGGTGTTGTTCATAGTCCATACCTGTGATGTGGGGTTGGTGGGGTGTTGTTCATAGTCCATACCTGTGATGTGGGGTTGGTGAGGTGTTGTTCATAGTCCATACCTGTGATGTGGGGTTGGTGAGGTGTTGTTCATGGTCCATACCTGTGATGTGGGGTTGGTGAGGTGTTGTTCATAGTCCATACCTGTGATGTGGGGTTGGTGAGGTGTTGTTCATAGTCCATACCTGTGATGTGGGGTTGGTGGGGTGTTGTTCATAGTCCATACCTGTGATGTGGGGTTGGTGAGGTGTTGTTCATAGTCCATACCTGTGATGTGGGGTTGGTGAGGTGTTGTTCATAGTCCATACCTGTGATGTGGGGTTGGTGGGGTGTTGTTCATAGTCCATACCTGTGATGTGGGGTTGGTGGGGTGTTGTTCATAGTCCATACCTGTGATGTGGGGTTGGTGAGGTGTTGTTCATAGTCCATACCTGTGATGTGGGGTTGGTGGGGTGTTGTTCATAGTCCATACCTGTGATGTGGGGTTGGTGGGGTGTTGTTCATAGTCCATACCTGTGATGTGGGGTTGGTGAGGTGTTGTTCATAGTCCATACCTGTGATGTGGGGTTGGTGAGGTGTTGTTCATAGTCCATACCTGTGATGTGGGGTTGGTGGGGTGTTGTTCATAGTCCATACCTGTGATGTGGGGTTGGTGAGGTGTTGTTCATAGTCCATACCTGTGATGTGGGGTTGGTGAGGTGTTGTTCATAGTCCATACCTGTGATGTGGGGTTGGTGAGGTGTTGTTCATGGTCCATACCTGTGACGTGGGGTTGGTGAGGTGTTGTTCATAGTCCATACCTGTGATGTGGGGTTGGTGAGGTGTTGTTCATAGTCCATACCTGTGATGTGGGGTTGGTGGGGTGTTGTTCATAGTCCATACCTGTGATGTGGGGTTGGTGAGGTGTTGTTCATAGTCCATACCTGTGATGTGGGGTTGGTGGGGTGTTGTTCATAGTCCATACCTGGCTGTGATGTGGGGTTGGTGGGGTGTTGTTCATAGTCCATACCTGTGATGTGGGGTTGGTGGGGCATGAAGAACTGGTAGAAGGAGGGCTCCGACAGGCCCTTCACGTTGCGCGCCGTGATCTCCACCTCGTAGCGCGTGTTCCACCGCAGAGGCTGCAGCATGGCGAAGTCGTCGGCGCCCGGCACCAGCTTGGTCATCCACTGTTCCTCCTTATCCTGAGAGAGAGAGAGAGAGAGAGAGAGAGAGAGAGAGAGAGAGAATCAGAAACCCTCCTGTTAGGTGCTTTTGAAAGCATGTCAAATGCACCCACGCAGCCACCCACTCACAGGCAGTCAGTCACACACACACACACGCACACGCACACGCACACGCACACGCACACACACACACACGGAGTAGAAGTAGAAGTAAAAGCATTGAAAATTAGACCCGTCTGAAGTGAGTGGTACTGTACTGTACTGTACTGTACTGTACTGTACTGTACTGTACTGTACTGTACTGTACTGTACTGTACTGTACTGTACTGTACTGTACTGTACTGTACTGTACTGTACTGTACTGTACTGTACTGTACTGTACTGCACAAGCCCTCCTCCCTGGCCTGTGTGTGTGTCTGTGTGTTAGGCTACACACTTGGTGGTGAACAAAGGCTATAATGGCATTTTCGTGCTCCGGCACATTTTCGTGCTCGGACACAGGGACCCACACACATAGCTGTCTATAGGAGCGGTCGCACCACTCAAAGTATAGCCTATACATTACTTAACCCGGCATAGACCGGGCACCCATTTTGGTGTTAGCATCATGTTATGCTTTAGCTATTTAAAAATAGCAGATCTACAAGCTCATATCGCGCCACCGAGTGGCGCGATACGAGCTTGTAGGTCTGCTATTTTTTGAAAAATCGAATAACGACTGACATTTTTTAGAATCTGATCTCAGGTCAGAATGGGGTTAATCAGACCAGTGTGTGTCCAGTGGAAACCTCGTATGAATCTGATCTCAGGTCAGAATGGGTTTTAACTAGAGTACTTTACGCCACTGCCTGCGGGATGCGTGAGTGCATTTCAGTACTATGAATGCCGTCGCATGTATACTGTATGCGTGTGTGCGTGCGCATGCGTGTGTATGGAGATTTTAAGTGTGTGTGTGTGCATGCGCCTGCACACGTTCCACACACCACCCCTGTGTCCTGCATATGCAGGGTACACAAGTGTTGTGTACCGTCTGTTTATAGCATGTGCTTTAATTTGCCTTTGACGCGTGTGCCATCATATGATGTGTCCATAACCGCCTTTTCGTGTCAGGATACGAGACAAACAAGGTTCAAGGTTATAGCTTTACTACAGAGATTATTGGGTTTATGGACGATTGGTCTGACCGTCCTCTCCTGTATGGCCTTCAAAGAGCCTTTGCTGGGGAGTTATATGTCCCTATACCCGGTCCCGCTGTTGATCTGGACAGCACATTTTTTATTTAGATTTAGTTGTAGTCTTTTGAATAAAACTCCATTTAGTTTTAGTCCATGTTTTTGTGAGTTTTCTCTGATCTCAGATCAGATCACCGCTGCGGACCCGTGGTCAAACTCACCTCGCACACATGCGCTCACATGTTTTAACAGAGCCAGTAAAGCACTGTTTAAAATAAATGGCTGAATGATTAAGCATCTAACTTGTATATAACATTGTAATGTCATAGCTATGGTTTATCATTTTAATTGCTTGTATACAGTTGGAACTATCCTACCAATGTCATATGACACATCGTTGATGTAAGCTTTACAAAATGTATTATTTATTAGTTTTTATAGCTATATGCATTTTAGTGAGTGAATACATAATTATGTTTAGATGCCTGTCAGCTGGTCAGACAATACTGCCCCGCTCAGTGGCGTGCACAGACATTTAGAGGGGGCAGGTGCTCAAGTGAAAAAAAAGGGCACCTTGTGCAGCGCATTTTGGGGCGGGAACCCATTTTGGTGCTTTAGCTATTGAAAAATAGCAGATCTACAAGCTCATAGCGCGCCACCGAGTGGCGCGCTACGAGCTTGTAGGTCTGCTATTTTTTTTTAATCGAAGAACCACTGACATAGAAACATAGCTTTAGATTGTGTGGGGGGCCTAAATAATATAGTAGAAGCGTTTTTTATCAATATTTGATCAATGTCACTGCATGGTCCACACACTACACATTAATAAAAAATAAATAAAACATTTTTTTTTTTTTTTTTTTTTTTAAGAGCAAAATTGCCAAAAGGGCAGGGGGTGCTCTAGCACCCCCTAGTGTCTATCTGTGCACGCCACTGGCCCCGCTTATCTACGACGGTAGAAAACGGGTGTAGACAAAGCCTTAGACAGCTACCGTACCGACCAGACGTGAGTTTTGGCGTAGTAGGGAGTCCGCAAAGTCACGCTGGAATGATGAATGCCCAAAATTTGCGGGTGACGGTGTAAAATCACGTTGATGTTTATAAACGAGGCCCTCAGAGTTATTATGGCGGTCCTTCAATAAATGCCCACTCTCACATTTTAGGCTGCCCGACGACAATGCATTCCAAATATTAAAAAAGGGGCGAAAGTATGGTGACGGGCGATATACTCACCGTCTTGTATTTGACTATGTACTCAATGATGGGCATGCCTCCGTCGTCCTGTTTGACCAGACCCAGGCGGTAGGCCTTGCCCATCCCTCTCTGCCCGTGAACGGCCGGGGGGCTCGGTTCTCCTGGGGGAAGGGAAAAGGCATGCCACGGTTAGGACAGTGTGGATCTCAGTTGCCTTAACCCATTCTGACCTGAGATCAGATTCTAAAAAATGTCTTCTACATCCTGACAGTTTTCTGAAAAAGCTATGTTTCTATGTCAGTATAGCCTCGGAAACCCCAGACGTTTTTATTTCCAGGGAGGAAAAAAAAAAAAGTCTGGGTCTGAGTCCACTTCAATTCGGCATAGAGTAGAGCAAACGTCGATCACTCTCTGCTGATTTCGGATCGCCTGCACCTTTGTTAAATTGACGCACACACGCACACATGTACACACACACATTTGAATTATTTTATTTGGTCCACACTTTAAAAGGAAAATGCATAAGGACACAAACAGTATGGGTGCAGTTATGTTACAATCACAAGCCTATGACACATGTTTTATCATGATACAGCATGCAAGAATGTCACTCAGCAGCGTCTCTGATAGCCATATTCGTTCACACGACGGTGCTCAGGACTAGGCTTAGTCTCATATGGTGGCATAGACAGTACAACAGGGACAGTACAACACCTCGCATGTCCTTCTGCCTCATCCTATGGACACTCCAAGCTGTCGAGAGTTCGAAACGCTCCCACAAACGCTCCCACGCTGTGGGCATGTCCCAGGCTGGACCATCAGAGAGAACGGAGCCGTCTCACACCGCCGCCCGGTGACAACACACGGCGTCCGCTTGCCGTAGGGAAGTTGCCGACTCACCGGGTCTCTCCCGGTGACGCTGCACCCTCCATACTCCCTAGCCGCTCTCATGGGCCTGGAAGTCCACACACCGCTGCCCCGATGGCGGACCGACACAACGGGGAAGTCACCGGGTCCACTGCCTCTCCTCCCGGCACCTGTTGTTCACGGGAGGGACCAACAGGCAGCGTGGCGCCGGTAGTAGACTACGTCGCTGGGTACATCTTGACGTGATATCCTGACACACAGCCACCACCACAGGAGTTGCAAAAGTTCCAAAAGCTGTACCCACTACATTAACGATCGTAGTTAGAACGGGTGCGGTTGTTAGATGTTAAAGAACAAGCAAAGTTGGCGTCCACCGGCGTTTCCACCGTGCCGCCATTGCTGCGCGTGCGCAGCAATGGCACACACACACACACACACACACTCCTCTCTCTGTCGCTCTAATTAATCAGTCTCATGTCGCGCAGCTGTGTCTAGATTCTCCCGGCGGATCCTGCCGGGAGCTGTCAATGCCATAGAAAGCATAGGTGGACCCCAGGCTACTATGTCAGTGGTTCTTCGATTTTTCAAAAATAGCAGACCGACAAGCTCGTATCGCGCCACTCGGTGGCGTGATACGAGCTTGTAGATCTGCTATTTTTCAATAGCTAAAGCATAACGTAACACCAAAAGGGGTTCCCGCCCCAAAATGGGTTAATTGTGCTTTGACTGTATTTTAGACTTTTCATTCAAGGCAGGTTTCTCTGTTGTCTAACACCGAGGAGAGTGCAGGTGTACATATTGGAAATCCTTTATTTCAAAGTAACAGAGTATTATTTCCTATATTGCAGTATTGATACTTTTAACAAATGTACCACTTACTGGATGCATGCGAGGGTTCATGTGGTTAATTAACTTTTGATGTAAAGTTTGAGCTTTGCATTCCAGTCATTGCAGTGAATACAGAGTGCTGGCATTCTCGATAGAATAACAATATTATGGTAATATAATTATGGTAGGATTTTGTTTTTGTTTATAGCATTTATGCGTTACAAAGCACTCAATGTGGGCCGCGGTGCCAAATACTGCAATTAAAATACAGCTGACAGCAGTATTTATTTTATATTTTTTTATGATTTAATTAAATTGCTGTTGTTCCAGCACCATGCTTAATTTCAGCCTGGGAAGAAGAGAGAATAAAGTGTGGTATCACACAAGTGGTGTCAGTTCAGCTCAGTGGCGTGCACAGACATTTAGAGGGGCAGGTGCTCAAGTGGAAAAAAAGGGCATCTTGTGCAGCGCATTTTGGGGCGGGAACCCATTTTGGTGCTTTAGCTATTGGAAAATAGCAGATCTACAAGCTCATAGCGCGCCACCGAGTGGCACGCTACAAGCTTGTAGGTCTGCTATTTTTTTTTTAATCGAAGAACCATCCATCCATCCATCCATCTTCAACCGCTTATCCGTAGTCGGGTCGCGGGGGCAACAGCTCCACCAGAGAGCTCCAGACTTCCCTCTCCGAGCAACATTAGTGACTTCCTCCTGGGGGATTCCGAGACGTTCCAAGGCCAGAGAGTCGATGTATTTCCTCCAACTGCGCCTTGGTCTGCCCCGGGGTCTCCTCCCAGTGGGACATGCGTCGAGGACCTCCCTAGGGAGGCGCCCGAGTGGCATCCTAACCAGATGCCCGAACCACCTCAGCTGGCTCCTTTCCAGGCGAAGGAGCAGCGGTTCTACTCCGAGTCTCTCTCGTGTGACTGAACTTCTCACCCTATCTCTAAGGGAGATGCCAGCCACCCGTCGAAGAAAACTCATTTCAGCCGCTTGTATTCGTGACCTTATTCTTTCGGTCATGACCCAAACTTCATGACCATAGATGAGAGTAGGAACGAAGATTGCTCGGTAGACGGAGAGCTTTGCCTTCTGGCTCAATTCTCTTTTCGTCACAACAGTGCGGTACAGCGACTGCAATACCGCCCCTGCCGCTCCGATTCTCCGGCTGATCTCCTTCTCCGTTCTCCCCTCACTCGTGAACAAAATGGGTCGAAGAACCACTGACATAGAAACATAGCTTTAGATTGTGGGGGGCCTAAATAATATAGTAGAAGCGTTTTTTTATCAAGATTTGATCAATGTCACCGCATGGTCCACACACTACAAATTAAGAAAAAAAAAGAAAAGAAAAGTCGACTTACATGTCATAAGATTTTAGTCGACTAAATCTGCAGTTCATTTAGTCGACTAAAATGTATTTTGGCGGGCCTTGATGCCGTCGTAATGGCTTATTTTACACTTGCAGGCGCTTCACCAACCCTTATCATCTTACATCATCGCAATATAACGTGACATCATATGCCGATTTGCTCAGTGACAGACAAAAAAAAACATTAAACTGTTCATTGTTAATCGCATTTAATGTTTGTGTTGGTGACAAAACAAACATTAAACTCTGTCCATTGTCAATAGCGTTTTTAATGTTTGTCTAGACAAGACAAACATTAAAGGTATATTCAGTGATTTCACTCAAAAAACCGTAGGTTTCGTTTTTGGCTGTGGGACCCAGCCTTTCGTCCAATCAGGATAGAGAGTCAAAAACGAAACCTAAGGTTTTTTGACCCCCAGGGGTTAACTGGAGGAACTCCTTTTATGGCCAGCACACTCTATAGTAGGGAGGATTATCACAACAAAACAAAAAAATAAGTGATATTTGAATTAAGTGAAATCACTGAATATACCTTTAAACCTGTATATAGGAGTAGTATGTATATAGTAGTACTATGGTATCAAAATGTACTTAAAATACCAAAAGTATAAAGTACTCATTATGCAGAATGTCCCATTTCACAAGTTCAGAATGTAATACAAATCTTTCGAAAATAGATAGATCTACAAGCTCACAATGCGTCACATTGGGGGGTTGGTCTTACGGATGGGTAGCGTCTGGAAGGCCTCTGATCAGGGTGTGCGTGCGTGCGTGTATGTGTGCGTTTTGTGGTCTTACGGATGGGTAGCATCTGGAAGGCCTCTGATCAGGGTGTGCGTGCGTTAGGGCTGTCCCCGACTAAGGATTTGTATAGTCGACTGATAGATGAATACATTTGCTGTTAGTCGACTAATAGTCGACTGAGCAAAAAAAAAGAAAAAATATTTTCTTTTTCTTTTTTGCCCCAAAAAATGGTATATAAAAATACAATATTTACAGAAATATACAAAAATATTGTATTATTCCACTAGGTCTGTGGGGGACATAAACACATTTGAACATTCTGACTGTTCAAATCTCCAATGTGCATGTGGAGTGTGTCTGCCTGTGTGGCAATGTGCCACTGCCTGTGACTTGAATCTGGCCTGATAGACTCCAGAAAAAAGAAAAAAAAGAACATTGCCACACAGGCAGACACACTCCACATGCACATTGGAGATTTGAACAGTCAGAATGTTCAAATGTGTTTATGTCCCCCACAGACCTAGTGGAATAATACAATATTTTTGTATATTTTTGTAAATATTGTATTTTTATATATATATATTTTTTGCTCAGTCGACTAAGAGGTGGTCAGTCGACTGAGACCCGTTCCGATCGATTAGTCGACTATTCGAGGTCAGCCCTAGCGTGCGTGCGTGTATGTGCGTGCGTGCGTGTATGTGCGTGCGTGCGTGCGTTTTGTGGCCTTACGGATGGGTAGCGTCTGGAAGGCCTCCGTGTGGCTGAACTCTCCCCGTCCCTTCCCGTTGACGGCGGCCACGCGGACCTCGTACGTGACGTTTGGCTCCAGACCCGTGAGCACCACCGTCGCTGCATGGTGACAGGAAACAGGAAACAGGACGTTTAAGCAACTATAAGCAAGACTCGCCATCTCTGGTTTATACCTCCTCCCGTATCGTCGGGATGTGGGCATCAGACCCGATATTGGACCTGATCGTCACAAGCCCAGAAGTCACACAATATTCACAAGATTTTCGTACAAATGTGGCTTCTTTTTTTTTCAGAGAGACAATTCAGGAGAAAATCTATACTTTTTTTTATCGACCTTTCTAGCAATACACACAGGATCTATCTAGACTATTATTATTATTATTATTATTATTATTATTATTATAGCAATAGGTCGTGTTTATCCCATTCTGACCGGGCACCCATTTTGGTGTTGGCATCATGTTATGCTTTATCTATTGAAAAATAGCAGATCTACAAGCTCGTATCGCGCCACCGAGTGGCGCGATACGAGCTTGTAGGTCTGCTATTTTTGAAAAATCGAAGAACGACTGATTTTTTTTTTAAATCTGATCTCAGGTCAGAATGGGTTTAATCAGACCAGTGTGTGTCCAGTGGAAACCTCGTATGAATCTGATCTCAGGTCAGAATGGGTTATTATATGATAAGCTGCATTTCCAGTCAGTCAGTCTGTGCGCCGTGTCACGCCTCGCGACGTCACACCTCATGACACGTCACGTCACCATATATGGAGATCACGACACACTGGGGGGCGCGGTGGCACCGCGGCGGCACTATTTCAGAAGAGCTTATTTAGCGTTTACCAGTATTTCCAATATTCAAGTATAACCCATTCTGACCTGAGATCAGATTCACGCGAGGTTTCCACTGGACACACACTGGCCTGATTAAACCCATTCTGACCTGAGATCAGATTAAAAAAATGTCAGTCGCTCTTCGATTTTTCTAAAATAGCAGACCTACAAGCTCGTAGCGCGCCACTCGGTGGCGCGATATGAGCTTGTAGATCTGCTATTTTTCAATAGCTAAAGCACGACATGATGCTAACACCAAAATGGGTTCCCGTTCAGAATGGGTTAATAATGAAGAATTATCATTTGAATACAATGGCGGTCCTTATTTAATCGCGCCGTAGACGGAGGAATACAGCCAAAGGGGAGATTAGCCCCGTTGCTGTGAGCCAAAAAAAATAAAAAAATAATAATGTTTATAACGGAATCCAATCTTGATTATTTCCTGTAAAAAAAAAAATGCTTACATCAGCACCAATCCACTGTGAACCAATAACAATCCTGACATTCACCCATCATCACACAATCTCCTAGAAGATTCATTATCTGGACACTAGAGGGCGATGCTGTATGCTGTTTTGAAGGGTCCAAACTTTCAAATTATCTAATTCATCAACAACATTTTTTAAATCACTATAGGACCCTGTAGGTTGTGGGTTCCGAAGTGACCTCCAGCCAGGTGGGGTCATGGTGACTCGCACCCAAAGCGGTGTCTGGTAGCACTCAAAGCGTGTTGCGTATAGCGAGCCTTCAAACAGCCTTTGCAAAGCATATTGCCCCAGGTAGATTGTCACTCAATTGTGGGGCATGTCTCAGCTGGACCAGCAGTATAGTGGAGTATTTTAGCTGTGACGTGAGCGCCCCCTCCTGAGATACTTCCGGGTCCTACTTTTGTGTCGCTTTTGTGTCCCCATGGAGTTATACTGTGACGCTCCGTCGGACTAAATCTGAGACGAAAACAACCACGAAAGTCTCATTTTACCGCTTTCCTCGCAAACAACAAAGCTGCGCTGCTCTCCAAAATCTGGCTGTGACAGGCCGTCTGCCCCACATGGAATACTATCGCCATTGTATTTCATTGTGTCAAATAAATCCTCATAATGCAAACTAGATTCAACATACTCAAGCCTGCACACATTCTAAATATACCCCAGAAATATTTTACCGAGCAAATGGACTGTTGCCACCTTCAATAATAATGATAATAATAGTCTTTATTGTCTCCACATCATATATTTTTGTTGTCATGGACACTTGTACAAAACATTAATAATTCCACTCGAGTTGGAAGCATTAAGACCCATTTTAACCCTCAATGGCTTCCTTTCTGAAAAATAACGTCACTGTAAAAAGATTCACGCGTTTAGATATTCTATTTACAATGGGATGCGGACGGGAGCTGGTGCCACTTGGACCCGGACGTAACGTAGCACTACAAAATGACGTCGGACTTAACCCATTCTGACCGGGCACCCATTTTGGTGTTGGCATCATGTTATGCTTTATCTATTGAAAAATAGCAGATCTACAAGCTCATATCGCGCCACCGAGTGGCGCGATACGAGCTTGTAGGTCTGCTATTTTTGAAAAATCGAAGAACAACTGACATTTTCAGAATCTGATCTCAGGTCAGAATGGGTTCATCAGACCAGTGTGTGTGTGTCCGGCGGAAACCTCATATGAATCTGATCTCAGGTCAGAATGGGTTAAATACTGAATAACCAACCAGGGCGCAGCGTGGGTGTGTAAGCACACTTGGGCGTCAAGGTGCGGCAAAAAGCCACTCGTGGGCATTTCCATTCATCCACAGGCTGCTGGACGGAAATTAAGCTCCACCAATGCGGCCAGATTCCCGGGAAAAGCTTGCCCGCCGCCGTGGCAAATGGAAGCCGCCGCGCACGAGCTTCATTTTTCCATCCACCAGCTGTCTTAAAAACCAGGAAGAGACGCGGCACGCCTGCCACGAGCGGCATTTGTCATCTTCGTGACGCTAAAGTGTGCCTGCACTATTATGTGTGTGACTTATATATTATATAGTGAGCTGTGCTGCTCTGGTTGGTTGTGGATCTACCCTACGATCTTTTTTGTAACCGTCCCTTGGAAAAAGATCATAACACAGAGGGGAACCAGACAAATATCCTGCAGTGATATTAGTATGGCTACACGAGGCTGGTTCAATCCTGCCCCCCGATTGCTGTTGAGCTCTCCGCTGCCTTCCTATCGTTACATTCGTACTTCACTTGGAAATAGTTCCACAATCAGGAAGTTAGATACCCATGAAAATCCATTTCAAACTCTACATAAGAGCAGCAGACAGGAGGAGGGGAGCCGATAAGAGCAGACAAAATGACATCAAGATAACGCCTTTCTTCTTATCACGAGGAGATAGAGAAGACGACGCCTGGAAATCAGACGGTCCCGGTAGTAGGGTTCGTGTCCCCCGAGCAGCATCGGTGTTTGATTTTTCGACAGCAAATCTTGATTTGGTTTTATAGTCTTTTGAATAACATTTATGTTTGAGTCAGTTTTTGCGTCATATTTTAGTCATCTGAAAAGTTTTAGTTGTAGTCTAGTTTTAGTCGACTAAATACCATAAGATTATTAGTACAGAATATATACAGAATTATTTTGTTGACTCTCTCTCTCTCTCTCCCCCCCCCCCCTCTCTCTATTATATATATATATATATATATATATATATATATACACTACACACACTGTATATATATAAATATATATATATATATTATATATATATTGGCGACCTTGATGGTGTCATAATGCTTGATTATACAGTGTGCATGCTAAAAACAAGCTCACAACGTGTCACAACATTTGCAGCGCGTTGTGAGCTTGTAGATCTGCCATTGTCAGAGTGTGCTACCAAACATAAATGACTTCTTATAGTTCTATTGGATCTCTTCTCCACTTGTCCCTCCCTAACATGTTAAGGCTCATACATAGTCTGGTTTTACGGTGGTGGGGTGACCACCGAACTACAACATGACGTCACTGAGGTGACCACCGAACTACAACATGACGTCACTGAGCCGCGGTGAAGAGCAAACCACCGCCACCGCTCCAGCCCTTCTCTCTGTTTTTACTCACCACCGCTCAACGTTATTTCAGCTCCGGTGGTCAGCTCACCACCGGAGCGGTGGTCACCTTACCACCGAAAATCCAGACTATGAATAGGCCTTTAGTCTCCATTTTTTTTTTTTTTTTGACAAAATTGTCAATATATTTTAGTCATAGCTTATCGACAGACATTCTTCGTTGAGGATATCAACAATGCACGGGCGCTGCAGTAATAGTGTACACACTGCCCCGAATAGAAAGGGCCGATTCATACTCCTATTTTACCGCTGTTTCGGCGCTGTAGTGCCGAAATGATTTCGGCTCGTCAGACATTTTCAGTAGCACCGAAGAGCCGACTTTAGGACGGCACCCGTCCCCGTCCCCCCCAACCTCAAATGACGTCACATTGTAGGCTCTACAGCGCCGAACCGACTTTTATTCGGCTCTAAAACAGGAGTATGAATCGGCCCTTAGAATACGCATCGAGGAAATGTGAGACCAAATGGCATCTCAATAAACTCAACAACTCAACAGAACAATAGAAATATGCCTTCATATAGCTCAGCGTTTATGTGCCCACACTTCTGTCCTCATTGTCATTCTCATAAACCGTCCATAAGACTTTGGCTTAGGCCATTTTTGGTTAACTCATGCATCGCCAGCGCCATCTAGAGTCCTATTCTGTTATGTCATAGAAGACGCCTGCCTCTCGGACAGACGAAAACAGTAATGGCGGAGGTGGTCGCGTGGCTCAGACTATCAACTACATCAGAAGCAACCCACGTAGAGTCTGTGGGGGCCACGGGGGATTTTCGTGGACATTTTACATTTACATTACAGATTTTCTGGGAATTCCGAACATTTTGGACCTCTCCGCCGGCAATCTGAGAATCCCATCGTCAAATATTCGGGGAAAACAGCGCCTCCCCTGTTGTTCCTCAACTGTTGCGAGGCAACAGTCTGTCTTGAGAGACTACTCCGCCGGCCGTCCAAGAGGTGTTAAAAAGTGCTCAAATGCTAATCGGGTTTCTTTTGTTTTCACCTAGCCAGATGTCCACAACGTCAAAGCGTGTCAGAATTTCATGGTAGTTGTTCTTGAGTCGTGACATAATAACACTGATCAAGAATTCACCAAAGAGACTCGCCTGGTTGAGGGCCCCCTTGAGGATTGATCAAACTCTTCGGCTCTGATAAGAAGCATTCATATTTTAGACGCGCAGGCACAGGGAGTTGCTATTAAGCCACTAAACAGTTTGCTTTATTCATCCAGCGCGTTTTGAAATGGAATACTCCTACTAAAAAGGAGTAGAAATGCTCCAGCCTCCTCCACCTTTGTGTTTTTCAATGCATTGTGGCTGAAGGGAAGGCCAATCGAGCACGGAGCTGCCGATCGACCGAGAGTGTAATATGCGGTAAAAGCCAACATTATAGGTTTATCAATAAATAGAACGCTAAATAACACGTTAAAAAACGTATTTGGCGAGGGGGGAGAGCTCCTGGACTGCTATACTAGAACGCTAGTACGAGCCCTGGGCACTGTCTACACTTGCACAATAAGGACAATTGTTTAAACTTTAAAGGGACACTTCACCCTTTTTGCAAAACAATATATGTTAATGACGTTTAGAAGCTTTAGAACACTTTCCTGGGGGTCTTTATGTGTGTAATATGTGGTTTTAGATATTTTAGATTGTAGCAGTGAGCCCGGTGTCTCTGATGTCATGGACACTGGGCTCACTTCCTTCCTGGACTACATTTTGTCTCAGTAAGACAGCTCTCCCCCCTATCCACAAGGAGGAGCAGTGCACCAAAGTATTTTGGGAATTGTAGTCCAGGAAGGAAGTGAGACCAGTGTCCATGACATCAGAGACACTGGGCTCACTGCTACAATCTAAAATATCTAAAACCACATATTACACACACAAAGTCATTAACATATATTTTTTTGCAAAAAGGGTGAAGTGTCCCTTTAAGCAACGTTTCGGTCAATAGACCATTTTCAGGCAACTCAATGGGTACTTAGAAAAGCTTTATACATCGGAGATAATATTATTATTATTATTATTATTATTATTAATAATAAACATTCCAGTTTGAAAAAATGCTTCTCAAACGTGAAATGCCACACATTTTGTCAACAAAAAAGATTAAACAAAGGCAACGTTGACCAGGTAGGTATAGGTAAAGTTCACACCGTTAGAATAAAACGGTTAATAGCCTGAAAGTATATGATACAAAAATGATAACTCTTTGAAGAGATTGCCGTGTTAAATCTGCAGTTGCCAAAAATCTATTTACATGGCATTTGAAATTCTCATGTTGTGAGGCTACAGTAATTACATTTTGAATTTAGAGTCAGCAAATTAATTAGAGTGAATGTCAACTGTTTTGTCTGTCTGCCTAAATTAAACGAGGTAATGGCAAGAGGTGGCTTTCCATTTTTTTGTAGCTCTAAGCTTTTGTATACAAATTGAAGTTGTTTTCTCGTCTGGGATATATGGGAGGCATTTTTAGTACATTTTTGAGTGCGCCTCTCTCGTCCATCTAGTTTACTCTGCAAATTAATACTTCTATATTCAGGGTGATGCCCTGTGGCGTCAGTGAATTAAATCATAACCCGTGTTCTGCTTATTCGTGTCAGTTTGGTTTCATTGTAGCATCATGGCTCCGCTGACCTTTGGGGAATAAAAGAAAAAAATTAAGCAATAAGCCACGAGAGGTCTCAGGTTACCGGGTATTTTACACTGCCTGGGAGCGTAGGCAGACCCGACACGCAGCGGAGGGTCTTCTACCTCCCAGCCAGTGTAAAATACCCGGTAAGCTGGGGCCTCGAGTGGCTTATTGCTTTTCTAAGCAATATTAAAACTATTAAATTCACAAAAGTATCTACGTTTTGTGCCACCAGAGCGAGCGACCGAGAGCCAAAACACTTCCTTTTCCTTGTTTTGCTCCGCAAGTAGCCTATGTGACGGGAGAATAGCGCTTGATGTATTTACGGGGCTGCCTGGAGCCACACATTCACAGTCATATGAGCCGGGCGGTGCTTAGACGTCCGCACGGCATGTGTTTGTAAAGCAATCAAGCGCTCCCCTTCCCCAGTTCAGCTACAAGGCTGCAGTTTGATACAAAGTGATTGAAGGAGTGGGTTATCGGTGAAATTTACACCGGTCACGTGACGGTAACCAGCCAATCAGAATGAAGTATTGGGACTACCCGTTTTAGAATGATTATTTTGGAACGTGCCTGTAGTTCCAAAAGAAGAGACATAGGTGAAATTGAGTTCCCTCTACAACAGGGTTGTATAGAGACTGTAGGGACTGTTAAATAATTCCAATATTGGAATGGGAGACATCTCACTCCGACCATGGGCACTAACCCAAAGATGCATGAACTCCACTCTTCTCAATGTTTCAGCCAAGTGGTTACCATTATCATATAATAAATGTGATATCATGGATATCCCGATGGAGGTGCCTATATAAAGTGACTGAATAACCATTAATAAAGCATGCAGATTAAAGTGCATGCAGGGATTATTTGGGCATGCTATTTATCTGGGAGGATTTACTCCAACCAGAACAAACATTTTTTGAGAGTGTGCACGCTCTCCAAATGTTGACCCTTTGCCTTGCATGTGTCATATTTGATAACAACATCAAACAAAGGCTGTGTTGCCTTGGCAACCTCTTTTTAATCCAGCAAAGAACCGCTGCCATGGGGATAGCAGATATACTGTATACTGTAAAAGCTTCACGGCTTGTAGATCTGCTACTTTTGAAAAAAAAAAATCGTGGCAATTTCTGTGCAAATCTTTGAATATAATAGCTTCTATAAATAAACTCAAATCTTTTCTTGGGTGGCGGGGGGGGGGGGGGGTGTCCCTGGAACAAAGTATTAGCAACCAAAGCTGCTTTACAAGCTTAACCCATTCTGACCGAGCACCCATTTTGGTGTCGGCATCATGTTATGCGTTAGCTATTTAAAAATAGCAGATCTACAAGCTCATATCGCGCCACCGAGTGGCGCGATACGAGCTTGTAGGTCTGCTATTTTTTGAAAAATCGAAGAACGACTGACATTTTTTTTTATCTGATCTCAGGTCAGAATGGGTTAATCAGACCCAGTGTGTGTCCGGCGGAAACCTCGTATGAATCTGATCTCAGGTCAGAATGGGTTAATGGGTTAAAATCCTTCTCTTTTCTCTCGCTTTCCTCAATTCCACGGATTCGATTTCTTTTTTTTCTTTTTTTTACGCTTTCCGCCTCGGCTCTATATCCCATCCCGCTGCTTAGCATTCATTCCGCCAGCGTCGCTCATTGCTTCTCACGGAATCTCCAGAATGATGGATATCGGTGATAAGACCAGATGGTTTGGTTTGTCGGGTTTTCCCGGCCTTCCGTCTTCCTGACTTCCACTCCTTCTTCAGAGGAATCCTTCACAGCCGCATACGTGCGCTTGCTGTGCACGCCGCCGTCTGCTTGCTGTGCACACCACCGTCTCCTCCCTATACGTGCACTGAGGAGGAGGCCCCCAGAAATCAATTTGCCATCACGAGGAGGAGGAGGAGGAGGACGGGTGTGCTCGTTCAGCTTCCAACGTATTCTAGGGACGATCTCTCATCAGGCGGTAAGAGTAGTGATGTTATAACACAGCGCAAGCTGTGCGAGGTGTGTGTGTGTGTGTGTGTGTGTGTGTGTGTGTGTGTGTGCGTGCGTGCGTGCGTGCGAGCGAGCTAGCTAGCGGGGGGGGGGGGGGGGGGGGGGTGTGCGGCAGGGTGGAAAAAGTACTCACAGGTTTTACTTATGTAAAAGTATCAAAACTGCCATGCAGAAATACTCTGTATGGCAAGTAATAGTCCGGAATTAAAAATTGTTAAAAGTGTAGAAGTATAGGCTATCTGCAATCAAAATATCAACAGTACCAAAAGTAAAAAGTACTCATTGCACAGAATGTCCCATTCCACCTGTTCAAAATGTATGAAATAATATAATTTAAAATAGCCGATCTACAGGCTTGTGAGCTTGTATATCTGCTATTTTCAAATAGCCAAAATATATATATAGTGGTTAGTGTGTTTTGTAATACTAATCAGCCATCTACAAAATGACTGGTAAATAATTGTAGGCTATAGTGGGGTGAAAGTACAATATTTGAGATGTAGTGGAGTATAAGTAAAAGTAGGCTATTGGAAATAGGAAATACTCAAGTAAAGTACACATGCATGCAGTACCTCAAAATTGTACTTAACCCATTCTGACCGGGCACCCATTTTGGTGTTAGCATCATGTTATGCTTTAGCTATTGAAAAATAGCAGATCTACAAGCTCGTATCGCGCCACAGAGTGGCGCGATACGAGCTTGTAGGTCTGCTATTTTTGAAAAAACGACTGACATTTTTAGAATCTGATCTCAGGTCAGAATGGGTTCGTCAGACCAGTGTGTGTCCAGTGGAAACCTCGTATGAATCTGATCTCAGGTCAGAATGGGTTAAAGTACAGTGCATCAGTAAATGTACCTTTACGCCACTGGCGGTGTTGGCAGGGTGAAAAGCGTGTCGGAGGCAAAAAAGGCTAGCGGAGAGAGAGAGAGAGAGAGAGAGAGAGAGAGAGAGAGAGAGAGAGAGAGAGAGAGGATGACACGAGAGATGAGAGCCATTAACCTCTTCTCTCACGCTCCACCGATACGAGAGAGGGCCGCGGCTTAAGACGCGGGGAGGGCATGCAATAGGTCAGAACTTCATAACCTGACGTGGCTGAGCTTAACCTGGCGGTTGTGTTTTCCGTGCCAACAAACGCCCCGCCGACGTATTGACAGCACGATAAGCGAAGAGGGCTGAGAGCCGCCGGCGGAGACAGACACGTCCAACTTCACTTACCTGCGAAACGGCTCTCAGCAAGCTTGTATAAAGAAGCTTTCGTTGCTTTTCTCACTGCTACTAATGTGCGATTCAAACTGATAGCAATTGTTATTGCGACCACAGGTCGCGTTTACTCTGAAAACGTGCATTCCCGTCCGTCCGCTCGTCGTCACCCCACGCCTCCATAAATGGTCACGCGTCGTGACGTCACATCTAGTTACCCACGCCTCCATATATGGTCATGCCACATCACCAGGGATCTCCATATATGGGCATATATGTAGTCGCGACGTAGGCGACATCGTCGGGGGCCTTCATATATGGCAATGTCACAATATGGCCATATCATTTCCCGTTGGTTTGTTGGTTCGTTCATCACAGCCAGCCTAGCAACTCCAAACCTGACCTCAAACCCTTAGATCTCCACGTATGGAGCTGACCTGTTGTGACATTCCATAAAATGTTGATCCTCCATATAGGCCAGTACAGAATTCATTCCATATGTTGATCGGATCCCCCCATGCCAAAGCGCCCAGCGTTCGCCGCAGCAGTCTGCCGTCACCCATGGGCGGATGCGTGCACGTGACTTCGCCCTTTAGGGCGAGGTCACGTGCACGCTTCTCGCCCTCAAGGCGTCCTACTGGTAGCTTCACCCATGTTGATAAAGATGGCGTGCGTGCGTGTGTGTGCGTGCGTGTCACTCACTCTGAACGCCGTGTGACTGCACGTCCCTCCAGTCGTGGGCTCCTCCCCCCTCCTTGCACTGGACCAGGTAGTGACCGATGGGCACGCCGCCGTGCGAGTCCGGCTTCATGAAGGTGACGGTGGCCAGGCGCTGGGAGACGGCCGACAGACGCACGCCATACGGGTTGGACGGCACGTCTGGAAAACACAGGCGTTTCAACAGCTTATTTATTAGCCCCCCGCCCGGCAGAGGACATCATTTTCACGGGAGAGATAACCCCTATCCACTTTCAACAGATTTATAGAAAAGGCTTTAGGGGTGAAATTCATGGAGTGGGTGTTGTGAAACCTTTGCCACTTTTGTTTAAGTGAAAAAGTAGTAAAACGTAGCTTGAAGGCTGTGGTTAGGGTTAGGGTTTTGGGCAGGCACTTAGGTGGTCTTTACACGAGAACGGTGTTCATAGAAAACGGCAAAATAAAGTATCATTTGCTGGTGTCCCTTTAGACGAGAACGGTGTTTTCAGGAGGTGAAAAAGCAACAAAGTGTGGAAATCTTTGAGAATGCCGTTTTATCCCTTCTCCATGTAAACAGGCAAAACGGTGAATCCGAAAAAAAAATATGTGCAAGAAATATGTGCGAGAAATACGTGCGAGAAATGAGAAATGAGAAATTGTGCGAGAAATGAGAAATGGTGCGAGAAATGAGAAATGAGAAATTGTGCGAGAAATGAGATATGAGAAATTGTGCGAGAAATGAGAAATTGTGCGAGAAATAAGAAATGAGAAATTGTGCGAGAAATGAGAAATTGTGCGAGAAATAAGAAATGAGAAATTGTGCGAGAAATGAGAAATGAGAAATTGTGCGAGAAATGAGAAATGAGAAATTGTGCGAGAAATGAGAAATGAGAAATTGTGCGAGAAATGAGAAATGAGAAATTGTGCGAGAAATGAGAAATGAGAAATTGTACATCGTCAGTAGGTAGACATTGTAAACACTGGCTCCATTTCATAGTCATGATAAGGGCTGATGATGACGGCCATTAAATGGTCCGATTACATCCGAAGCCGCTACCCTCAGAATATAAAGATGCTAAAAAAAATAAAAATAAAAAGTTCCCATCACACAATGATTTGTGTCTGTAGTAACTCTGAGGACCCCCTAGGGCAGTGCTTCCCAAACCTTTTCATGGGGTCAAGGACCCCCAAATTGACACTAATTAGCCCGCAAAAGATATGCCGGGGGATATGCCAGTAGTGTACTGCTCCCGTCGCAAATTGATGATGTCATATGTCCAAATGTGATCCAGCCTTATAGAATGTATGGAATGCATAATTATGCTAATAACAAATATTTAAAATATTGCTTTGACGCTCATATTAAGTAACAGTGTTTTCTGTACTCGCCCCCCTGTCGGACTTGGTCTTGATTTGAACTCGCTTTAGGTGGACTTGACTACAACACAAACATCTTAAATCAAAGTTTCATACACTGGTCCTGTGAAATTCCAAGGGTGCCATTGTTGCTACATGTTTTGCTTGATATCTCCTTGGCAACACAGGATCCTTGATATCTGCCCTGGATATAGAGGCTATCTGACAGTATATCTGCTGGAGAGAAGCCATTACTAAGGGCGGGTTGACATGATACTGCCTAGAATGATTAGCTTTGAAGACCGCGGGTGTGAGGAACTGTCACTGAGGCCTTTTGCCCATCGCAAAAGGCCTCAGTGACTAAATACTCCCGAGCTGATGTGTTTTTAACCTGCTACATGTACAGTTCTTATTGGTTTTACTCTTATTTGACTTGTTTTCTAATAAAGTTGTCTTTTCTCATGTCCCCTTCCCCCCGGCCACCACACATGTAAAGCGTCTTTGGGTATTAGAAAAGCGCTATGTAAGTCCCAGGTATTATTATTATTATTATTACTGTACTGTACTAGAACCTCTTTTGGTTTTAGCATTATGTAAAATAGCAGATCTACAAGCTCGTAGCGCGCCACTCGGTGGCGCGCTACGAGCTTGTAGGTCTGCTATTTTTGAAAAATCGAAGAACGACTGACATAGAAACATATAGCTTTTTCAGAGAACTGTCAGGATGTAGAAGACATTTTATAGAATCTGATCTCAGGTCAAAATGGGTTCAAGCTGAATCTCATGTAACTTATCTTTGTCAAATTTAGGGCCGATTCATACGCCGAACCGAATAAAAGTCGGTTCGGCTCTGTAGTACAATGTGACGTACAATGTACAATGTGACGTCATTTGAGGTTCGGGGGGGGGGGGGGTACCGTCCTAAAGTCGGCTCTTCGGTGCCACTGAAAATCTCTGACGAGCCGAAATCATTTCGGCACTACAGCGCCGAAACAGCGGTAAAAATAGGAGTATGAATCGGCCCTATAACAAAGATGCACCCGACGTTTGTAGCCGCTGCAAAAGCTGCACATTTGCTACAAATTGAAGCTGAGCTGGGTTCAAGTTCCAGATACAAAAGCTACAAAGCTACAGTAGCTGCAATGACACGTCAGCAACAGATATACAAAGCGACAAATGTGCTGTGATCTTTTTGCATCTGCCTCGTGCATTCCAGTTAAAAAAAACTATGTTGCTCAGTGGTGCTCAAAACCAAGGCTATAAACCGCCAAAATAAAATGTATTTTGCTGCGGACGCCCATCTCAAAATATACAGTTCCAGGGACTCCCCAGAAGCAAAGATTTGAGTTAAACATTGACACAGATACTTCCGATACGACAAACTGACATATTGAGCCTATATGGCATCCCCCTATACTCTTCAAATTCAGTACGATCCTGTGATCTTTTGTGGCCAGATGTAATTTCCTTGGGGTCTTCCTGGGGTCTAGTAGGACTATAGTAAAGAAATATCTTTCTCTAATAACAAACCTAAAACATGAACCATGGTTTCAAAAAGTGCATTTCGAATTCCAGACTTTTACTTAGGCCTACGGAGTAGTTCTGCATTTCAGTATTGATTTGACTTTTACTAATATGTAAAAAAACAACAACATTTGAGTACTTTTTCAACCAGTGTAGTCGAGTGATATTAGAATACTTGAGGTGACCACCAACTTTACCTGCTTGTGCCAGGATGAATTCCTGGTAGCGCATGCCAATGTTGTTTCGGGCGGTGCAGTTGTAGCGTCCAAAATCTCTGTCCGACATCGGCGTCACCTTAAAGGGATTGTGACATTTAAAACACATTTTGGTAGATTTTTTGGCTTTTTTGGCTTTTCTTGACATCAATGTCACCAAAAAAAATGAAGTTTGAACATTCAGTGTATTCTCTGCTTTCTGGACTTTTGTGAATAATTATGCAAAAATGTCTCATCTGGTTGGATGGCAGGCATATACGTAGATCCCTGCTAAACCTCCGCCCCCTCCCCTCTGCTCCCTGCCTACCCTCTCTTCCCCGCCCCTCTCCTCTCCTCCCTACTTCCTCATTGTGACCGCAACTTTGTTTCTTTGTAATACTTACTAATAATGGCTTCTAGAGAAAAATCAATCTGCTCTGTTGTTGGCTGTGTCAATCAACACAAGTCCTTACACTGGATACCAACTGGCCTAGATGACTCTTTTATTTTTGACGGTGACGTTCCTACCAAGTTGTCAAATAAGCGCATCTTGGGTTGACAGGAAAGGGGGAATTACCGACATCTACAGGCTAAAATAATGTGTTTTTCCATGCCTTCTCAGGATGCAGATTACACATACACAAAAACTCCTGGCAAGAAATACTGGAGTGGAGTTGAGTGTTCAAACGTTTTAGACACGTTTGAAGGACCATGGCCAAGACTTTTAATGTTGTTAAAATTATGTTATAAATAATGTCATAATACCTTTAAACAAAAATAACAAGCCTAATGACCTGTCTGTTTGATGCATGTTCAACATCCAATCCCTATTAAGCTCTGCGGCACATGGGGTGAAAAATGGGTTACAAAATCGTGGGATAAAAAAATATAATTTAAAAGCTCTGCGACACTGTGAGCTTGTACATCTGCTATTAACGGCACACAGCCGAATATAAATCAGGCCTTTGCAGTGCCATCATGGCAGGCCAAAATACATTTTAGTCGACTACGTCAACTGTAGATTTAGTCGACTAAAATCTCATGGCATTTATGGTCAACTAAAACTAGACTAAAACATTTCAGATGACTGACATTTGACTATAAAACTAAATGTAGTTCATGTCAAAATCAACAACACATGGCATATCCCTAGCATGACCGATATCTCCTACCAGTGGTGTAAAGTAACTAAGTACATTTACTCAAGTTAAGTAAATAAATGTAAGTCGCTCTGGATTAACACATTGTATGCTAGAGTTTTCTATTTGCTCAGGCTTGCTGGTGCTAAGCGATTAACATTGGACTTTTGAACTTTTTAGGGGCCCACAGCGAGGGGCCTCTTATAGCTAGAATCACATCGCATAAATAAAAACTAGGCCAAACATGTCCACTTCAATTTAAAAAAAAAATTATGATTCTACCATCTTCCATTCTGGAGATATTGACCTTTTTCTAAAACCTGCTTTTGAAGGCACGCTGCTCGCTTGAAAAAACAGCAGAGATATGGAAGGTTGAAGTTGACAGACATTGACAGACAGATATAAAAATGAACACAAATAATATCATATACATACTACACACTGAATGAAAGCCCTGAATGTCTACTTTTAGGAGGAAAACAAATACACATGGTCCCATGTATAGTTTGTCAGTAATTGGCTATTGAATGCAGCTTGCGCCCACCAGAGAGGATTTCAGAAAATGCATGGACCAGAAGAACTATTATTCACAAAATAAGGCCTATAGCGAAATGTACATACTATATACCGTATGAAACAGAAGACTCTCTGCTTTCATAAGAAAAATACTTCTACTGTAATAATAATGAAAATCACACCCCTGTGAAGTGAGCAGTGCAATGTTGCGCAACATTTTCTGAAATCCTCTCTGGTGGGCGCAAGCTGCATTCAATAGCCAATTACTGACAAACTATATTTGTATATATTTGTATATTTGTTTTCCTCCTAAAAGTAGACATTCAGGGCTTTCATTCAGTGTGTAGTATGTATATGATAATAATTTATTTATGTTTATATCTGCCTGTCAATCTCTGTGACTTTAAACCTTTATAACTCGCTATGATAACTTCATGAGGAAATGCTCACTTCACAGGGGTGTGATTTTTATTATTATTACAGTATTAGTTTTTTCTTATGAAAGCAGAGGGTCTTCTGTTTCATACGGTATATAATATGTACATGTCGCTATAGGCCTTATTTTGTGAATAATAGTTGGACCTGAACAACTGCATTCAATATCCTACTGACAAACTGTACATGGGATCAATATTATGTATTTGTTTTCCTCCTAAAAGTAGACAATTAGGGCTTTCATTCAGTGTGTAGTATGTATATGACAATAATTTATTTATGTTTATTTTTATATCTGCCTTCAGAACGATAGTATAACGGTGAGATGCGTTACTGGATCGGTGAGTTTAGTGGTTGAGGTTGACATGTCTGGACATGTTTGAGGAAAGAAGCACAGGAGAGAGAGATGATCAAATAACTGGCTGCTTTGTTGGACAACGCTATCTTCACTTTGTTTGGGCAAAGAAGCAGAGATCAGCGATGGAAAAGAGTTTTATCCACGGCAGATAAGTAATGACGTATTATCGAGGGACCGCCATGATCAACTAACTGCCTGGGACCGAGGCTACGTTGTCACCAGCCAATGCAGCCATCGCTATCCGTTGTGTGATTGTAGCCTTTTTATTCATTATAATTGCAGTGATAAGACCTATATCACAGCCGGGCGTCTCTCTCGATACCGTGGATATAGCCTACACTACATCCACAATCACACAACGGATAGCGATGATGGCTGCATTGGCTGACGAAGACGTAGGCAGTAAGTTGATCATGGCGGTCCTTCGATAATACGTCATTACTTATCTGCCGTGGATATAAAGCTCTTTTCCATCGCTGATCGTGCTTCTTGCCCAAACAAACAAAGTGAAGACGCGATGGCGATCCACACAACGGATAGCGATGGCTGGTGAAGACTGAAGACGTAGCCAGGCAGTTAGTTGATCATGGCGTGTGCCGTGTGCGTGTTGAAAACGTTATGAAATGGCGATCGTTGAAGATTATTCTTGGTTTATATACTGGCAGAGGGCAAATCGACACGACTGCGTTATATCTTTTTCCGAGAATGAGAGCGCGGTGCAAGGCGATTACAAGGCGCAGTGTGGCCTGGGGCCAGGGAACTCAAACTGCAATGCGATCCGGGCAGAAGAGACTCAGACTCCCCCCACAAAGATTCCTCGGGAGAAACCATGTAGAAACAGGAGGGGAGGGGGAATCGAGTGTATTCACAGACACTAGACTAATACTAGAGTATGGGTAACTCCATTTTAGATGCCCTGACATCTGCGTTGGTCTATGCCGTTGCCGTGCAGACCCATACGTGTAATGGAGGCATTGGAGGAGGGAGCGTCTTCGCCACAGACAGACCTCTTTTCAGGAGGGAGGGGCTTTTTACTCCCGGATCACATATTGGAGCTTCCTGGAGACGATCGCTGTTATTTTCCTCGGTGTCCTGGAGCATAGGACGTTGATGTACAGTAAGCAATAAAAAAACGTATAAAACGTATACATACGCTTCGCGCGTACGGCGTTCGATATTAATAAAGCGTATGGATACGTTTCCAGCATTTTTTGTGTTAAGAGCGTCTGCTAAATGCCTAAATTGTAAATTGTAAATTGTAAGTACTGTACTTAAGTACATTTGTTAGGTATTTGTATTTTACTTGAGCATTTCCAATTTCCAATACTTTTACTTCTACTCCACTACATCTCAGAGGCAGATATTGTACTTTTACTCCACTACATTTATTTGAAAACGTTACTAGTTACTTTCATTAGTATTACCAAAAATACATTAGCACACGCTCACAATGTTTCGCCAAGCATTGTGATCTTGTAGATCTGCTATTTTCAAAATATTTTTGTATAGGCTAGATCTGAAAACTTAAAATTCTGCATAATTAGTACTTGCTGTTGCTACTGTAAGTACACTTTCATATCGTACTTTCACTCGATCTACAAGCTGCGTGAGCTTGTAGATCGCCTATTTTCAGCAAGTGTAAAAATCAGTCATTACGACAGCATCAAGGCCTGCCAAAAATGCATTTTAGTCGACTAAATCAACTGTAGATTTAGCCGACTAAAACTAGACAAACACTAGAACATTCCAGGTGACTAGAATGTGACTATACAACTAAATGAAAACTTTTCAAGGAGACCCATGACTAACCCATTCTGACCGGGCACCCATTTTGGTGTCAGCATCATGTTATGCTTTAGCTATTGAAAAATAGCAGATCTACAAGCTCATATCGCGCCACCGAGTGGCGCGATACGAGCTTGTAGGTCTGCCATTTTTGAAAAATCGAAGAGCGACTGACATTTTTAGAATCTGATCTCAGGTCAGAATGGGTTCATCAGACCAGTGTGTGTCCGGCGGAAACCTCGTATGAATCTGATCTCAGGTCAGAATGGGCTAAAACTAAAATCAAAATGTGCATGCTGTCATAACACCGATATCACTGACCTCCAGCAGGGACCTGCCCGCGGCGTTGTGCACGCGCATGTTGGCCGTGCCCTCGGCGGAGATGGTGAAGCGCTCCCTCCTCCACAGCATGGTGGCAGGCGGGTTGGACATGACCTCGCAGCTGATGTTCACCGGGTTCCCCTCCCACGAGTAATGGATGGTGTGGTTGCTCAGGAACTTGGGCATGTCTGGACACAGGCAGAGAGGCAGAGAGGCAGAGAGAGAGAGAGAGAGAGAGAGAGAGAGATAAAGCCTGATTGATATTCTGTCATAGACCCGTATGGTACTCAAAACATCGCCTATCTACAGTATGTATTAATTACGGCCTTAACAGGGATCACACAGAGTGATACAGTCTTTTCCTCATGTTTCTGGAAACACTGGAGGCAATGTTTATATATGTTTTTGATTGACAAGGACTGCCTGGAGTGAAAATAGCCTGTTACATATAAGGCTATCTCTGTGTTGTTGTTTTGTATTTACGGTCATGTTTGTACTTGTTGTTTGTATATGTGGACCCATTGTGTCTGAAATAAAGTTTTCAATCAATATGAGCTCGCGGCGTGGTGAGCTTATTGACCTGCTACTTTTGGCATGCCGCACTGTCGTATGATGGAGCATTAATTACTGTATATTTATGTGTGTGTGTGTGTGTGAACACAATATCCTAATTGTATTATCAAAGAGTAGCCCGACATGTGTTTCCCACTGATGAAATTTATGGTAGCCAATAAATGCTCAAAGGTAGAGCTTTTTGAGATTATCAAAGAGAATAACAAAACTGTAATAAGAGAAAGAAAAACAAGCAAATTCCTCCAAAAGAATAATGTCTCATTAATTCATATTGTGTTTCTCACTCCTAATTGAAGATATGCTTCACACTGGGGCAAAATTCAGCCATATTATTATCTCCAACCAGAATAAAAAAAACTAGAAAAAGTGCCCTTCTGGGCACAGGTCTCCACCAGGATGAGCAGATGTGAAAAATTCCAGGCAAAGGTTTTTCCTTGGCCTCTAGGGAGTTGGCATACAAAGTTATCCACAGATCTGTGCAATTAGAGGTAAAAACACTTTTCGGCCAGTTATAGCGCCACCTTGAGGCTGAGTTGAAATTGTTCATGTGGCATTTCGTCCTCGGCCTAGTGGGAATGTGGGTGCACAATTTCACGGAAATCACGCGATGTGTTCATGATTTGCAGCATTTTGTTTGAAACTGAGCACTCCTGTGAACTTTGGAAGCCAATCTTAACCGGATCAGGATGGAGTGTGAGAAATCTGAAAGATCTGTTTCGTTGAATGGCTCTAGAGAGACTGTGTACCAATTTGCGCGATGTTTGGACAAAATCTGTAGGTGTACTGTGCAAAAACTTGTTTTGCACAAAGCGGCCTCCTGGTGGCGCTATAACAGGCCGTTCTGGAAAGTTTGGGGCAGAGATTCATCGTTGGCATCCAGGGAGTGTGTGTGCAAAATTTGGCATCGACCGGTGGCCGAGATTAGCTGCTTACGGACACACACACACACACACACACACACACGGACGGACGGACGGACACACGGACGGACGGAGTGCAAAAAACATACTCTCCCCCCATGCCTTCGGCCTGGTGGAGACAATAAGGATGGTCAACAGAGAAGCTAATTTGGCTCCACAGGCAGGAAAAGGACGGGCGAGTAATGGATGAGGTGAGTGAAGGTAGTAGCGTGGATTCTCTGTGGCCCGTTGGGCCGGCCCGGCTCAGACAGAGTGGCATTACTGTTGTTTAATGCAGCCGGCTCCCAGGATTCTATTAAAGAGATTGATGGCAAGCCCTCTGTCACAGACCAGGATGTGCAGTCTCTTCCCACGCGACCCCTCACACAGTCAGCAGTGGCTTCAGTAAATGACTTCATTACCTCTGGCTTGGCCTACAGCTTGTTCATTTTGCCAACTTTAAAACTATGACGAGAAATGTTTGTCAACTACCCTTTTTTGCACCCACTTCGAATGTTATCAACAGACAATCATGAGCAGGTTACTTAGCCAGTCCGCTCCAGGCGAGCCTGCTGGCTCCATTTCATTCATTAATTTGAGTGATAAGTAGTAATTGTTATGTTTGGTTGCCCTCTTTGCTACGCTAAAATACACTTCAGTCGACTAAATCAACTGTGGATTTAGTCGACCAAAAGCTAGACTAAAACTAAAACTTTTCAGATAGACTCAAAGAAAGTAAATGACATTTTATTCAACAGACTACGACCAAAACTAAATAGAAATTTCCTGTCACACTCGTCACCGTCAATTGTATGTCTTTCTTATTATATTTCTTCCACCACTGATGTACTACTCACACTCGATGTCCAGGAACATGCTCTTCTGATGGCCTCCGATCCTGCTGAAGGCCTCGCAGCTGTAGTGGCCCAGGTCGGACAGACGCACGTCGCCGATGCTCAGCGTGGACTTGCCGTGGCGTCCACGGACCTCAAAACGCCCGTCTTGGCTCTAAATGCACGCACGCATGCACACACACACACACACACACACACACACACACACACACACACACACACAGTAGATTGAATACTGTTGTCACTTGTATAGTGAGTATGGGCAGATCTTATGTATACAGGTAGTTCAAGGACATGGTGACTGACATTGCTTAACCAATTCTGACCGGGCACCCATTTTGGTGTCGGCATCATGTTATGCTTTAGCTATTTAAAAATAGCAGATCTACAAGCTCATATCGCGCCACCGAGTGGCGCGATACGAGCTTGTAGGTCTGCTATTTCTTTTTATTATCGAAGAACGACTGACATTTTTTTAATCTGATCTCAGGTCAGAATGGGTTCATCAGACCAGTGTGTGTCCGGCGGAAACCTCGTATGAATCTGATCTCAGGTCAGAATGGGTTAACATGACATTGGCTGTAGAAATCAGGATGTGTGCAGGATGTTCGGCCTTCGAGGCACAATTACACTGACAGTTAACACAGAGGACAAAACCATTTGGCACTGTGTATTATTCGAGGCAGTCGAGGATTTCAAATATCTCGGGGGCCTTGGACTGTCTTCAACGGAAACAGTTTCGAGTTTTCAAATGTATACGATTATTTTGAAAGTAGCAGTTCTATACAAGCTCACAATAATGTGACACGTCGCAAACACAATACCTCGACGTTGTGCTTAAGTACGGTTCTTGAGTAAATGTACTTAGTTACTGTTGACGTCTGTGGCCTGCAACGTGAGTCATCCCAAGGTTATTACTTCTCCATGAAGACAGATGGCATCAATTTGGGCTAACGGGTCAATTATAAGGG
Organism: Protomyctophum parallelum; assembly: GCF_964188405.1. Classification (NCBI taxonomy): domain Eukaryota; kingdom Metazoa; phylum Chordata; class Actinopteri; order Myctophiformes; family Myctophidae; genus Protomyctophum; species Protomyctophum parallelum. The sequence continues at coordinate 11,458,967 of NC_139716.1, read as the reverse complement.
GAATAGAGTAATCGCTCCTCTAATCAATGGTCTGAAATGAGGAAATGCTGGATTCTTCCTCATGGTGCGCATGATGCTTCAAGTCAACAATTTATTTCTCACTTGCCCAGAGAAATTATTTAACCATGCACGGAACCATGCCCATTGATTTGTATTAATTACTTTGTATAGTGATCTTTTCCTGTTTTTGTTTTGATTAACAACAAATACAATGAAAGTAAGACAATGGCATAATTACGGTCCTGGGAAGTGAAAAAAAAAAAAAAAAAAGTAAGTAAAAAAAAAAAAAAAAGCAGTAGCTCTAACCACATCTCGAGTTCTGTTGGCAATTTAGCCTATGCATTATATGGCTTCTCCACTTTGTTTTTGATTGGATTGGGACAACCCGATTTTAAAACCTTAACCATGTGATTGAAACATTAAAGTGCTAGAACAGTGGTGACAACTGTTAATGATTCCTTTTACAGTAGCCCTATAGGCTAATCGATTCATATTTGCTTTAAAGGTATATTCAGTGATTTCACTCAAAAAACCTTAGGTTTCGTTTTTGACTGGGACCTAAACGAAACCTAAGGTTTTTTTGACCCCCAGGGGTTAACTGGGGACAGGGAGGAACTCCTTATATGGCCAGCACACTCTATAGTAGAGAGGATTATCACAACAAAACAAAAAAATAAGTGATATTTGAATTAAGTGAAATCACTGAATATACCTTTAAATATAATGCAAACTACCAATATTTAAGCGCCTTCCTAAAGAAAAAACAAGCCTAAAGTCTCAGACATGGCAACATGGAATACAGTAGGCTACTCCTCCTCACCCTAATTTAACTCCAAAGTTCGTTCCAGTAGTCTGCAGCGCTGTAGACTGGAGTGCAAATTGAGAAAGTAACAACCTGCCTTAACCCATTCTGAACGTGGAACCCATTTCGGCGTCGGCATCATGTCACGCTTTAGCTATTGAAAAATAGCAGATCTACAAGCTCATAGCGCGCCACCGAGTGGCGCGCTACGAGCTTGTAGGTCTGCTATTTTTGAAAAGAATCGAAGAACGACTGACATTTTTTTGAATCGGATCTCAGGTCAGAACGGGTTGATCAGACCAGTGTGTGTCCCCGTGGAAACCTCGTGTGCATCTGATCTCAGGTCAGAACGGGTTAAACATGGCTGACTGCGGCCATCCATCATGACGCGTGCGCGCAGCCCTTACGTGTTTGTCTTTGCATATGTTTAGGTGCGTTGCTTCGCCGCGCCGCATTTCCATAATTGCATTTGCCGCGGGGAAGAGAAGCACTTAGTCTCATTTTCTGCCGCGATTCATCAACCGCGCTGTTTTGCGAGCCAACACACACACACACTCATTCATCACTTTGCTGGTGACCTTTTTTTTTCAAAGCAAAGAATGGCAGCCATCTTGGAAGCTCTATTAATTTATTTTATTTGTTTGGGGTTTTTGTTTTAAACGGCTTCCCAGTCCCACAGAGCCCATCAGCTTCACTGCCAGTGGAGCGGGGACGGAAATATATTTTGTCTGTTGACTCTAAGACACCAAGACAGAAAAGCCCTCTATAATTACTTTTCCCCCAGAGAATGCGGCTGCAGTTCATTCACTTTGTGATTCACAAGACAAGACTAACTTTTCCCCTTTTTGCAGTTTGCCAAGTGCATAATGGATAATAATAACAACAATATAATAATGGATGCCGGAGGACAGACAAAAGCCCTTAACCCAATCTGACCTGAGATCAGATTCATACGAGGTTTCCGCCGGACACACACTGGGTCTGATTAACCCCATTCTGACCTGAGATCAGATTCTAGAAATGTCAGTCGTTCTTCGATTTTTTTTCAAAAATAGCAGACCTACAAGCTCGTATCGCGCCACTCGGTGGCGCGATATGAGCTTGTAGATCTGCTATTTTTCAATAGCTAAAGCATAACATGATGCCGACACCAAAATGGGTGCCCGGTCAGAATGGGTTAAGCGTCCTTCCATGTCGATGGACATGGGGATTATATGCTTCCGACCTTGACAGATTTAAAAACATTGGGCCCGGGCCCAAAGTGTATAATGCCAAATTGTTATTATTATGTAGGTGGCCAAGCAATTGCGTAAGTACCCTATTGTAGATTTCTTATTTTTAAGGGGCCGCGCACATATAGGCACCCTTTGTTTATTTGTTATTTTTTTTTCTCATTAGGAGTCCAAGCACGCAATGTGTATAAGGCACGCTGTTGTATTTATTATTCTACAAAACTTGGCAGTATGGTAGAGGGTCATGAAAAACTACAGATAAATGAAACTCACAGCCATTTGGTCAAAGGGTGGCGCTAGAGTTTCAATTGAAACTTTTGAATCGGCATAGCTTTTGAACCGTTGGACCTATTATAGCCATGAAACTTCATCCTCACGAAGGACAACTTTGCCACTTTGACCTGTATGACCCCAAACTATTAGATCTTCTGCCATTTTGAATTAGATGAAAAACAGCTACATTCAAACTCCTCTTGCAGTCTCCACAAAAACCTTCTACGCACTAGGCATTTTGGACCAATATCTAAAATCCCAGTTGGACAAAGCAGCCTCCATGAGCGAATGGAAATATTCTTCTATACTCTTCAACAGAAATGCATTTTATGAACCTTTGCGGTATGGTAGTAGACCAATGGTTCTAAAACGTTTTAGCACGTGATCCAAAAGAGAAATTTGATGCCTTCCCCCCGGGGAACGAAACAAGTGAAAAATGTTCACTTCGCTTAAAAGATACATGGAATTTGTTATCTTATATTTTATTCATGAAATTCTTCTGATATATTCTTCTGAAATATTAATGTATGAACAATTGTGAATAATGTAGGCCTTTATATTTTTTTGAAAATCGTTGTTTACTTACAGTAGCCTATGGTATATCCTTTATTGGCCTTTAGTTTATTCATCTTTATGTTTTGGCTCATGTTAATTGTTTGAACTTGAACACAGGAGCAGCAGGCAGAAGTAAATAGAAAGAAAATAAAAATAGATTTCAAAGCAAAGCACCACAGTTTCGCACCCTGCACCCACCCCGCGACATTATGACACGAGTTGGCAGCAATTAAAACCTTTGGAACATGACGTGCAAGGCAAGCTCAGAGCGTGACTCAGTTTTCTTTGTTTACATTTCTACCTCACAGCTCACCTTTTGAATGCTCCAAGTATGTATTTGCGACAAACAGCAGATGTCACGAATACAAACTTGGCGCATCCAATAAGTGAATTGCGAGACCCCCGCTTTGTTTTCAAGATTCTGTTCTTACAGTTTGGCTCAGCAGCACACAAGAAACGGAGGATATGCGCTTACATTTTTCTGTAGATTTATCTTGAAATACATTTCTAAGTGAAATATTTTGACAGGCACACCCCGGGGCAACCCGGCGTCATGACCACTTCAAACGCATGCGTCATCGGGTCCGTCCACACGACGCAACAGTTCACTGCAAATAAGCTTTACATTGTTCGTTAACCCCTTTAGGCCTGACGTCGAAATTAAATTAAAAAAAATCTTTTTAAAATGTCTTTTTTTCTGAAAAACCTTATCTTTCTGACCCCAAAAAATTATATGTAATTGGCCGACTGACCCCCATCTGAAAATATGTTGTTCCAGGTACCCTCCAGAAGCAAAGATTTGAGTAAAAAAAAAAAAGAAACTCAAAGAATATATATTCAAAGATCTTTCACGATTTTTCAAAAATAGCAGACCTACACGTTCATATAGCGCGCCTTGTAGATCTGCTATTTTTCAATAGCGAAAGCATAACATAGTGCTAACACCAAAAGGGGTTCCCGGCCAAAATGGGTTAACAGGTGTGGCGGTTTGCCTTGCCAGAAGCCTCGTCAGTAGTTCATGCCAACACCAACAACCCACTGTAGCTTGTCTCGTTTGGCTTGTCTCTGCTGACAGTCTGCTGGCTCCCCAAGTGCAACGCTTACAACCCCCTCCCGATCTCTCTCAGATCAGCTAACACTAAGCTAAGCTGGCAGAAAACCTTCACTAAAACATCCGGGACGACGTTACGCTCCACACGCTTCTTCCATCTGGCTCCCACACTATGGAATGAACTCCCTGTTGCAATTAGAACATGCAGACTCTGCACTCCCAATCGTCTGCAGTATAGTCTGAAGACTCACCCATCTTAGCCCGTAGCACTTGCCCTATACCTTCGATGACATAGCCTGGAAACCAGACAAATCTGCCACAGGGAAAAGATATACGCAGCGATATTAGTCTGGCCATGCCAGGCTATCGATGACATGACATGACATGACATGTCATGTCTGTCTGTCTGTCTGCTTCCCTGTTTGTTGACGCTTAACCCATTCTGACCTGAGATCAGATTCATACGAGGTTTCCGCCGGACACACACTGGTCTGATGAACCCATTCTGACCTGAGATCAGATTCTAAAAAATGTCAGTCGTTCTTCGATTTTTCAATAAATAGCAGACCTACAAGCTCGTATCGCGCCACTCGGTGGCGCGATATGAGCTTGTAGATCTGCTATTTTTCAATAGCTAAAGCACGACATGATGCCGACACCAAAATGGGTGCCCGGTCAGAATGGGTTAAGTTACTTTTGCATGTCTGTCTCAGTCAGTGTTTCCCTGTTTCCGTGTCTGCTGGTCTGTCTGCTGGTCTGTCTGTCTGTCTGTCTTACTGCATGCATGTCTCACTGCCAGCTCCACTGTAGTCTGTGTGTTGGCTGTGTTCAGCATTTCAGTCCCTATATCTCCTTGTCTGTCTGGATGTCTTCTTTGCGACCACGCAGGAAAAAAAGGACGGAAGGATGAATTAAGCGCTGTTGGAAAAGACCAAACTGCCAAGATAAAGCTAGTGGTGGTGGGGAAAAAAGTACTAAATTGTTTTACTTAAGTAAAAGTATCGATACTGCAATTGTAGAACTACTCCGTTCCTATTCTGTCATAGTCAGTTCTGTTGAAATGATTATATGAGTCTATGTTGAAGGTTTTCATGGTCTCTAACTGTATTAGGGCCTGTGTTACGGCATCGCACAGGCAGTAGTGACTGTACTGACACATTTTATTTAATTGACCGAAAAGATCCTTGCTGGCCTTCGCCCTCTGATAACAAACCGTGAGAATGCAGTGAAGGCGCATTCTTTTTACAGTTGATTTTGGAAAACATTACTACACCATATCAGCGTCAGACTTAGGCCAAAGGAACACAACCCCTGTACGTTTTACCTTTTTGCCAACACGGTTGACTTTGGAAAACAGCCAGAATGTTCAATCATTTCATAAAGCTATTTCTTAAACTAGCACATATAAAAGGGTGCTACCCACGCATGCATGCACATGCGTGCATCAACCACAATGGAGCTGCTTCGTACCGTGTGTGTCATTTGGGGCCTCGTGTATGCAGGTACTGTAACTCAACTCAACAATATTAAACGGCAGAAAAAAAGAATGTCTAGATTAGAAAAGGGTCCCCCCTTAGCAGGCGGGCCAACATTGGCACAGGGGAGAGAGTGATCACTGGCACACTGGTGTGAGAGAGAGAGGGTTTTTCTTTTTAAATTACAATTCTAAATATTCAAAAAGGGGCTTTGGGGTCAGTTAAATTAGGTCCACTCACATCTAAATTATACCTCCTGCACACTGTTCTACGGACATCCATTCAAATTTCCGACTGGGGAGAGAGTCTGAGAGATTAGCTGGTGGAACCTTTTTTGATATGTATATTATGGACAATCAACAATCAGTTGGAAATATTGTATTTTGATTTGATGTAATAATTCACTTTAAATGTTTGATATGGCATACTGACTATCAAGAACATTAAAATATGACAGTTCATGTTAAAAAAGGTTGCCGACCTCCTGAATAGGGCTTTGTCTAATTACAGTATAGGGGCCAGTTCCGAATGGCAGCCACCTGTATGTGCTCTTTTAGAGCTGCTTTGAAGGAGAGTAGGGATTTACACTCCTCTGCGGCTATAAAGGACAACTCATTATAGAGTCATTTAGGGTATCAAATGCCTTTTGAAGTATTTGCCCTTGCACGTCCTTCTCATGTTTGATGTGGTCGTTCAAATAGAGAAGGCATGTGTCAGTGGAGTGAGATGTTCTGAAGCCAGATTGGAAATGTGTTTATTTTTTTGCAGCAAGCAACTTTTCAACCATTTTTTCCCTTTTTTCTCTATATAATTGTTTTATAGCATAGCTTAGAATAAAAAATATTCACATATTTCTGCCAAATCTATTTTCTCTGAATGTTCTATTTTCAGCTATATAGAGCAGCAAAATCTGACGTAATTTACACACCTATACCTGAGTACCTGGGTCGTTTTTTTTTTTCCTGAATTCCAATAAACTTGTTTAACCGATTCTGACCTGAGATCAGATTCATACGAGGTTTCCACTGGACACACGCTGGTCTGACGAACCCATTCTGACCTGAGATCAGATTCTAAAAATGTCAGTCATTCTTTGATTTTTCAAAAATAGCAGACCTACAAGCTCGTATCGCGCCACTCGGTGGCGCGATATGAGCTTGTAGATCTGCTATTTTTAAATAGCTAAAGCATAACATGATGCTGACACCAAAATGGGTGCCCGGTCAGAATGGGTTAACCGATTACATGCTGCCTGGAGTCTGGAGCTAGTGCCAACAAATGCACGTAAAAGGCAGCGAAGACGACCTGTGAATTGCTCCCATGAAGCAGAAGTAGTAATCGTCCATTTTCGAGTCACTGCTGCAGGGCCCTGGTCTAGCGATAGAAACGCTAATTTGCTAACCCGGGAGGTCGTGATAATTTTATATTAACCTCGATTTTAAGATGAACCAATGTTCCACGACCCAGGAGATGAACAAGTGACATCATGGACTAGTACCTGCCAGCTATTTCTGTCTGACAGTTCTGTCTGTACAGAACTTTTTGGTCCAAATGATGTGTAATGTATATTATCATAACTTTACTCAGATCAGGGTTAATTGATTTAGTCAAGTCAACTACGAAAAAGGTTCATCAAGTACTTTTTTCACCGATGAAAAGGGTGTTCAATAGCACTGATTTATTAAAAATAAATACAAAAGTTGAAATGCGTAGATAGACAGGTTTGTGCCCGACAGAAACACAATGAATGCCCTTCATACAGCTGAAGCTCATTAAGGCCTTCATGACTGAGAGGTCATTTTGACCTATGCTATACTTCAGTCACATTTTACTTCAGTCACGCGAGTGTTAAGGCCTTCAGTGTTTCAGTTTAACGTCGTCATGTTTCCCTTCTTCGTCCAGCTGAAGCTCAAGGTCAAGGTCTTCAGTGTCACCACTGCGCCGACGACACAGACCCCTCTTGCGCCTTCGCACCGCTACGAACCTGCGCCCAGGGTGAAGTCTGCATAACGTCCACAACGGAAAGTAATATCGCCTTTCTTTCTCTTAAACGATTTGCCTCACAATCATGATTTCTCATTGGTGGAAATAGCACTCAAATGTTTAACTTAAGTAAAAGTATCACTAATGCAACATAGAAATACTCTGTTACAAGTAAAAAGTCAAAAAAAAAAAAAAAAAAAAAGTACAAAAGTATTGGCATCAAAATGTACTTAAAGTACCAAAATAACTCATTGTGCAGAATATCTCTATTTTTAAATGGCCAAAATTTATATAGAGCTGAAGTAGAAGTAAAAGTACTGGAAATTGGAAATACTCAAGCAAAGTACAAATACCTCAAAATGGTATAGTTACGTATAGTACTTGAAGTAAATATATTAGTTTAGTTCTCTTTCCACCACTGGATTAATACAACTGTGACGTATGCCTTTTTGAGATCTTTATATTGTGTTTGTATTTTTTGTTTTTATGTTTCTAGTGGGGTTTGCTCCACAGACGAGCTTTGCATCCTTTGGCTTTGGGTTTGCTCCGAAGCTCGTCAACAGAAGGTGTGTGCCGGCAGACAGGTGTGGAGCCAACGGCGTAACGAACAAACCGTTTAAAGGCATCGAAGCAAACTTTGGGAAAGGAAACGGAGTTATGATCGGAATGTGCTGCAACACGAATGGCTGCAACGAGGAGATCATGTCAAGTAAGTCGAATATTTACAGTGCTTCCCAAACCTTTCCATGCCAGGGACCCCCAAATTGACACTAATTATCCCGTGGACCCCCCATTTGGAAAGATAATTCAGGGACACTTCCATGAGAGAAGGTTTTTTTACGGCTCAAGCAGTGATTCTTAACCCGTTTAATTTCAAGGAACCCCAGTTTGACATGTCTTTAGTCTACTACGGACCCCCATTTAATCGCATTTCTATCTCTGGGACCCCCCAATTTAGATTGTAAAATCAATGTTAATTAAACTACTGAGTGTACAAACCAAGCGGAACCTAGCGGGACCATTTGGTTCCATTTGTACACTCTCGACTAAATCTGCAGTTCATTTAGTCGACTAAAATCTTACGACATTTAGTCGACTAGAACAAGACTAACACTGAAACATTCCAGGTGACTAAAATATGACTAAAACTGCTTTCATTTCAGTTGATGGGAGCGCCCGGGACCTGGTACCAAACGGGCGGCGGTGCTTCACCTGTAACGGCACCGACGACCTTACATGTGATCGGATCCTGCCATGCTTTGGAGCGCGGACACAATGTACTCATGCAACCTGTGAGTACTAATATAGGGAAAAAGTACTCACATATTTTAATTAGAGCTGGGACTCGATTAAAAAAATTAATCTAATTAATCAGAGGCTTTGCGATTAATTAATCTAGATTAATCGCATGTCATTATTTGACCCGAGAACAGCAATTCTTTTCAAATGGATTTTGGTATACTAGTGAATGCATAAACATCGAATGGCGGAACAGCTGTCACGACGAAGGAGACCGGGCGAAAACATTACTTGCGCGCTCTGCTTGCGCAAGTAATGAATAGTGAATACATAAGTTTAAGCAATAAAACATTGTTTTTGTAGTAATAGGGGTAATAATTCTTTATTGAATAATTGCACACAACTGTGCTGTAATCCACGCTACCATCAGATAGCCTTTTAAATCCTATTTCCAATCCACGGGGACAAGCAAAGTGATCTCAGCGGCTTCCCCCAGTCTGGTGAACTGTCTGCGGTGTCTGGTGGTGTTATTGTCTGAAGAGGACACGGACACGCAGGTCCGTCTGAAAACTGTCCAGTGACAACGTTCCGCGGTGAAAAAAATAGTGCGATTAAAATGCGTTATCTTTTTTAATGCATACATTTTTCTGTAGTTAATTAATCGTAATTAATTGCAATTATTCCCGGCCCTAATTTTAATTAAAAGTATTAACACTGCATGTAGAAATACATTCACAATTTACTTGAGTAAAAGTACAAAAGTATTGGTATCAAAATGTATACTTAAAGTATGATGAGTGTATGGGAGTACCGTAAGTACTCATCATGCAGAAGGTCCCATTTCAAAAGGTTTTCAAATGTATAAAATGTAATAAAAACAAATCGTTTGAAAATAGCAGCTAAAAGTCTTTCACCACTGTTAATTAGTGCTGCACGATTCTTGCTCAAATGTGAATGTGAATGTGAGACTATACATATAAACTATATATATATATATTTATATATATATAAACTATATATATATATAGTTTATATGTATAGTCTCATAATATAGATATTCCACTGTTACTTTCTTAGCTTACGCATGTTTTATGATAAATGCTTTTGTGATGTATTCCCATGCTTTTGTTCTTGATTATTGTAAATCGCTCTGGATTAAGAGCGTCTGCTAAATGCCTAAATTGTAAATTGTAAATTGTGAATCTCTATTTTCCTCCACAAGAATATTGAGATCACAATTTGATTAATAAAAGAACACAAACATAAAATGAATTGGACAGCCAACTAGTGCTGCAGGATCTAGATCCAGAACCTTTTTTTCCCCTCTTTGTTTGTTTAATTGTATATGAACTGTTGATAGGTCATTTATGAATCTTTCTTTTATTTAACCATGCAGAACTACTGTTGATAGGTCCTTCATAGAATGGCGGCCGTGCATCAGCAACGTGTAAAGTTTGATCAAAAACAACAGCGCTATAATAACATCAAACATTTCCTTTTCTTTTTTGTGATCTGCAGTGATAGTGCCCCCGTTTATGGTACTCCAACGGGCGGTTGGCTGCGTCACTCCAAGCTGGTGCGAGGCGCCAAATCTCCAACTGACATTCTTTAGTCCCCTGGCTACGTTGTCTCAATTCGTCGCCGGACCGGTGTGCTGCGAAGGAGAGTTCTGCAACAGTCAACGCACGGTTCTGAGTCACGGCTCTGCCAGCAGATCTCACCTGACCATGCCTGGCCTGAGCCTCTTGACGCTGGCGATTTGGCTCTGGACTTTTACACATGCACAATAGTTCACAGTATATGTAACCTCAACATAACTTAAAAGCGTTCATGATCGCGGTTACAAAATGTATATTTTGGGTGAGCTAAGTAGCATTCGCGGGACACGTTACATTTTACACTTTTACGGGTCTTCCGTTTTTTTTGAGTGAATGGCTTTCAAAATAAGATGCTTTTCCCCCGTTCACATACATTGTGCCGTTTTTCTCGAGGACGGATCCGAGCCACTGATGGCGGCGAATGAGTTAATTTAACCAGCGTAGTCGGTTAGGATAGGTGGGACACTGGGGACATCTGAAAAGGGATGCACATCATAAAAAGTGTTCAGAATGTCAGATTATTTTTGGTGCAATAAAAAGCATTAGAGCCCTCAGTGTGCGAGCATTTTATTTTGTCCCAGAATGTTTCATACAGTATCAAATATTTAAAGTACCGGTAATGTAAAGTATGCACGACGTGACCATGCACAGGTGGGGTTACATCGTTTTCAGAAGTAATTTTATCCTTCAACTTCTTGTTGATGTCCCAAAAGGACTGGAAATACTAATTATTTGCAGCACATTGTAGAAACATAAAACCAGCATGCTCCAATCATGTATACTTTACTTAAAGGTATTATGACATTATTTATAACATAATTTTAACAACATTAAAAGTCTTGGCCATGGTCCTTCAAACGTGTCTAAAAAGTTTGAACACTCAACTCCACTCCAGTATTTCTTGCCAGGGGTTTTTGTGTATGTGTAATCTGCATCCTGAGAAGCCATGGAAAAACACATTATTTTAGCCTGTAGATGTCGGTAATTCCCCCTTTCCTGTCAACCCAAGATGCGCTTCTTTGACAACGTGGTAGGAACGTCACCGTCAAAAATAAAAGAGTCATCTAGGCCAGTTGGTATCCAGTGTAAGGACTTGTGTTGATTGACACAGCCAACAACAGAGCAGATTGATTTTTCTCTAGAAGCCATTATTAGTAAGTATTACAAAGAAACAAAGTCGCGGTCACAATGAGGAAGCGGAGAGGAGAGGGGCGGAGAAGAGAGGGTAGGCAGGGAGCAGAGGGGAGGGGGCGGAGGTTTAGCGGAGATCTACGTATATCCCTGCCGTCCAACCAGATGAGACATTTTTGCATAATTATTCACAAAAGTCCAGACAGCAGAGAATACACTGAATGTTCAAACTTCGTTTTTTTTTTGTGAAATTGATGTCAAGAAAAGCCAAAAAAGCCAAAAAATCTACAAAAATGTGTTTTAAATGTCACAATCCCTTTAACACATTTTGTGCGGGAACCCCTTTCGGTGTTAGCATTATGTTATGCTTTAGCTATTAGCCTTCTGCAGTGAAATGCTCCATGATTATTACCGCAAAGATGTTGGAAGTCAATTCGGACGTGTTGGACCCTGACAGGACATGTTTAATTTTCTTTTGGCGGATAAAAAAAAAGGAAAAATCGCATAATAGTTTGGACATTCGGCGCTCCCTCTCAAACAATATGTCGCCCTGTACGGGTCCAGACTCTTGAACAGTGTTTAAGAGTGCAATTAGACTGCTGAACAAGAGCCATGAAGTCCGGTGACACAGACTGAACTGATTTTTATATTTATATATACACATACATTCATGGCCTATTTATTTATCATGCACTCATTGTATCATGCATGCACTCCATGCTCCTATCTCAATAATGCTGTACTGCTGATGAGCCTGCACAACTAAGAATGTTATTGTGATGTGACAATAAAGTTTGATTCTGATTCTGTATATTCTGAGTCGGGTACGTGACTCCTCTCCACTTCCACATTCCCAGCACTGTGTGCGCATGAGTGCGACTTACATAATTATGTGTATGTGTCGTACGTCCCCTTGTTTCCTTTGGGTCGGCCATCGGTATGCCGTTAAAATATTTTTCTTGAATGCTTGCAGAGCAGCTCAATTGACGTCAGCGATGCTTTGTGACCGTCATGGCCATTAGAGACTCTTGAGACACAGGTGTCAACAGGTTTTGACTCGTGTGTACCTTCTCGATGCCTCCTATAATGCCACTCCTAGCAGTTTGGGTGCAGAAGTGGCATACTATAGACATTTTAGACAAACAGTCTTGAGGAATCCAGAAGTGAAACATCTCTTCTGCCTTCATCAGCTGACTATACTATTCGTGCTTGTCATGTCACGTGAAGACGGGTGCAAATGTTTTTATGGAAGTAATTTCAGCTGCGTGGACAGAATATGTAATGAAAAAGAAAAAGAACAAACAAGTGCGTGCGTGCGTGCGTGCGTGCGTGCGTCCTACATTTGAATGCAATCTTGCCTACCGCTTTACGGAGAGAACAAAATTAAAGATGAATGATTGGACAGCCAAGCTGTGCCCGGCGCAGCCCATCTCTCACATCCTGAGATAATTGAGCGGAGGCCATGAATAATAACACATCTCATAACTCCAGCTACAACACACAGACAAAAAGGAATCAGTAATAATCTTCAATATTATTATTTTTTCTAAATGGAAAACGGCTCTCGCAGTTATTATGAAAAGCTGGAACGTGCCATGGCACTGGCAGTAATAACGCCCCGGCACACAACGAATCCACTCACAGACCAAAATGGAAGAGGACTTAACTGATAGCTAATTGATGTCATTTGGCTTTTGAATTCAAATAGTGTTCTCACATGGTTTTCGTGATGTAAAAAAACACGAGCTAAATTATAATAAAGGAATATTGTAATAATTTCACCAGTGAAATCCTTGCGCTTCATCTTCGGCTCGATAGTATTATAGTTTGCAGTGTTACATTTTATTATTATTCTTCTTTTTGTTTGCTGAGGCCCTTTCCAAAGTGCAGTACAGTACGGTGCACAGTATGTGCTCTTCAATGCATGGGTTGGGAACTGTAAAAAATATGGACAAAGCGTTCCCCGGGTCTAACATGGACGTAAAATGAAGCCTGTTATTCCTGCACTGTAAGTCGCCATCTTTCTAGATCCGTTTGGGCCCAGCTGGCCATTGGCTGGCCCAGACAACGAGGCGGGACTTCCCCCCCCTTCTTCTCCGTTGGTTTTTATTTTGACTCGAGTGGGTGGGGGATCCCGTTCATAGACTGTAACGGTAGCCACGCCCCTCAGAACATACGCGACTTTATGGTCATTTATTTTATAAATGGGACCATAATTTTCCAAAAAGAATATTATGACATTAGAAATGAGACTTTAAACTATAGTGACTGGAAGCAGAAAGTATTCATGACCATGTTTATTAAGGTAATACAGTCTAGGTGAAGTTGGGCCCAAATACATGGACTTCTATGGGGCTATGGGGGTTTTTTGGGTCCAGTGACAGCGCCACAACAGGCCATTATATGAACTTTCAGGAGTTTCAGGCTTCACAAAATATCTGTCTGACTGCCCCCCCCTGGTTGGGGAACCATACCTTGTCTCCGTGGGTGAAGGTCTGCCCGTCGTTGGCCCTCCTCCAGGAGATGTCGGGCAGAGGCTCTCCCTCCGACACGCAGGAGATCATGGCCGCGCTGCCCTCCACCGCCGTCACGTTACGCAGCTGGACAATGTGAGGCTGGACTGAGGGAGAGAGAGAGAGAGAGAGAGAGAGATGATGAGATATACTTTATTGTCCCACAAGGGGAAATTTGTCTTGGGCAAAAGTGCATTAGTACATACATCAGAGCTTTTTAAAACAGACAGACAATACAAAAAAGACAAAACACAGTAGCAGCAAAGTACAAGTCACAAGAGTATCACAAAAGAAGTGCAAGTTGCAATAAGAGAAGGTATATAATATAAAAAAGTGTATTCACGGTTTATAGTATCACAATCACAGTAAAGCGCAATAAATAACTGATGAAGGTCAAGAAGTCCCTTCCCCACTAAGAACTATGAACTATGTGGCGGTTGTTTAGTAGAACAATTGAAGTGGGAACAAAATAAAGTTTGAAGCGGTTGCTCTTGCAACGACACGCTCTGTAGCGTCTACCAGAGGGTAACAGCTCATACTCTGAAGATAATATATGTGAAGGATCAGACAACACTCTATTTGACAGACTGAGCACCGTTTTCTCAAAGATTGTCTGAGAGAGAGAGAGAGAGAGAGTAAATTCTCCTTTACAGCACTGCCACCCAAGCGTGGAATGCCCTGACCCCTTCCCTAAAAAAAAACCCCACTTTACAATAATGAAACTAGTCCTGAATATCCACCTTTGAGCAGGCCCAAGGGAGAGGGATCTCTTCCAGCAGTGATTAGCTCTTCGACACTGACAATATCTAAAACTAAATTAACCCATTCTGACCTGAGATCAGATTCATACGAAGGTTTCCACCGGACACACACCGGTCTGATGAACCCATTCTGACCCGAGATCAGATTCTAAAAATGTCAGTCGTTCTTCGATTTTTTTCCAAAAATAGCAGACCTACAAGCTCGTAGCGCGCCACTCGGTGGCGCGATATGAGCTTGTAGATCTGCTATTTTTCAATAGCTAAAGCATGACATGATGCCGACACCAAAATGGGTGCCCGGGTTAAAGTTTGCTGTCAAAATCAACACAGTCTTGCAGTGAAGCCGTTGTGAAGGGCACAGAGTGTATACTACCGTACTTTAAGGATCTCACAGGCTTTGAACCGATCCCTGCCTTGGAGAAACGGTTGGACACTGTTAATGTGCTCCTTTACGCCGTACACTGTCCTCCTGTTTTTATTTACTTGATGCCTTTTTAGTTTTTATAGATCGAGCGCCAAAGTCCTGACGTCACTCGCTCATGCCCTGCGGTTCCAAGGGGTTCACAGATGTTTTTTTCTCTATGGAGAATAACATTGGGTCATCTTAAAATCGTCTCATATAAGAACTGAGGTCCAAAAATAAACAAACTGTCCCTGCGATATTGTCGGGGGGAGGTGGTTCTGCATCGTTTACGACAGTCGGTCACTCATAATTTGATACAGATTCGGCAGCAATATATACATTAGCGTTTTCTCGCAGTCAGTTGATTATTCATATCCATATTGAAACAGCCGGGATGATTTGATGATTTTGTTTAACACAGTTCTTATATGAGGGCGATCTAAGATCCACTCTGGGGATCATAATACAAATTAACCCATTCTGACCGGGCACCCATTTTGGTGTCGGCATCATGTTATGCTTTAGCTATTTAAAAATAGCAGATCTACAAGCTCATATCGCGCCACCGAGTGGCGCGATACGAGCTTGTAGGTCTGCTATTTTTGAAAAATCGAAGAGCGACTGACATTTTTAGAATCTGATCTCAGGTCAGAATGGGTTCATCAGACCAGTGTGTGTCCGGCGGAAACCTCGTATGAATCTGATCTCAGGTCAGAAAAATACACAAACCCGTGGACTTAGCCTTGTGCAAAGTGTACTTATGCGAGTGTTTCTCAGTAGAGGTTTGTGAAGTCGCACGTGCACGCTGCATGCAGTGTGTGTGTATGGGGAATAGAGCTGCGTCAGGGAATAAGAGTTCCGATGTCAAAACCACATGCCCTCTGGGGTCATAGCATTTATTTATAAATCACTTAATATTATAACTGTGTGTTAGAAAAAAAAAAAACAGGAGTCCAGGCCTTCTGTCAGAGAGGTGGCTCTGCATCGTTGTTTAGGATATTTAATTATACGTTTTGATACAGTCCTTAATTTGCAGGCTGGCTGACCTTCTGTGGATAAATTACTGTAGTACTTTCCCGGGCATCAGTGTATTGCAAAATTAAAAATCCAAATTGCAAAAACGTCTACTCTGGAACACTTCTATTAAGTGATGGAAATAAATAAAATGAAATGCGAGGCCAAAAAAACACAAATGTGTGTTTGACTGAGTCAACTGCCAATGAAGATGTGTGTGGGCCTGCCACCTCTCACACGTGAACCCAGCTATAATCCCCTGACTATCGTCGTCTTCCACGAGGAAGACCGTGGGCGGGCGTAGCTGCGTTAGGCCTCGGTGCAAACATTTTGTTTAGCCTCCACCCCACAACCCGACTTGTGCGATTAGATCGACCACGTTTGATTTGTCGGAATGTTGGTGCTAAATAACACTTAACCCATTCTGAACGGGCACCCATTTTGGTGTTAGCATCATGTCGTGCTTTAGCTATTGGAAAATAGCAGACCTACAAGCTCATAGCGCGCCACTCGGTGGCGCGCTATGAGCTTGTAGGTCTGCTATTTTTGAAAAAATCAAAGAACGACTGACATTTTTTAGAATCTGATCTCAGGTCAGAATGGGTTCATCAGACCAGTGTGTTGTCCTAGTGGAAACCTCGTATGAATCTGATCTCAGGTCAGAATGGGTTCATCAGACCAGTGTGTGTCCTAGTGGAAACCTCGTATGAATCTGATCTCAGGTCAGAATGGGTTGATGACGGATAAGTCCTATACGTTTAATGATTGACTCCGTTTAAACTGACTTTCAAACTATCACCCAGCTCCCCCGAGCACGGGCCAAGTTGTGTTCATAGGATACAGTAGGCTACAGTAGATACTGTAACTCAACAAAGCCGTATGCCACGGGGATGTGCAGGGCGTCACCCGGGCACCCTCATCCCTCCTTTTTAACCCATTCTGACCTGAGATCAGATTCATACGAGGTTTCCACTGGACACACACTGGTCTGATTAACCCATTCTGACCTGAGATCAGATTCTAAAAATGTCAGTCGTTCTTCGATTTTTTTCAAAAATAGCAGACCTACAAGCTCGTAGCGCGCCACTCGGTGGCGCGCTATGAGCTTGTAGATCTGCTATTTTTCAATAGCTAAAGCATAACACGATGCCGACACCAAAATGCGTTCCCGTTCAGAATGGGCTAAAAGAAAATGGGTTTTTTTACCCCACGATTTCACCCAGTATCAATTGTCCATGTAATCATGGGAGCTATATACACTCAATCTGCCAACCTGGGGAGAGCAACAGACTGACCTCATGCTTTCCTTCAAAGCATGCAGGAGTACAAGCTGCTTCTTTTTTACCCCGACAGTTCCCCATGGTTGGACCTTAAGAGTATATAAATGAATAGAGACGTCACTGGATTTCTCCTCTCTCATCCCCTTTGCATTGAGTTGCTCACCTCAGCACATGAGTGCGTTCTTCCGGGTTTGGAAACAGTGCATTCTGGGATTGCTTATGGGGCCAGACGTGAACGCGCGTTCACGTATGAAACAGCGTTCACGTGTTATCGGCCCCATAGCGTGAACAATGCATACTGCTATGGCTCGAGCTGCAATGCCATATTCGGGCCACCATGTTTCTGTTTCGCCTCAGGGTTTCCTCCCTGTGACATCTCTATTATATTTATCCCATTCTGACCGGGCACCCATTTTGGTGTTAGCATCATGTTATGCTTTAGCTATTGAAAAATTGCAGATCTACAAGCTCATATCGCGCCACCGAGTGGCACGATACGAGCTTGTAGGTCTGCTATTTTTGAAAAATCGAAGAGCGACTGACATTTCTAGAATCTGATCTCAGGTCAGAATAAGTTCATCAGACCAGTGTGTGTCCGGCGGAAACCTCGTATGAATCTGATCTCAGGTCAGAATGGGTTATACGCTAAGGGTCGGATGTAACGCGTGGAAGGAAGCTGCGAGGCGACAGCGCTACCGACGACGGCGCCGCCCTGGCCTCATCGCTCCCTCATGTTCCTGCAGTGAGGACACGACACGGTGTGTGTGTGTACCATGGGGGGGAGGGGGGGGGGGGGGGAGAGGACGTCATTTCAGGCCGCCGTGCGTTAGCAACAAGACTGGGGGCCAGCTAGACGCACTGAGGCGTGACTGTATGTTCACTCTGCTGGAACTGGTGAGCGCGCACACACACACACACACACACACGCACACACACACACACACACACACACACACACACACGTGCGCGCACGCACACATGCACACAATCTGAAGCAACAAGTGTCACACAAATCACAACGCCTCAGCACAGAGGCACATGAGATATAAATGTGCATGTGTTGTGTAAGTGCGCGTGCGCACACACACACACACACACACACACACACACACACACACACACACACACACACACACAGTATGCACTCACAGAGGTAAGCA
Organism: Protomyctophum parallelum; assembly: GCF_964188405.1. Lineage (NCBI taxonomy): Eukaryota > Metazoa > Chordata > Actinopteri > Myctophiformes > Myctophidae > Protomyctophum > Protomyctophum parallelum. The sequence goes on along the minus strand of NC_139716.1, from coordinate 11,440,497 downwards.
AGCATATCAGACACCTCCGCTAGCTAACAGTGGCTCCTGTCAGGGGGAATAAAACTAACTTACCCCCCCCCCCCCCCCGCGCTGTCCACCGCAAGGCGAAAACTGTTACCGTCTTCATTTCAAATACATTCTGACGAGCAAGCGCGTTTCCCCCCCGTCTTCAAAGGGTGTTGATGACTGGGGCAAAATAACGTGCTATCGTATGGTGTGAGGTAGGGCAGCGCAATTAACCGAAAATAGTCAAGCATCCTTATTTTAGAATTCACAGTTATATGTTTTTGCGTAGGATCGTGAAACTTGGCAATTCGTTCAAACATATTTTTGTTGAGGCACGCCATGCCCTTATATCCTCGCCATCCTCCTCCGCCATCCTCGGAGGACAATTTTCTGAAAGATTTGAAGCACATTTTTAACAATTTCTCAAAAATTTCTTAAAAACAAGACCATACAAGCCCAGTTCACCCATTTCAACCTGAGGCCGATTGAAAGGTCTTATAGAGTTGTCAACGTTTGCTAAAAATATCTACTTATCAGCCTCTGTAGCAGACAGGAGGTGTTTTCGCGCGGCCCAGGAGGTGTCCCTTATTTGAAACTTGTTCAAACCCTAGACTTTTTTGTGTCATTGGCTACATCTCTGTGTGTGTGTTGACATCGCCTGCGTGTCATTGGCTACATCTCTGTGTGTGTGTTGACATCGCCTGCATGTCATTGGCTACATTTCCATGTGTGTGTTGACATCGCCTGCATGTCATTGGCTACATTTCCATGTGTGTGTTGACATCGCCTGCATGTCATTGGCTACATTTCCATGTGTGTGTTGACATCGCCTGCATGTCATTGGCTACAGCTCTGTTTGTGTGTTGACATCGCCTGCGTGTCATTGGCTACAGCTCAAGTCATCACAATGGAAACATTTCATTGGTTCATTTGTAATGACATTCTAAGCTGTCACACTGCAGTCGATAACGTCATCAGATCCGCCTCATTTCAATATGTTTGAGCTCTCTAGGCTATATAACTATAAATGCATTATGGCTTACAGTAAGTCAGTGGCGGCCGGTGACATTTGTCCTAGGGAGGGCGCTATAACAAAATCAAGAAAACATGCACTAGGTATCATAGATTAAATATCTACTGAGGGAGCCTGTCTAAGGTTTATTAAATATATCTACTATAAGGGAGCCTGTCTAAGGTTTATTAAATATATCAAAATGTAACAAAAGGTTCATATAGGGTTAAAGAAACAAACCTGAGACAGAACGACCAGTGCCATAAAAAAGTGCAATGGCTCAAAGCCACATGACCTTGCTACAGTGGCTTTAACATTAGCAAAAAAATCCTTATAAAAGAACCCTCAAAGCCATGACTCTGCCATTAATTTTTACTTTTTGTACATACATTTGTGATGATTACATCAGGTTTGTCTGGACCCAGCTCTTGACTTTAATTCTTAGTTTTATTTTTCCTCTTATTGTTCCATTATGCAAGTGAATTAAACTATTATTATCTTGACTTTACCTGGCTCCATTCATCTGTCTCATCCCTCGTTTTTCTAGCATATGTTGTTGTGGCTGTGTGTTAAACCCGTTAAACCCTATGTCACACTGTGCTGTAATGTTTATGCTGCCCCCAAGTGCTTAGTGGTGTGAATAACATGTCATGGATCGCAAATTTTTCGCGACCCAGTGGCTGCCTATAGCTTGTATTGAAGACATGTGGACCGCAATGCATTACTCTTCAGTGCTGAGATTCAAGGGCTACAGATGAACGCGCACCAACATGTGACACTCAGTAACCAATCAGGAACGTTACACAACGTAAACAACATTTCCCATTGAATGGAGGCATAATACTAACGTGGCAGCATAATACAACTTTTAATCACTGCCTTTGGTTAGTGGCTAGTTATATTATATAATATTTACGTTTCTGGATTGCTAATTTTAAATAAATTACAGGCTGTAGATTTCGTTTCTCAGTCATTCTTATTCACGTTTTATTCAGGGGGTGGGCATGGTGGTGCGGCGCACCAGCGCCCCCTATGGACGCACCGCCACTGCAGTAAGTGTATGGCTCACTGCTTTAAGCCATTCTGAACGGGCACCCATTTTGGTGTTAGCATCATGTCATGCTTTAGCTATTGAAAAATTGCACATCTACAAGCTCATAGCGCGCCACCGAGTGGCGCGCTATGAGCTTGTAGGTCTGCTATTTTTCCAAACACCTTGAGGAGCAGCCCTCGCTCCCGCGGGACTTACCAAAGACCTTGAGGAGCAGCTCCCGTTCCTGGGAGCCGGCCTTGTTGGTGGCTCGGCAGGAGTACGTTCCCCCGTCGTCCTGTCGGATGTTGTGGATGGTCAGCGTGCTCCGCCCCGCCTCCGGCACGTCCAACACGTACTGCTCCAACGGCTGCAGCTGCTGCCCCCTCCTGGACAACGGGAGAAAGACAGGAAACGCATTGTCGTTGTGTTTTTTTTAGCACAACAGAAAGACAGAGAGACAGAGATTCCTGTCCGACATCAACAACGCTTCGTTATAGATCCGCAAGCTTGCAGGGGCCCTAGTGCGAGACTATTTCAATTAGGCACAGCTGTTGCTTCCGTCGACAACCGTATTCATAGGCCAGAGAGTTCAATGTGAAGCAACACAGGAACCCCAGCTAGTGTTTTTGGTCCTCCCAACGGTTTCTTAACCACTCGGTAGGAAGAGACTCAAAAACAGCGTCGGGGAGCAGCTTTATAACTCTATGGGGGCAGCGACGACAGTGTTGCGTGGCAGTGCGATGAACGCACACGCATTCATGGGTGTGCGAACGCAAAAAGTGTCATTCTTGATTGTGTTACGTGCAGCGCAGACCACATCATGGGGGCCTTTTGATTTGGCGTATAGCGCCAGTCTGTGAATTCCAATTACCTCAATAACAGGTGTGTGCGTGTGTGTGCGTGCATACAGTGTACTGTGTGTGTCACGTGTGTGTGGTTATACTGGAAGTGATGTTGAACTCTAACCAACGGTGCACAGTAACTAAATATATATACTTGAGTAGGCTTACTATGTTTAATTACATTTGAGTATCTGTTTTAGCTGAGTAGGCCTATTTGCATTTGTTTGGATATAGCCCTAGTTTCTCCACTCCACTACATTTGAAAGACAAATTGAGAGAACCACTGGCCTATACACGTCACATTACCGTTCGACCCGGCCTGGCGGAGATATGCACTCAGACGACCGCACTTTTCTAGTTGCAAAACAGTTGCAAAAACTTAAATATCCCAACAAAACATTAAAAGGCTAAAAATGAATTAAATAGACCGCACGTACATTTCTCACTTTGATTGGCTTTTCTGTAAAAAGCAAAGCCAATTACCGTTACGTCTCCGTTTTTTAAAAGTGGAATGTATTAAAATTAAAATACAAAAAAGGTGACAAATGAACAAAGGCAGCGAAAACCAATAACAGACATCAATCAAGACAAGACTTTCTTTTAAAGTGGCACAGCCTTGGTATTTCTTTTTTAAAGTGCACACAATGGAAGTCCATGAATTTGGTGGATTGTTTTCTTTTTTTAAAGACGCCCTGACATTTTGGAGTCGCTGAGAGATAACAGACATTGGTATTTACATTATTCACATTGTAAAATCATTAGCATTTCCCTCAATTCTCTGTATGTACAAGGATGGTAGAAAACTCCCATGGAAAATAGCAGAACCACAAGCACTGTGACTCGTTGTGAGTTCATATAGATCGGCTATTAAAAATCTGAGTGGTTAAAGGGATTTCGATGCTATATTAATTAAGTACATTTACTTAAGGCTTGACGTCGAAATTTAAAAAAGAAAGTTTTCAAAATCATGACAATTTTCTGAAAGATTTGAGGCACAAAGCAGACATACAGTTCATAGCACGCCACTTGGTGGCGTGCTATGAGCTTGTAGATCTGCTATTTTTTCAATAGCTATAAATTATAACATAATGTGTGTAACCACCAAAAGGGGTTCCCGCCCAGAATGGGTTAAGTACTGTAGGCTACTTAATCAAATCTCGTTCTCTCGGGCACGGATACCCGTTTATCTCGTTCTCCCGTTCTCGGGTTTCAAGGAGTTAAGTTACTTTTCTTTACACCACTGCTTTTAGCCTAGTCCTTCTCCACGTTTTAACCAGGACCCCTAGTTCCATAATGCATTAGTGCAGTGGTTCCCAAAGTGGGGTCCGGGGACCACCAGGGGTCTTTGAGGGAACTCCAGGGCGTCCCAAGCTAAATGATAGTTTGGAACCAAATGGACCCTTATGTGTCTGTAACTCTGTTGTTGTTGTTGTTGTTGTTGCTGCGAGAGTGAGGTCTAGCCAACACCAACTCGGGATTCCTGGATCGCTGCCCTCCACAAATTCCTATCCAACATCAGGTTCTTGAGCTCTGCAGTGTTGTTATAGCCAAGCTGTCGCGCCGCAGCACGTCTACATATACAGTTACAGTAACTCTACAGTAACTCTGAGTGTACAAATGGACCCATTTGGTTCCATTTGTACACTCTCAAGATAAATTGGGGTCTCAGAGATATAAATGCCATTAAATGGGGCTCCGTAGATGAATGCATTTGAAACAGGGTCCTTGAAATTCAAGGGAGGCATACTATGATCCGACGGAGCAATGATCCGACGCGCATTGGTCCGAGGCGCGCTGGGGATCGGGAGAGGGTTGGGGTTATAGGTTTAGGTTTAGGTGTGCTGCCCCGTGCTCGCGGTTATGGTGAGGGTGAGGGTTTGGGGTAGGTAGTCGATGGGACCAATGGATCGGACCTATGCCCCCCGTCGGACAAAAAGGCATGCACTCGAAATTCAACGGGTTGAGAATCACTGCAGTAGGCAGTAAACATCTTCTCACATGGGGACCGTTTCAGGTACCCCCATGTGTCCCGGGCTAATTAAGTGTCCATTTGGGGGTCCCTGACGTGAAAAGGTTTGGGAACCACTGCATTAGGCCACTGACCCCCATTTCATATACCATCTGCAGTGAGCTGCAAAAAAAAGCCCTGCCAGGCCCAGAAGATAGTGAAACGGAGTTAAAGTTAAACTTTTTTAAAGGACCTATAACATAAAATTCAACTTTTTCAATTTCTTTTGTGTTTTTGGGGCTCCCATGTGTGTTTTCTATCCTCACAAATAACCAATTTTGAACAATCAGGCCTTCATGTCATATGGGTGTTTTAATGGAAATTGCTCTCAGGAACAGCTCGACTGATTTTGGCCTCATCGTGATGTCACCAATGTCACCCTACTTTGTATAATTCCTCCTCTTCTTCAGTCTTCAGTTCCAAATTTGCATTTCCACTTTGTTTACAATGTCCACCATTGTTGATTTTCCAAGCTGGCATGGCATGGAAACAAGCCTGGTTTTATCTAGCATCAGTATTATAATGACTCAAATATTAAATAATCTGCATATCAGCACCCCCACCACCTCAGGACATTGTGGTACTGCAGCTAAAACTGCTTTCAAAGTCCAGAAAGAAATGACAAGGCCTGGTTATATCAGAGTGGTGATTGAGGCTCAAACCATTAGAAATAACTTTGAGGGACATAGACAATATGATATTAAATATTAAAAGCAGTTTTAAAATGCATGTTATTTGCGCTTTAAAGTTACCTGTGCCAGGTGACCTCGGGTTGGGGGGACCCAGACGTGATGCAGGTGAAGGTGACAGACTCCTGGTAGTCGGCGGTGGCGTTGAAGGATGGCTGGAACACCGACAGAACCGGCGGCACTGGAAGAGAAGAAAGAGGACAGCACACAAACCGTTAAGGTTTAACATCGGAGAGTTGTGGTGAAATGGCCTTCTCTGTCATTTTGTCTCACAGTTTCTCTGAAACGTTTGCCTCGACCAATCAGAGGGTCCCCCGACTCCCATCCATTCGAGTGGTTTTCAACCTTCGGCTTTTGAGCCATGTACCTACAGTACCATTTAAAGGTATATTCAGTGATTTCACTCAAAAAACCTTAGGTTTCGTTTTTGGCTGTGGGACCCAGCCTTTCGTCCAATCAGGATAGAGAGTCAAAAACGAAACCTAAGGTTTTTTGACCCCCAGGGGACAGGGAGGAACTCCTTATATGGCCAGCACACTCTATAGTAGGGAGGATTATCACAACAAAACAAAGAAATAAGTGATATTTGAATTAAGTGAAATCACTGAATATACCTTTAATGAGGTTTAGCCTCTAAGACCCAAAACTTATATTTTGTTATCGTTGGATGAGATGATGTCCACAATTCCATGCTGTATTTGTGTATACCTGCATGAATAATTATTCTACATCATCTAATTGTGGAGAATTCAATAATAGAGATGTTTAACAATAATTTACTCTCTTGAGAGCAAAAAGGTCCAGTTGGTTTCATTTTACACTCTCAAGAGATACAGATAATGAGGGTCCATTTGGTTACAAACTATCCCTCATTTAGCTGGGGACCACCTGGAACCCCACCAAGGACCACTGGTGGTCCCTGGACAGGTTGATTGCAGCAGAGAGAGAGAGAGAGAGAGAGAGAGAGAGAGAGAGAGAGAGATTTCTAACCTAAATGTTTTCAGATAGTCTTACATAGAAGTTTAAAATGAGCTAAAGGGATAGTTCAGAATTTTTGAACTTTAAGTTGTATGAAATACTTACAAGTAACTTAGACGCGCAAACGCGGGAAGCGAACGCAGCTCGTAAATTGCAATAACAACAATTAGAATAAATTACGTACTTTTTTTTTCTTTTTAGTTAGTAATTTTTTTAAAGTTTTCTACTGTGTGTGTGTGTGTGGTTGTTTGTGTGTGTGTGTGTGTGTGTGTGTGTGTGTGTGTGTGTGTGTGTGTGTGTGTGTGTGTGTGTGTGTGTGTGTGTGTGTGTGTGTGTGTGTGTGCTACAGCTGCGCCCTCTGGTGGCGGGCGGGTGGTGTCACAGCGGGACAGACAGACAGACAGACACACAGACACACAGACATGATCTGCAGGGTCTCATAGTCAGTGCTCATTGCATTCGCAATTACTGTATTAATTGATTGCCCGAGTCCCGTGGTGGGAGTTCTGCTCTGGTTTTGGTGAAACATTAAGCGTGCCCTAGTGCACCATTCCTGTAGGCAGGCTTTACAGAAGCTGTGGCTACACCACAGGAGAAGGGGATGTTTAAATATGTCATGACACAGACACACAGGACAGGGAAAATCCTCTTCTGAAAAAGACACCTGCTGAATCCATTCCCATAAGTCTCTGAGTGAAGCTAAAAAAAACATTCGGCTCGGGACGGGAAATAAACCAGCACTTCCTCCTCGAGTAGTGTGTATATTAGATGCACTCACTTTAGTAACAGTTTCATAACGTTTCTCGTTATTTTATAACGACAGAAGATTGTTAAAAGTCATTCTTTAAGAAAGTCGAAATTGAAGCGGTTACACAGTGAGAAAAATAAAAGTCTTTGTCTCTAGTGTATTGTAAAATAAAAGTCTTTGTCTCTAGTGTATTAATTATGGCCTTAACAGGGATCACACAGAGTGATACAGTCTTCTCCTCATGTTTCTGGAAACACTGGAGGCAATGTTTATATATGTTTTTGATTGACAAGGACTGCCTGGATGAAAATAGCCTGATACATAGGCTATCTCTGTGTTGTTGTTTTTGTATTTACTGTTATGTTTTTACATGTTGTTTGTATATGGACCCATTGTGTCTGAAATAAAGTTTTCAATCAATCTAGTCATCTAAGATCACAGCAGGGAAGGGAGCTTCAACTCTACTGTGGTAAATAAGGACTGTCTTTGAAGCTGAAACAACAAGTCTAGCAGAAGGACCATTTTCACATGAGTCAGACTTTCTCTGAGGCCCTTTTCCACCAGTTGGTTCCCAATGGGAACCGGTTCAGTTCTTTTTGGTTCTTAGTCCAAACCTATAAAACCATGCCTATATTAGATTGTTATCGCCATTAAACTTCCCCAATTGAGTACTTACACGAAGACAATGATTTGTTGCATTACAAATTTTACATTTTTTAATATGCAAATGAGGCATTATGTAGGAAAATATGCAAAATAATCGAAAATATGAAAAAGCTACTACTGTGGAAGGGTCATCGTGTATTCATTTACTTGTATTGATCCTATAAACAATTTAACCCATTCTGACCGGGCACCCATTTTGGTGTCGGCATCGTGTTATGCTTTAGCTATTGAAAAACAGCAGATCTACAAGCTCATATCGCGCCACCGAGTGGCGCGATACGAGCTTGTAGGTCTGCTATTTTTGAAAAATCGAAGACACTTTTAGAATCTGATCTCAGGTCAGAATGGGTTAATAATGAAACTGTCAGGATGTAATAGACATTTTTTGAATCTGATCTCAGGTCAGAATGGGTTAATATAGGTCTAGTTTTTCCCACCAATTTTGGAGCTCTGGCTCATGGACTAAGAACCACAAAGAACTGAACCGGTTCCCATTGGGAACCAACCGGTGGAAAAGAACTGAACCGGTTCCCATTGGGAACCAACCGGTGGAAAAGAACTGAACCGGTTCCCATTGGGAACCAACCGGTGGAAAAGGGGCCTGAGAGAGAACCTCTTGTGTGAGCCTTGTCTAGTTTAACATTGCATACTCAAGTAGTTATGAATATGCTATATGATTCATAATATACCACACACGCAGACAGAGATAGAAGTATTGATCCTGTAGCCAAAGTAATGTGCCCTCCTGTAGCTTTCTGTATCAGGGTCAGTTGATCATCTAGCGTGTTGACGAATTCTTTCTTTCTTTTTGCGCCTTCTGAAGGAAAATGGCACAGACTTTAATGTCGACTGCTGAATTTACAATGTAGCAATAAAGCAAACGCTGCATGGGACTGCCCCGGCTCACCGATGCAGATTTATTAACAGGATCTGCAGGTTAAAATCCGTGCCATACATGAGATGAATGGTTCATTCTATTTAATTAAAAGAGGAAGATAACTCTAGCCCATTCTGACCGGGCACCCATTTTGGTGTTGGCATCATGTCATGCTTTAGCTATTGAAAAATAGCAGATCTACAAGCTCATATCGCGCCACCGAGTGGCGCGATACGAGCTTGTAGGTCTGCTATTTTTGAAAATCGAAGAGCGACTGACATTTTTAGAATCTGATCTCAGGTCAGAATGGGTTCATCAGACCAGTGTGTGTCCGGCGGAAACCTCGTATGAATCTGATCTCAGGTCAGAATGGGCTAGAAGAACATTGGAGTGTATACACTCCAGCTGGGTCATGGCCCCGGATCGGTCTATGGATGTTGGACCAACGTAAAACAGCTGATAACCTCCGCCTTATTGGCTCTGGTTGAATTCAGCACAGCGAGAAAAATAATCACCTGCAAGGAATGTCTTGAAAGTAGCTCATAACGTGTCTATGGTGGATTTTTAAGTGGTGCAGCCACTCCAAGGAACAGCAATGTCCAGACCGGAGCCTGTGGCCCCAAATAATGCTGCCCAGACTGGAGCCTAGTGGCCCCAGACTGGAGCCTGTGGCCCCAGACTGGAGCCTGTGGCCCCAGACTGGAGCCTGTGGCCCCAGACTGGAGCCTGTGGCCCCAGACTGGAGCCTGTGGCCCCAGACTGGAACCTGTGGCCCCAGACTGGAGCCTGTGGCCCCAGACTGGAGCCTAGTGGCCCCAGACTGGAACCTGTGGCCCCAACTAATGCTCTCCTCTCATCCTCTGCAGTGGGAATCGATGCTGAAGACAACATTCTACATGATTGAAAGTGGATACATTATCCTTTATTATTCAATAGAACAAAGGGCGCCACCATGTGTCACACCTTGGTTCTGCTGTCTCTGTCTCCTGATTTGCATCAGACCTCCCACAGTATGTATATGTATGTATGTATGTATGTATGTATGTATGTATGTATGTATGTATGTATGTATGTTTGTATGTATGTATGTATGTATGTAATTATGTATGTATGTATGTATGTATGTATGTATGTATGTATGTAATTATCAGTGTTGGCAAAATATTACTTTAACACTAATATACTACTTATTACTTATTACTTTTAAAAAAAGGAATAAAGTTACACTACTTATTACTCCCTGAGAAAAGTAACTAGTTACTTATTACTTATTACTTTACTTATTACTTTTTTCTCTCGCCCCCAGTAATTTTGTCCCCAAAAGTCTTACTTTGCATTTTCAACATTAGCAGGCCCCCCTTTAACATTAGCAGGCCCCCTTCCACCATCCTTGATCGCGGCCATACTCAAAATGATGCGAATACTTCCAAGTATTGAATGTTATAACGCTTTGTTGTGCCGGTGTCTCTGTCTCCTCCACCTCCTCCATGCTTAGTATGTTTACGTCTCTTCTCTCTAACAGTGCAGTCTAACGAGTTACACACACTAGTTTAGGTTGTTGTTCTGTGTTCCGGACGGTTTAAGGCCCTCCCTTCTGCATCCGATACTTCACACATACGTACCGACGAGTGTGCATCGTTTCCGTATCCGCTCTAGAGTCTAGATCTAGAGCAGATCAGCAGTCTGCAAAGCAACTTGACCCCTATCCAGTCTACCATTATAAATAAACACTCAAACCCACAGTTCCACCAAGGCTCGTGAAAATAGTAATAATATTACTTTTGGAAAAAAGTAAATGTAATATTATTACTCAAAATGTGAAAGTAACTAGTTAAGTTACATATTACTGGAAAAAAGTAATAATATTACTGAAAGTAGTATATTACTTAAGTTACTTGCCAACACTGGTAATTATGTATGGATTTGGTTAAAATGGGTAGGGTTTAAAAAAAGGCAAGAGTTTGCTCTGGTGCACTGGCCTAAAAGTGGGTCCTTAAAAACTGCTAAAACTTCTGAAATGTATGTATGTAGGTATGTATGTGTGTATGTATTTTAAAAGGGGAGGCTTTTTTGTAAAAATCCCTGCCCGCAATACCTTCATATATTTAAAATGAGTCCAAAATAGGGTTACCAGTGAAGGGCAAACTGCCTATTCACTGGGGACTATGCAATCTAGGGAGAGGGAGGGAGGGAAGGAGGGAGAGAGAATACCACACTCTTTCTTGTGTGAGAGAGTTGTCTGCTAATTCCCCCACACGGTAACTCTGTCATTTCTCGACCGTTTCGGACGTGTGTCGGCTCGCCGGAACCGGACCAGCACCCTGGGCGCGTTCCCGTGGGTCTGGAATTTCGGGGGACCCCACATGGAGTCGCATCACTCAGTTCACACGGTGATTTTTATGAAACAAACACAAACACTAGAAAGAAGGTAATTCAAGCTTTTTGTATACAGCTGCAATGTTGGCGTAGTTTGGCATCGTTTGATACAATCCGACTTTTCTGTTTGGATGTATATCAACAGCTATAGTTACCACCCTGCCATCAACTTCGCAGTCTGCATATTAAGGTCTATCTACTCCCTCTGCATTATAGGTTGTGGCCTGGCCAGCCTTTTCTCCTCACAGATGAGTAAAAGCTGGGAACGAGGCTAGATTTAGGTGGTGTCAACACTGTATAATGCTTGCACACACCGGCACAATGGTACACACACACACACACACACACACACACACACACAGTACATGGCTCTGGGCACACCTCCTAAACTGTCACATTAAGGTATTAGCTGCAGCTGCGTTGCTTTACTAAGTATTCCTCAGGGATAATACCGGGGCATAAACATGAGAATCCCCCAAGGCATAATATAACGTGCATATAAAGGCCTTGAGTAGCTCCCCGAGCCGCCCACTCCGCTCGGGCTCCGTGTGGAAGGACTGGAGTGTCATGTGCCCTGGAATAATAGGCCGTGCCTCATTGAGCAAGCTCATTGGAACTTCCTCACGGAGTGAAAAGCGAGTGGTTTAGCCAAATTGAATGCGATTCATGTAATTTTCTTTTGGAGGGGTTAGTATAAGAGGCGGGCTGGGCTGCTATTACATTATTACATTAGGTGAGGAGAGAATTACATAGGCGAGAGTCAATATCGCGGCTACTCGTGCGTTAACGAGGCACTTATATGGTGCTTTGGCTGAGATCGCGTTTCAATCACTCCCCGCCCCGATCGTCGTCTCAGGTGACTCGCTTTCTATGAAACGTCGTTCTGTAAATGAGGACAAATGGTCGAATTAAAATGGCGTCCCTTCGATTTCTTTTTAGGCCACAACCGAGCCCCCCAGATCCATTGCTAATTGAGAATTTCAATCATAACAAATAGCAGAGAGAGAGAGAGAGAGAGACCACAGTTAGACAGGCTTCCACGTTAATTAACCCATTCTGAACGGGCACCCATTTTGGTGTCGGCATAATGTTATGCTTTAGCTATTTAAAAATAGCAGATCTACAAGCTCATATCGCGCCACCGAGTGGCGCGATACGAGCTTGTAGGTCTGCTATTTTTGAAAAAAATCGAAGAACGACTGACATTTTTAGAATCTGATCTCAGGTCAGAATGGGTTAATCAGACCAGTGTGTGTCCAGCGAAAAACTCGTATGAATCTGATCTCAGGTCAGAATGTGTTAAGTATCCTATCTGAGCGGATCCAGTCGAGCTTGTTGTCAGAAATGTGCTCACGGGAGCAGGGCTGAGTTTTCACTCGGGCACAACTTGCATCTCATTTTTCCTCCGGAAAGAAATGGGATATATTTCACAATGGGATGTGACATTTTGACGCTGCAACGTGGAGCGTATATAACATCTTTGAACGCAACACTGCTATATTAGGCGATATGTCCGAATGCAAGAGCGTAGAACTTAACCACTTTAAAGCCGTCTAGACTTAGTACATTTTGACCTGAGCTGGCTGGCTGGCTCACCCTCATCGTGAGCTTGTAAATCTGCCACTTATGGTTAATGATCCCACCAGAATAATGTGACCCAGCTCCACTGAGGGGCTGCCATCTCTGCAGCCTCCAGCCTTTCACCAGGAGAAAAACTGCATATTTTTACAGCACAGATAAGACATCTCACATACTGCAGGGGGGGGGGGGGTTCTCAATGTTTTGGGACCGGGGACCCCCGCCCCGCCCCCTCCCGACCCCCAATATAAATTGACTGCTAGATTGAGATTTAGAGATCAGATTCATACGAGGTTTCCACGAGACACACACTGGTCTGATGAACCCATTCTGACCTGAGATCAGATTCTAAAAAATGTCAGTCGTTCTTCGATTTTCTTCAAAAATAGCAGACCTGCAAGCTCGTAGCGCGCCACTCGGTGGGGCGCTATGTGTGTGTGTGTGTGTGTGTGCGTGTGTGTGTGCGTGCGCATGTGTGCGTGCGTGCGTGCATGCGTGCATGTGCAAGCAAGAGCATGTGTGTGACAAAATGTTAGGAAGGGACTACTAGTGGACAAGAGATCCAGTCAACCATAGAGAAGATGGCCAAAGACAGATAACATCAAATATCCCTGAAGAGTTTCTAATACATGATAAATATTTAATCAAGATCCTCTTAGCAGCAAGTAAAAAAGCAATCACACGACGCTGGTGCCAGCAGGACCCACCAACGAAAGATCAATGGATGGACATTATTGAGGAACTGTATGTTATGGAAAAACTAACATTCATACTTAGACTACAAGAGGATAAGTTCTATAAAAAGTGGGAAAAGTGGAATCTCTTCTCTCAGCCTAGCGATATTGCAATAGGATTTCATTGAATGTTTTTTGTAATATGAAAAATGCAGCCTTTTTTTTCTTTTACTTTTTGTCTTTTTCTTTTCTTTTTCTTTCCGTATAGTCTTGTCAGTTGTTTTTTTTCTTGTCTGTTCTTCCTTCAATAAAAATTAAGTAAAAAAAAAAAAAAAGACAGATAACATCAGAGCTAGCCGGCGTAATGGGGGATAAATAAATCATCTGTAGATTTAGTCGACGAAAAACTAGACTAACACTAAAACCTTCCAGGTGACTATAGAATGACTGGTGACTGAAACTAAATGAAAACTAAAAATCTAAATGGGCTGCCTTGCCAAAAACAACACTGCATGTATAAAAGGAAACCTTATTACCGTTGACGACCACAGCGATGTCCACAAAGTCGATCTCGCCGCGCGCCTCCACGCTGGCCTCACAGCGGTACACGCCCTCGTCCGCCTTGGTCACCTGCTGCAGCTGAAGGTTGTTATTGGCCAACACCTGGTACCTGCCTGAGAGAGAGAGAGAGAGAGAGGGAGAGAGAGAGAGGGGAGAGAGGGGGGGTCGCGGGGGAGATAAGAAAGTTAGGGAAATATAGCGAGTCAGAACCGCAATCTCCCTTCTTCAATATTCCGTCTGTCAATCTTCACACACTGAGCAGAGATAAAACACTGGTAATTATACCAGCACCGCAACTAATCTCCAGTCTTCCTCCGCCGTGGCCACTTTGAGATTGGCCAGGTCGAACTTCTACAACCGTGGCGAAGATGTTTATACCACAAACCACCCCCCTTGCCCCGTGAAACCCTTTTCAAATTAATCAAAAAGAGACAGGAGAACTAAAGAGATATCCATCTCCAACTTTTCATCATGGCCTAGCTGCACGGCTGCTGGGGGATTTTCATTTAAATGAGAAATAAATCAGTCCTTCTGACCGGCGCTCTGACCCGACATAATATGTCTGAAGGTTAGATGGAGGCAGGGGGAGTGGAAGAAGTACTCTGATGTTTTACTTCACTACATTAACATATATATTATGTGTGTCCCTTTAAGATAGGTTCAGTGCAACTGAGGTCTGTGACATTGAAATATACCAAATTGTTATTACTAGTCTGTACCGGTACTGCGCCCGGGTGCGTTTGTAATTGACTAATAAATAAATTAATAATCATTAATGTGTCAAATCGAAAAAAGGGCTTCGTTACGCCCTCCACATGCATATGGTCAATGCCTGTGTGAAAAGTGGGAGTGATTGGTGCAGGCAGTAAGGAGTTACGGCACTGTTTCTGACACACAGACAGACACACACTCAGACATTCGGTTAATTATAGTATGATACAATACTAATAATTTTGCTGTCCAGCAGAAACCAGCTAACTCCAGTTTCAGATAATTATTTCCATTAATGAAATGAGTGTGTCGCTGCTCAACAGCGCCACTTTAGGTCACCCGGCGGTATTGCAGCTGCTGCTATAGTCTAAACATATAGGGGGCATACATAATTAGGGACACACAAAGCCAGTCATTGGAGCGGTGTGCTCCGCTCAGAAAATAATACATAAGGTCTTCTTCATTTCCTGAAAAGTTCATATTTTTCATTTCCTGAAAACAAAATGGAGTCAGACGATTTCTGCCCGACAGCAGAGATATATCCAGATATATTAACTCATTCTGACCGGGCACCCATTTTGGTATTAGCATCATGTTA
This sequence comes from Protomyctophum parallelum, assembly GCF_964188405.1. Taxonomy (NCBI): domain Eukaryota; kingdom Metazoa; phylum Chordata; class Actinopteri; order Myctophiformes; family Myctophidae; genus Protomyctophum; species Protomyctophum parallelum. The sequence continues at coordinate 11,425,149 of NC_139716.1, read as the reverse complement.
TGCTTTATCTATTGAAAAATAGCAGACCTACAAGCTCGTATCGCGCCACCGAGTGGCGCGATACGAGCTTGTAGGTCTGCCATTTTTGAAAAAAATCGAAGAACGACTGACATTTTTAGAATCTGATCTCAGGTCAGAATGGGTTCATCAGACCAGTGTGTGTCCAGTGGAAAACCTCGTATGAATCTGATCTCAGGTCAGAATGGGTTAAGCATTCTGAGGCATCCCTGGACTTGTGTCAAGGTTTCTGCTGCATGGCCCCTATAGCAGTCAAAGCAAAATACCTTCCTTTCATGCGGTTTGTTCTCTGCGCACACACGCAAGCGCACGTGCACGCGCACACGCACACAGTCTAGAGATGCAGAGAGAGCTCTCACTTTCATTCACTTCATCCTGCCTTTGCATTAACCTGTGACCTTCATTAGCCTAGTGATTGAAACATTAACCCATTCTGAACGGGCACCCATTTTGGTGTCGGCATCATGTCGTGCTTTAGCTATTGAAAAATAGCAGACCTACAAGCTCGTATCGCGCCACTCGGTGGCGCGATACGAGCTTGTAGGTCTGCTATTTTTGAAAAATCGAAGAACGACTGACATTTTTAGAATCTGATCTCAGGTCAGAATGGGTTCGTCAGACCAGCGTGTGTCCAGTGGAAACCTCGTATGAATCTGATCTCAGGTCAGAATAGAATGGGTTAAGCTGCTACACAGCGTCCGTGACATGCCAATGGATCACAGTCGACCAACGTGGCGCGCGCACGCACGCACACGAGCAGCTTTCTGCCTCGTAAAGGCATATACAGGTCCAGTGGGGGCCCTATAAAATCTTGTGAAATATATTTAAAAATATATACGGTGAATAAAATATATGTAAAAGAAATATATATATACGGTAAATAAGAATTAAAATATGCTTAAAAGTAAGTAAGTCAGTCAGTAGGCTAAGTAAGTAAGTAAGTACAGTAAGTAAGTAAAAACAAGAAATGATCACAGTGATATTTGTCAGGTGAAAGAAGTGCTGGCTTCTTTATTCAGCCCATTCTGACCTGAGATCAGATTCATACGAGGTTTCCGCTGGACACACACTGGTCTGACTAACCCATTCTGACCTGAGATCAGATTCTAAAAAATGTTCTTCGATAAAAAAAAAAAAACAGCAGACCTACAAGCTCGTATCGCGCCACTCGGTGGCGCGATATGAGCTTGTAGATCTGCTATTTTTCAATAGCTAAAGCATAACATGATGCTGACACCAAAATGGGTGCCCGGTCAGAATGGGTTAGTAATGAACGCTCCTCTCAACCGGCCGGTCTCAATCATAACATTACGTTACATAACATTGGGTGTCTCTAAAGATGTCTGTTACCTGCTTCCTGTTTCCTGGTCATTTGACCTGAGTAACCAATAGATGACAGCAGCGTGTGTGGCAGCCAATCAGGACTAGGGTCCTCAGTATGACTCATGTATGACTTAGGTGGTCTTTACGCTGTAAATACACTGTCAATCTGACAGCTGCCTTCATGCTTAAATATAAGTAAGACGCGCAAACGCGGGAAGCGAACGCAGCTCGTAAATGGCAATAACAACAATTAGAATAAATTACATACTTTTTTAAGGTTTTCTTTTTAAAGTTCTCTTTTTTGTGTTTTTTTAAGATTTTATTTTTAAGTTAAGTTATTTTTAAGTTAAGTTATTTTTAAGTTATTTTTAAGTTAAGTTTTTTGTGTTTTTTTAAGTTTAAGATTTTATTTTTAAGTTAAGTTTTTTGAATTTAAGTGTTTTTAAAGTTTTTTTTTAAGGGTTAGGGTTAGGGTTAGGGTTTTTGTGTTTTTTTTAAGATTTTATTTTTAAGTTAAGTTTTTTGAAGTTAAGTGTTTTTAAAGTTTTTTTTTAAGTTAAGTTTTTTCTTTTTAAGTTAAGTTTTTTTTAAGTTAAGTTGTGAGTGTGTGTGTGTGTGTGTGTGTGTGTGTGTGTGTGTGTGTGTGTGTGTGTGTGAGTGCGTGCGTGCGTGCGTGTGTGTGTTTTGTGTGATACAGCTGCGCCCTCTGGTGGCGGGCGGGTGGTGTAACAGCGGGACAGACAGACACACGGACACACAGACATGATCTGCAGGGTCTCATAGTTAGTGCTCCTTGCGTTCGCAACCACTGTCAGCAAAGGTGTAACTATTTGAGTTGTTCTCATCTTAGGACTATTAGAATAGCGTGTCTGTCTCCTTTTGCGTAACTCCAACCTTAGAAGGACATGTTGAATAAAACATCTGTTACTGAATGTCTATTTGCTGTTGTAAATGAAGACGGGCTGGGGAATAAAGGGGGGTGGATCCATTGACGAGGGGAGAGAACTGGAACGCAGTAATGCTACCATTTTGCTGTACCGACTGAGAACTCTGAATAAAGATGACGACGCCTGAATCTTGATGCCCGGAGTCCTGCTTCTTTCTTATGCTTATTATTATTATTGAGACCAAGAATTCCCACTACAACACGAGAATGGTATTCATAGAAAACGGCAAAAATAAAGTATCGCTTGCCGGTGTCCCTTTAGACGAGAACGGTGTTTTTCAGGTGAAAACGCAACAAAGTGAAAACACATTCCAGGGGTGGAAATCTTTGAGAACGCAGTTTCCTCCCGTCTCCATGGAAACTATAGGCAAAACAGTGAATCCGCGAAACTTATGACATAACGGCTCACGTTGGCTCACAAGTTCACAACGCATGTTAATTTAACCCTCTTGCCGCCATTGCCGAAGCCCTTCGGCAATTGAAGCCTAATTTTGATATTAACACTTGCCGCCATTGCCGAAGCCCTTCGGCAATTGCACTTTTATAGTGCGTTTGATCGATCGAGCCATAATGCTACTCACGTTAGCCGGTTAGCTAGCAGTGTTGTTAGCACTGCACTGGATCGTTCATCTTAGATCGCCGTCGCCATAAGAATCCATTCTATCCGTTTCTTTCAATCGCCTGTATCTCCTATTCCTTGTCCCAGATGGCATTTTTGGTCAAAACAGCGTTTCTTTGACGGCACGAGCCGACGTTGTGGAGTGCTAAAATGTACCGGCAATGATCCGATGATGTAAACAAAGGTTGTCTTGGCAACGTAAAGCTGGCAGGGATAAGCCCACTTCCGGTTGAGGCAAAATGTGGCTTTTCAAAATAAGAGCTCAAATTAAAAAAATGCTGGCGTGAATTAGATCCTAATTTCTCAATAAATGGTGGCAGTAAATGGGTTACATTGCACAAGCCGCAGGCAGAGCGCTCATCAGCGCTCTGCCTGCATGCTCTGGGCTGCCTGTCAGCCTGTCTGTCACTCCATGCGTTATAGTAAGCAGGCAGCGAGCGACGGCCGCAACCCCGGTGTGGTCTGGAAGCGTCATTCAAACCCCCGATAGCTGGGGAACGCAACGGGACTTTTTCACTGTCTGCTATACATTTCATGAGCTTTCACTGTAGTCAGGTTTCACCTGACAAAACAACTTTGAGTACGGTATAAGTAAGAACTAAAGTAAAAAACTTCTGACCGGGCACCCATTTTGGTGTCAGCATCATGTTATGCTTTAGCTATTTAAAAATAGCAGATCTACAAGCTCGTATCGCGCCACCGAGTGGCGCGATACGAGCTTGTAGGTCTGCTATTTTTTGAAAAATCGAAGAGCGACTGACATTTTTTAGAATCTGATCTCAGGTCAGAATGGGTCCATCAGACCAGTGTGTGTCCGGCGGAAACCTCGTATGAATCTGATCTCAGATCAGAATGGGTTAATATAAGCTGCTCTTACCGTGGTGGTCCCCCGCGGTGATCTCTCTGTTCTGGTAGTACCACACCACCAGGGGCACCGGTGAGCTGATGACATCACACACCACCTCCGCCGTCTCGCCGTGGCGGAACTCCTGCGGCGACGGCACCTCCCGGAAGGTCAGCCGCTCTGTGAGCGAGCACACACACACAGACACACACACACACACACACACAGACACACACACACACACACACACACACACACACGCACACACAGACACGCACACACACACATACACGCACGCACACGCACAAACAATAACATACACACACAAACACACACATCAATATTGTCACTATACCAGTGAGACGCCTGAGGGCGAGGTTTTGTTCTGTCTGCGTTAATTGTGTCAATACGTTGTTTATTATATTCGAATCACTTCGGGTAAAGCCCCGTTAAAGATCACCTTGCGGCTTGAATTCCAATCACCTGCATTTGTTGTTTGTTTTGCCAATAAATCTGATTCATTAGATATTGGTTGATGTTGTTTTTTAATGCACATTTGAAAACGTCTCTCGCTTTAATAACTGATATAAAAAAAGGAATGGGTTTTGGACATAGCAGGTTTCCACCTGTAAAAGCAACACAATTGGGTGCTTGCACAGCTTTCACAGCCTCTCTCTTTTTCACCGTGTGAGACAGGTGTGTGTGTGTGTGTGTGTGTGTGTGTGTGTGTGTGTGCGTGCGTGCACGCTCGCGTGTGCGTGCATGTGTCACTTGGCGAAGACAACTGTCAGATGTGATGGTGACGAGCCAATCCCCCCCACCCCGCAGAGCCATACAGCTGACGCACAGTGTTCACTGTCTCCGTTTTCTGCTGGCTTGCGTTTCGTTATGAAGGACTGGGGCACGCACGCACGCACGCACGCACACAAGCACACAAGCACACAAGCGCACAAGCGCACGCACACCGAGAGAGAGAGAAATATAGATACATAAACAGGGCGCCGGCAGGCAGGGCTCTCACACACACACACACACACACACGCACACACACACACGCTCCATTGATTGTCCACTACAGCTGCAGTACTTTTGTTTGTTTGTGTTTATTATTTATTGGGCCAGGTGCATGCTCTGATGCTCTCAGCTATTATTGTCAGATGTTACATCTAACGACAGCTGAGAGCCAACCATACCGGCGTGCACCAACCCGGTCTCATCCAAAACACCGTGAAATAACACGGATTATTGGCAATTCCGTACAATATATCTGTATTAGAAGGTAACAAGACTACTCGCCCCGTTTCTGTTTTCCTCCCAGAGTTTTCCCCAGTGAGGGGTGGGAGAGGCTGGACAGCAGACGGCTGGACTTTGAATTTCTCTAACTATAAACTTTCATGACAGCAGAACAGCCTAAAGCTACTACAGTGAAGTCTGTTCACAGAAGTTGTTGTAGGATATGTGGGGATTTATCTGACGAGGTACCATTTGAGGGGGAAAAACCTTACATATACTAAATAATACTAAATTGTTTATAGGTTCAATATAAGTCAAATAATATAGCCTTTCCACAGGAGTATCTTTTTATATTTTTCCAAAAAGAATACAAACAGCCAATAGCATATTACAAAGTTATCCCCCTCACTGGGGGAAAATTCCGGGAGGAAAAACGGGCAAGCACCGGGGCGAGTAGTCCAGTATTCTATTAGAAGACCCCAAAATCCGTTCGTGCGTGCATATTTATATTTATTTATTTATATGTGTATAACTCACGATAGATCTCCAGCACCACGGTGGCCTCCTGGCTCCGCCCCCCGGCGTCGGTCGCCTGGCAGCGGTAGATGCCGGCGTCCTCCACCACGGCGTTGTAGATGATGAGGCGTGAGCGCGACGGCTCTGTGTGCAGCGCCACGCGGCGCGACGCCACCATGCTCTCACCCTGCGGGTTGAACCACTCCAGGTGTACCGGGTCACCGATGGCTATGGGGAGAGAGAGACAGAGACAGAGAGAGAGAGAGAGATAATGGTTAAAGTGGTTTAAAAGCTAAGGTGACACAGATGCGTTCCAGGTCTTAACCCATTCTGAACGGGCACCCATTTTGGTGTTGGCATCATGTTATGCTTTAGCTATTGAAAAATAGCAGATCTACAAGCTCATATCACGCCACCGAGTGGCGCGATACGAGCTTGTAGGTCTGCTATTTTTTGAAAAATCGAAGAACGACTGACATTTTTAGAATCTGATCTCAGGTCAGAATGGGTTCATCAGACCAGTGTGTGTCCAGTGGAAACCTTCGTATGAATCTGATCTCAGGTCAGAATGGGTTAATTGGTTCTTTTTTATACAATAATCATACTTGTACTTAGTTGACACCCACCCTGACAAGCACATTTTTTGTTTTTTGCCTCGTTTTCCACAAACAAATAGTGAAAAAATAGCCGAACTACAAGTTTAGTAGAATGGGTATTTTTCTTAGAGGTATTAAAGAAGGTCCTTAAAAGTCCTTATACTGTACATTGTCATTTTAGAAATGTGCATATCCCAAACTGAATGTATGTTGGTTTGTTTACTGTCGAGTGAGAAAACTATTTTGCACATTAACCCATTCTGAACGGGCACCCATTTTGGTGTTGGCATCATATTATGCTTCAGCTATTTAAAAATAGCAGATCTACAAGCTCATAGCGCGCCACCGAGTGGCGCGATACGAGCTTGTAGGTCTGCTATTTTTGAAAAATCGAAGAACGACTGACATTTTTTTTAATCTGATCTCAGGTCAGAATGGGTTAAGCAAATCATCGGTACTGTAGACTAGCTAACGCTGTGTTCACACAAACAGTGATTAACACTCAAACACTTGCAGCTGCGCGACGAGCTGTAAAAAGCTACAGGAAAAGGTGAAATTGTTGTTTTTGTTTCAACGTTTCCACTCGCTTTCTCTCTCCCTACAATTTAGTCCTGCTTGTACTGTAATTGGGGAAAGAAAAATAAATCTAGCTGACATTCAAGTTCTATTCATTTGAACACAAAGCCAAAAAATGTCAACGTCTTTCTCGCTCCCACACATGGACGTCGCCGACGCAGAGAGTGTTAACGATGACTCAAACGGATCACAGAACACCTTATACTTTTCCTCGCGGCTACAACGAATCATCTGCCTCCATCTAATCCTGTCCTCTGAACTCCTCTTCTCTCACACCAACTAACTTCATCTCCTCTTGACTTTCACTACATCATTAAATCTTCTCTTTGGTCTTCCTCTAGGCCTCCTGCCTGGCAGTTCCAACCTCAACGTCCTTCTACCGATATACTCACTATCCTTTCTCTCTACAACCCTCGTCTGTGTCACGGTCTGCATTTAGAGCATTTGGACTTTTTTGGATCTTCAGAGTTTTGTTTGTCACTGCCTCATGCTTTAATAAATAAGTTTATTTTGAATCTACTGTCAGGATACCAGGAAGCCTGAAACCAAATGCAGAGTCTCAAGACAGTAGATTCAAAATAAACTTATTTATTAAAGCATGAGGCAGTGACAAACAAAACTCAGAAGATCCAAAAAAAGTCCAAATTTGCTCTAAATGCCAAAATGCTAAAACTTTAGAAGCACAATGCAAAGCACAGAAAACATAGTCCAAAATCAACAAGTCCAAAATCAAACCTTCACAGGATTGGAGCACAAAACAAGGAACCAGGAACAACGGAACATACAGGGGAAAACAACATATGTACTGACAAAGAGTGTAAGCAGGGAGTCCAGTTATATAGGCAGGAGGTTAATGGCAAAGTGTTCACAGGTTTGTAATGGGAAGCACTGCTGGGCTGATGAGGGACTGTGAGCAGGTGTGTGGCAAGGACTGAGGGTAGGAATGGAGAGTGGGAGTGGCTGACGGGGAGATATGGTCTACAGACCGTGACAGTCTGTACAACATTTTAGTCTCTGCTATACCTCGATCGATCAAGCTTTGCTTCCTCTCTTTTCCTCTGTTTCGACCGTCTCTAAACCATACAACATATAGCTGGTCTCGCCACTGTCTGTCAATGGGTCTGGTCCACATAAGATTCGATACACCACCAAGATACCCCAATGTACCCGTCTAAATACTTCCTTAAAGACCACCACCCATAACACCAGAGGCAATTCAACAAAACCATGTGCAACCCAGATTCGGCACAAACAAGGAACTAAATTATTTTCGCTCCTATATGCCACCAAAATGTGGAACGCCCAAGAGTCATTAAGACATGTGAATCCCTTGACTCCTTCAAATGCGCTGTCAAAGGGCACCTACGGACCCCTGGCCCCCGTAAAATCTGAATCCCCCCACTGGCCCCCCTTTCCCCCCCCCCCCAATATACATGTTTCCCCACCTTGTGTGTATATTTGTACATCTCTAAATGTTATGATGAATTGACCATGGAGGACCCTATTGTAAACAAGCGTAATGCTTTTATGGTGTCGTCCACAGTTAACAGTTTTGTATTGAGTTGTGCTTGAAACATACTGTTAATTCTCCAATCTGTCAATCAATCAGTCAATCAATCAATCAATCGAAAGATACATACATTATCTCCTTTCCTTGCAAGTACATTTTTCTCAAGGACACACGTCTGTTCTTTGCATTCTCCTCAGTCGCAGTCTGTCTATCTTTGGTATGAATGTGTCTTCATTGACCAATGGGCTATGTCGCTATGATATATGCATGTGTGTGTGTGTGAGTGAAAGTGAGAGAAAGAGACAGGTAGCTATGATACAATACAGAGCCCACCGTGAGAGAGAGAGAAAGAGACAGGTAGTAGCTATGATACAATACAGAGATATTGCGTGCGCCCGTTGTGAGAGAGAGAGAGAGAGAGAGAGAGAGAGAGAGAGAGAGAGAGAGAGAGAGAGAGAGAGAGAGAGAGAGAGAGAGAGAGAGAGAGAGAGAGAGAGAACAGTGAGAGTGGGTGAGTGGGAGACTCCCCAGGAGATTTAAAGGTATATTCAGTGATTTTACTCAAAAAACCTTAGGTTTAGTTTTTGGCTGTGGGACCCAGCCTTTCGTCCAATCAGGATAGAGAGTCAAAAACGAAACCTAAGGTTTTTTGACCCCCAGGGGTTAACTGGGGACAGGGAGGAACTCCTTATATGGCCAGCACACTCTATAGTAGGGAGGATTATCACAACAAAACAAAAAAATAAGTGATATTTGAATTAAGTGAAATCACTGAATATACCTTTAAGAAGTTTTTTACTCATGTCATCTCGTCAACGTCGCAACACAAATAATACAAACTATGAAAAACCACGACATCAACTAATCAAATGAAATAGTGTGGTTTAAGCTGTATATGAAATACTTGCCATTGATATCGTGGTTGCAACTGTATTAATTGACGATCAAAAGCTCCGGATGCATAAGTCTGTACTGTGCTTGGGCTTAAAGCCAAACTGATTGTCAGTGGTGGTGGTTATATATACACTTAATATGTCAAGGAGTGGAGGAGTAGTTTTTCGAAGACTTTACACGGTATACTAGCAAGAGCTATATGGGTCTGTAGTTTTGTGGAATAATTTACTTTTAATGCGTGGCCCCCTGTGCCCCCCCACAAAATGACCGAAACTACTTAACAATTTACCAAAACCAGAGCAGAACTCCCACCACGGGACTCGGGCAATCAATACATACAATTGCAACCACATATTAATGGCAAGTATTTAATACTGACAGACAGACAGACAGACAGACAGACAGACAGACAGACAGACAGACAGACAGACAGACAGACAGACAGACAGACAGACAGACAGACAGACAGACAGACAGACGGACAGACGGACATCGCTCCTCATTGAAATGTGTTCAATGGGGAGCATGACTATGTTCCCGCAAGCCTGAAGAGTCATTCATAATAATTATAAAACATAAAAACATAAAACATCTGAACTTTTATTGTACCATGTTTACAGTGTCACAGTCACTATCTCTGCCACTCCAGATATACAAGGTCTGCACCCTCCTTGGATATTTTTAAAAGCAGACTAAAAACACAGCTGTTCTCCCAGGCCTTTTATAAATGAACCTCCTTGCCTTGGATAAAATGGTTGGACAGTTAAATGTGCTCCTTTCCTCCGCCACTGTCCTCCTGTTTGTATATACTTGATGCCTTGGCACTTTGGTCGGCCTTTGGCTGTTTTTAATGTAGTTCATGAATAAAATTGTCTTGACTTGAAATATTCTCCCCAGTGCCTTGACTGCGGCTGAAACCAAAGAAGACACATGCTGTCTGAACTGTTGGAGCCACACAGAGCACCGAGTTTCTGCCAACAAGTTGGTCTCTACTTGGAAGAAAACAAAAGCATAGGCCTTTGATACTGCCGCTCCTATAGGCTTTGGAACAGCCACATTGCCCTTCCATGTTAAGTGCTCATTCTACCAAGACTTCTCTGGCCTAAACATTGAATTAATCAATTGTAATCTACAGTACAGCCTTTCCACTCATAAATGAGACACACGTTTGAGCTGTAAAACATACAGTATGCTCACATTGGCCCTTCCTTGGCTTTTAGCCTACAATGAATGGCTGCCTGTGATCTAGCAGGCAGTCTCTAGCAGTGCACAGTCATTTGTTTAGTGGTAGTGTAGTGGTAATGATGTGGGGATAGATTTAAGCAATAAGCCACGAGAGGTCTCAGGTTACCGGGTATTTTACACTGCCTGGGAGCGTAGGCAGACCCGAGGCGCAGCCGAGGGTCTTCTACCTCCCAGCCAGTGTAAAATACCCGGTAAGCTGGGGCCTCGAGTGGCTTATTGCTTTTCTAAAACGGTTACAAACATATAGCAATATTAAAACTATTAAATTCACAAAAGTATCTACGCTTTGTGCCACCAGAGTGAGCGACCCAGAGCCAAAACACTTCCTTTTCCTTGTTTTGCTCCGCAAGTAGCCTATGTGACGGGAGAATAGCGCTTGATGTATTTACGGGGCTGCCTGGAGCCACACATTCACAGTCATATGAGCCGGGCGGTGCTTAGACGCCCGCACGGCATGTGTTTGTAAAGCAATCAAGCGCTCCCCTTCCCCAGTTCAGCTACAAGGCTGCAGTTTGATACAAAGTGATTGAAGGAGTGGGTTATCGGTGAAATTTACACCAGTCACGTGACGGTAACCAGCCAATCAGAATGAAGTATTGGGACTACCCGTTTTAGAAAGATAGATAGGTAGGAGCAGTGGCGTGCACAGACATTTAGAGGGGCAGGTGCTCAAGTGAAAAGAAAGGGCACCTTTTTGCAGCGCATTTTGGGGCGGGAACCCATTTTGGTGCTTTATAGCTATTGAAAAATAGCAGATCTACAAGCTCATAGCGCGCCACCGAGTGGCGCGCTACGAGCTTGTAGGTCTGCTATTTTTCTTAAAGCGAAGAACCACTGACATAGAAACATAGCTTTAGATTGTGGGGGGCCTAAATAATATAGTAGAAGCGTTTTTATTTTTTATCAACATTTGATCAATGTCACCATGGTCCACACACAAAAAATTAAAAAAAAAAAAAAAAAAAATCCCTTTTTTTTTTAAGCACATTTTCCAAAAGGGCAGGGGGTGCTCTAGCACCCCCTAGTGTCTATCTGTGCACGCCACTGGGTAGGAGGAGGCTGAGGCTCTATCGACAACAAAAGTGGCAGCATGATGTGTTGTGAGTTAGCCGAGTGGATCACTATTCGTCTCACAGTCGGGCAGAAACCTCTAACGTATTATTGTCCAAAAACAGGTACTTTTCAGCATTAAAAAAAAAAAACGGCCAAAGTAGCAGATCTACAAGCTTGCTTGAGGATCAAGCAAGGAGATAAGAGGTTTCTGTCCGATGGCGACGAGATATACAGTAGGGCTTAAGTAGTAACTGTGGTGGAAAGTAAGTACATGTACTGCATTTTTTTGTTTGTTTTTGTAGGCCTACTGTACAATGTACAATTTTGAGGTACTTTAACTTTACTGGAGTATTTTTAAATGTCAGCACCTTTACTTCTACTCCGCCACATTTCCCACTGGGAGGAGACCAAGGCGCAGTTGGAGGAAACACATCGACTCACTGGCCTTGGAACGTGTCGGAATCCCCCAGGAGGAAGTCACTAATGTGGGAGAGGGAGGTCTGGAGCTCTCTGGTGGAGCTGTTGCCCCCGCGACCCGACTACGGATAAGCAGTTGAAGATGGATGGATGGATGGATGGAAATTGTACTTTTACTCCACTACATTTGAATACTTTAGTTAAGTTACTTTGTAGATTTAGATTATTATCACAAAACATACATTAACCACTTCAGCCCTATACTGTATATAGACTTTGGCCATTTGAATATAGCTGATCTACAAGCATAGTGCTTTCTTAGTCTAGAGGGGCGGGTAGCGCATGGAGCAAGCGCTGCTTGCTTCACCAATCTGAGAATATTTGACATTGGGTAAAATAAAGTATACAATATGTTTAACGTTTAGTGATGGTGTCACAAAAAACATGCTTAGTGTTGAAACGGGACATTCTGTACTTTTACTTTTGGTACTACATTTTGACAATGATACTTTTGTACTTTTACTCAAGTACATTTGAGTACTTTCTCCACCACTGGGCTTAAGTAATGGTCTGCATTTCTATAGGGGCAGCAGCGGCAGTGGCTCAGGAGGTATACAGCGGTCATCTGCGGATCCGTGGGAAGAGTGGATGAAGAGATGAAGAAATGCTGAGCGGATTTAACCCATTCTGACCTGAGATCAGATTCATACGAGGTTTCCGCCGGACACACACTGGTCTGATGAACCCATTCTGACCTGAGATCAGATTCTAAAAAATGTCAGTCGTTCTTCGATTTTTCAAAAAATAGCAGAACTACAAGCTCGTATCGCGCCACTCGGTGGCGCGATATGAGCTTGTAGATCTGCTATTTTTCAATAGATAAAGCATAACATGATGCTGACACCCGGTCAGAATGGGTTAAGAGGCTGTGAGATGGACAGAAAAGCCCTATTCAGGCTGGACTCGTTTCATACTGGGGGGAAGCGGTAATGCAATTATTACCAGATCATCTCGCGGGTTCATTTTATTCTCATCCGAATTGGCCATGTGGGCATTTTGTACGGACTTTGCACTTTATCTCTTCTTCTTTCACCTGATTTTTTTAAAGCCCATTCTGACCGGGCACCCATTTTGGTGTAGTGAAATCATGTCGTGCTTTAGCTATTTAAAAATAGCAGATCTACAAGCTCATATCGCGCCACCGAGTGGCGCGATACGAGCTTGTATAGGTCTGCTATTTTTTGAAGAATCGAAGAGCGACTGACATTTTTTTAGAATCTGATCTCAGGTCAGAATGGGTTCATCAGACCCAGTGTGTTGTCCGGTGGAAACCTGGTATGAATCTGATCTCAGGTCAGAATGGGTTAAAGCCCAACTACAGCAGTGCTGTGCATAAGTATTTCTTTGTGAGGGGGGGGGGGGGAAGAGATTTCCTGCATGCATCTTTTCTCTCTTTCATCAATCGTGCAGGCATATACTCGAGGAAGCTTTTGCTATACGGCATATGCTTTGATCCTGCGCATAATTGAGCCAACCTCAGCATCGGTTGGAGTTATAATATCAAGGGGCTGTCAAAGTACTTACTGTATATCACAGCATTCTGCATGAAATGGACGGTCATGGCCGGAGCCCATTGGAACTCGCAGAATCTGAATGAGAATCATCTATATTGTCAAATCACATGTTTACAGGTGCAAAGAAGTGGCTGAATTTTATATTAACCCATTCTGACCTGAGATCAGATTCATACCAGGTTTCCGCCGGACACACACTGGTCTGATGAACCCATTCTGACCTGAGATCAGATTCTAGAAATGTCAGTCGTTCTTCGATTTAAAAAAAAATAGCAGACCTACAAGCTCGTATCGCGCCACTCGGTGGCGCGATATGAGCTTGTAGATCTGCTATTTTTCAATAGCTAAAGCATGACATGATGCTGACACCAAAATGGGTGCCCGTTCAGAATGGGTTAATTCCCCCCCTGTGCAAGCTCCATCATTTCTGTAGTACGCCATGCCAGTGGTTCCCAAACTTTTTCATGTCAAGGACCCCCAAATTGACACTAAAATAGCTCGCGGACCCCCATTTGAAAAGATATGCCAGGGACCCCGCAATGAGAGAAGATTTGTATGGCTCCAGCAGTGATTTTCAACCTGTTTAATTTCCAGGACCCCCCCCCAGTTTGACATGCATTAGTCTACGGACCCCCATTGAATAGCATTTCTATCTCTGGGACCCCAATTTTATATTGTAAAATCAATGCTAATTTAACTCTGAGAGCGTACAAATGGAACCATTTTGGTTCCATTTGTACACTCTCTGAGTTACAGGGCCATTTGGTTCCAAATGATCATTTAGCTGGGTCCCCCCTGGAACTCCCTCAAGTACCCCTGGGGGTCCCGGACCCCACTTTGGGAACCACTGCGCTATGCTATGAGAGGGAATACACTAGGTAGAGTGAGAGTTCCCACTAAGGCCCATTTGTCCACCGAAAGAACTTTGGTTCTAGTATTGGTTCTGTTCTACAATCTTGGAACCGGAAAATATTTTTTTTCCGGTTACAGTTCCGAACCAACTTTTAGGGTTCTGATTGAATCAATTAATTTTTAGTGGAAATTAACCCATTCAGGAAAGGGGACCTGTTTAAAGCATTATGTTATACTTGAAAAATCACACCAGTGTGAACCAAGTGGTGCAACTCCCGTCTATTGGTTCTCTGTATCGTTCCAATTTGTATCATTCAAATTTCTTCTCTGTATCGTTCCAATTTCTTCTCTGTATCGTTTGCGTCCAGCAGGTGGCAGCCATGTCACATACTTCTCTCGTTCCAATTTCACGCATGCGCACACCACTCGTGCTCACACAGGTACACACATCACAAACAGGTACACAGGTACACGGACATTGGTGGATGTAGAAGTGGTTGCACCACTTCAAAATAGCAGATCTACAAGCTCATAGCGCTGCTATTTTAGAAAAATCATTCAAATGTGTCGCAAATCTTTGAATATATATTCTTTTTAAGAGCTTTATTTTACGTTTTTTTTAAACTCAAATCGTTGTTTCTGGGGGGGTCCCTGGAACAACATATTTTCAAATTGGGGTTGGCGGGCCAATTATATATAATTGTTGGTTTTATTGACATGATATATTGAGTACTACTGATATAGTCCAGCGATCCGACATAGGGGTAAGGGGTTGGCAAATAAATACAACGTTGGGGCATGTGGAGTTTGCTTTGGAGTTGCCCCAAACTGCAAGTGCACATTTGAGTGAGGAGTCTGCTATAAACACAACGCAAGATAAATAGATAGCTATAAACACATGAGATCACGACACTGGTTATCGGTACTCGGTATCGGTATCAGCTAAAAGTGTACAGTATCAGGACATCCCTAACCCATTCTGACCTGAGATCAGATTCATACGAGGTTTCCGCCGGACACACACTGGTCTGATGAACCCATTCTGACCTGAGATCAGATTCTAAAAATGTCAGTCGCTCTTCGATTTTTCAAAAATAGCAGACCTACAAGCTCGTATCGCGCCACTCGGTGGCGCGATACGAGCTTGTAGATCTGCTATTTTTCAATAGCTAAAGCATAACATGATGCCAACACCAAAATGGGTGCCCGTTCAGAATGGGCTAAACTGAACACAGTGAAATGTTAGGTGGAACCAATGGGTAACAATATCGGCACTGGGTGATTTTGCGGCAGCTATTATGTTCCTGCTGCTATAGAACATATTACTGCAGAGACTGTTTAAATAGCCTGCTATAGTCACACTAGACAACACAGATGATTTTCTGAGCTCCCCCATGATAGTACATAGTCTACACACACAGTACCAATATCAAATAGGCTGCGCTCACTCATCCTACTGTCAATGAGTGGGTGGGGGTGCATGTACATTTCTTTCTTCTGTCTCTATGCTGTAAAAAGTCAAATCAAAGGCACACAGATCCAAGTCCAACTGGAGCTCAAGATCAAATATTGTCGCATGAAATATAGTCTGTCGTTGGAAGTTAACCAGCAAGCGGTGTGTGTGTGGAGTGCAGTGTTCATGCCAGAGAGAGAGAGAGAGAGAGAGAGAGAGAGCATCATGTTCTCAAACCTTTTAATGTCAAAGACACCCAAATTGATTATTTACGTGTGCACGCGTGCGTGCGGGCGTGCGGAATATGCGACAAAGGACATATTCCACTGGATGTGCGTAAAACTGACAGTTAATATTAATCCACAAGTCAGGGAATTTAGACATGAGCGTAAATCAAACACACCCTATATACACCGTAACAATTGAGTTATTGATGAAAATGGATGAGTCACATCCTCTGTGAGGTTGTTGACAGTGTCGGGGTGATACAGTGGGAGCTAGTAGCGAGGGTGAGGGCATGTTTTATTCTAATTGAAAGTAGATGGAGAGGGGCACGGTGGGAGTTAAGTGTCTGAGGTTGCCAAATCCAATAGAATTTTTTTGGGGGAAAAAAACATTAATCTTGGATTAATTTAGAAACTTTTTTTGTAACGCCTATTTATGGGTCAACGACTTGACAATGGTGCACGCGGCCACGCACGTGGCCACACACTCACACACACACACACACACACACACACACACACACACACACACACACACACACACACAGGCAAGCGCAGTATGAATCTCGCTGCCACACACAAGCGAGTGATAGCTTGGACCCTGATTAGAGCATCTTCCATAACCCATTCTGAACGGGCACCCATTTTGGTGTCAGCATCATGTCGTGCTTTAGCTATTGAAAAATAGCAGATCTACAAGCTCATATCGCGCCACCGAGTGGCGCGATACGAGCTTGTAGGTCTGCTATTTTTGAAAAATCGAAGACACTTTTAGAATCTGATCTCAGGTCAGAATGGGTTAATAATGAAACTGTCAGGATGTAATAGACATTTTTAGAATCTGATCTCAGGTCAGAATGGGATAATGCCACGCTTACAGTGCATCTGGCTATAGGAGAGAGAGAGAGAGAGAGAGAGAGAGAGAGAGAGAGAACAGAGAGGGAGGAAGACTTCGAAAGACAGGACGAGGCTGGGAAGAAAGGGAGAGGAGAGAGAGAAGAAGCTATACGAAATGTGCACACATCTGTCTACTGTACGTGTGAGAGAGAGAGAGAGGGGTGAGGGCGGTGGGAGGGCGGTGGAGCGGACTGCCTGGAAGCATCTGTACTCTCTTGGTGTCTCTGCAGCTGTGTACTGTAAACCCAGCGGTTCAGACAGAGTGCCAGTGGGGGAAGGCCTGCCTGCTATTCTGGGAGCCATCAATCTGCCAGAGTAGAGCCCCAGGCCGGAGTGGTGGAGGGTTCCCCCCTGGATGGGACAGAAGGGCAGATATAGGGTGGTGGCTTCCCCCTGGATGGGGACAGAAGGGCAGCTATAGGGTGGTGGCTTCCCCCTGGATGGGGACAGAAGGGCAGCTATAGGGTGGTGGCTTCCCCCTGGATGGGGACAGAAGGGCAGCTATAGGGTGGTGGCTTCCCCCTGGATGGGGACAGAAGGGCAGCTATAGGGTGGTGGCTTCCCCCTGGATGGGGACAGAAGGGCAGCTATAGGGTGGTGGCTTCCCCCTGGATGGGACAGAAGGGCAGCTATAGGGTGGTGGCTTCCCCCTGGATGGGGACAGAAGGGCAGCTATAGGGTGGTGGCTTCCCCCTGGATGGGGCAGAAGGGCAGCTATAGGGTGGTGGCTTCCCCCTGGAGGGGACAGAAGGGCAGCTATAGGGTGGTGGCTTCCCCCTGGATGGGGACAGAAGGGCAGCTATAGGGTGGTGGCTTCCCCCTGGATGGGGACAGAAGGGCAGCTATAGGGTGGTGGCTTCCCCCTGGATGGGACAGAAGGGCAGCTATAGGGTGGTGGCTTCCCCCTGGATGGGACAGAAGGGCAGCTATAGGGTGGTGGCTTCCCCCTGGATGGGGACAGAAGGGCAGCTATAGGGTGGTGGCTTCCCCCTGGATGGGGACAGAAGGGCAGCTATAGGGTGGTGGCTTCCCCCTGGATGGGACAGAAGGGCAGCTATAGGGTGGTGGCTTCCCCCTGGATGGGACAGAAGGGCAGCTATAGGGTGGTGGCTTCCCCCTGGATGGGGACAGAAGGGCAGCTATAGGGTGGTGGCTTCCCCCTGGAGGGGACAGAAGGGCAGCTATAGGGTGGTGGCTTCCCCCTGGAGGGGACAGAAGGGCAGCTATAGGGTGGTGGCTTCCCCCTGGAGGGGACAGAAGGGCAGCTATAGGGTGGTGGCTTCCCCCTGGATGGGGACAGAAGGGCAGCTATAGGGTGGTGGCTTCCCCCTGGATGGGGACAGAAGGGCAGCTATAGGGTGTTGGGTCCCCCCTGGATGGGACAGAAGGGCAGCTATAGGGTGTTGGGTCCCCCCTGGATGGGACAGAAGGGAAGCTATAGGGACACTAGCCCATTCTGACCTGAGATCAGATTCATACGAGGTTTCCGCCGGACACACACTGGTCTGATGAACCCATTCTGACCTGAGATCAGATTCTAAAAATGTCAGTCGCTCTTCGATTTTTCAAAAATAGCAGACCTACAAGCTCGTATCGCGCCACTCGGTGGCGCGATATGAGCTTGTAGATCTGCTATTTTTAAATAGCTAAAGCATAACATGATGCCGACACCAAAATGGGTGCCCGGTCAGAATGGGCTAGGGACCAAACAGTGGCACCTCTGTGGACCTGAAGCTCACGACATGCAGCATACAATCACCTATTGTTTCTAAGCTCCTTCAGCGCCACCTGGTGGTCACCAGTTTAGGCTCCGAGTGCCAATTCTCCCATTATAAAGAAAGAAATAATTTTGTAATTCTATTATGCATGTAATGTGCATGTCATCACCTGAAAAAATAAAAAAATAAATAAAATAAGAATGAATTTTGAAAAGATGTCTTTAACGCCCGTGGTGTCCATTACAAAGACGTAATAAAGACGGGATGACGTCCCTGGCACTTAAACAGTTTAAACAGTTTAAGGGAGTGGCTTGTTTTATAGATCTGCTATTTTTTGACTAGCCAAAGTATCCAAATATGATAAGTGCAGGTTAAAATTAGGGTGACGCTATTATTTACTTTGAACAGTATAGTATTTCTACATGCTGGTATTGATAGTTTGATAGCCCCCTCACCACTGGAGGGGGCATACATACATTATGCACAATAACAACATCTATAAATAATAATAGTATACCCGCAGACATATTATACTCCATGGAAACACTACAGTGGATCCACACAGAGTCTGAAATCAGCAGCATCCATGGCAGCCTTTCAGAGGTAAACAACCTTCAGCCTGCCCCACAGCACACTTTGTGATGCGTTTGTCCTGCTGGGCCTGGCACTACAACGTGACCCCACCAAGGTAGCTGGGCCTGGCACTACAGCGTGACCCCACCAAGGTAACTGGGTCTGGCACTACAGCGTTGACCCCACCAAGGTAGCTGGGCCTGGCACTACAGCGTGACCCCACCAAGGTAACTGGGTCTGGCACTACAGCGTGACCCCACCAAGGTAACTGGGCCTGGCACTACAGAGTGACCCCACCAAGGTAACTGGGTCTGGCACTACAGCGTTGACCCCACCAAGGTAACTGGGCCTGGCACTACAGAGTGACCCCACCAAGGTAGCTGGGCCTGGCACTACAGCGTGACCCCACCAAGGTAGCTGGGTCTGGCACTACAGCGTGACCTCACCAAGGTAACTGGGCCTGGCACTACAGAGTGACCCCACCAAGGTAACTGGGTCTGGCACTACAGCGTTGACCCCACCAAGGTAGCTGGGTCTGGCACTACAGCGTTGACCCCACCAAGGTAACTGGGTCTGGCACTACAGCGTTGACCCCACCAAGGTAGCTGGGTCTGGCACTACAGCGTTGACCCCACCAAGGTAACTGGGCCTGGCACTACAACGTGACCCCACCAAGGTAACTGGGCCTGGCACTACAGCGTGACCCCACCAAGGTAACTGGGTCTGGCACTACAGCGTTGACCCCACCAAGGTAGCTGGGTCTGGCACTACAGCGTTGACCCCACCAAGGTAACTGGGCCTGGCACTACAGAGTGACCCCACCAAGGTAACTGGGCCTGGCACTACAGCGTGACCCCACCAAGGTAACTGGGCCTGGCACTACAGCGTGACCCCCACCAAGGTAGCTGGTGGAGTGAGGACTGTGTGACCTATAGAGGCCGCACCCACCAGTAGGGATTCCACACACTGGCTATATTGTTATGACCTGGCTCTTGGGCCATAACAAAGGAGGAAGATACACACGGCTGTTTAAAAGCGCACAAACCATTCATTTATTTACAATATAACCAAACATATGAATCAAACGAACAATACAGTACTAAGGTGGAGTGTGTTATTCAGTAGATCAGTAGTGTCAGTGAGTGGATGTGTGGTGGGTGTAGTGTGGGGTGTTGAATGGTGCAAAGATGCTGCTGCTCTCATGGAAAGGAGAGAGAGACTGAGCGTGGCCAACGCCCAGCCATTTATAGTGCACCTTGGGAACACTGGCCAGGTGCTTCCAATGCACCTGATCAGAAACTCGGCAGTGCCCTGTGGGAAGCACAAGACTAGGCCTATACCTAACAAACCACACAGGCCCTAGTAGACCTAACTACAGGGGCTGTGACACTATAGTCACACGGCACAAAGTACTGTAGAATGTTGCAGAAGGAGAAGAGACTGGAGCACTAGCACAGACATTTAGAGCCTTTTATTGGGTGCCAAGTATACAAAAACGACTAACGTTTCGACCTTGCGGTCTTCATCAGAGTTTCACGATTCTGATAAAAGGCTCTAAATGTCCGTGCTGCTCCACAGTCTCTTCTCCTTCTGCAACTTATGTCCCTGTAAAAGCACCGGATCAGCCGTTTCAGGCTCGAGACTCCTTTTTTTACTGTAGAATGTTGCTTCGCAGTGGTTTGTATGAGTTATGGTCATTGTTGCTCTCTCTCTCTCGGTGTGTGTCTATCTGTGTCTGTGTGTGTGTGTGTGTGTGTGTGTGTGTGCGTGCGTGGGTGCGTGTGTGTATTGATTCTGCTGGACTGCATTTTGGGAGAAAAAAAAAGAACAAAACAAAAAAACAGCAATGCTGCATGATATCTGGTGTTATTGTTGGTTACTGGCCAGATACAGTATAGTCTCACATAGCCAGACGATAAGAGATCTCCTCCTACTGATATGTCTGGGCAAAATCCGAATTCAATGGATGGCTTTAACCCGTTCTGACCTGAGATCAGATTCATACGAGGTTTCCGCCGGACACACACTGGTCTGATGAACCCATTCTGACCTGAGATCAGATTCTAAAAATGTCAACTAGTTCTTCGATTATTTTCAAAAATAGCAGACCTACAAGCTCGTATCGCGCCACTCGGTGGCGCGATATGAGCTTGTAGATCTGCTATTTTTAAATAGCTAAAGCATAACATGATGCTAACACCAAAATGGGTGCCCGGTCAGAATGGGTTAAAGGAATATGTCGCTTAAAAATACTTTTTTTTGATTTGATTTGATTTATTTAGAAAAGCAATCATAATACGGGATTATAATCAGCGATTCAAGGATTACACAGCAAAGTCCAAAGACTTATTTCCACTGAGGTCCTCTCACACAGAACGGAACAAATACATAACAGTACATAAACATTACATACACATTACACAACAAGTACGTCCCTACCCATCCCTCTAAGCTGACCCTTTATAGGGGAACCTTTTACAGTAGCCATTGTTTAGTCTTCTGTTTAAATGTCCTCAAATTGGATGTCAGTTTAACGCTGGTTTCCAGGCTGTTCCACTGTGTGTGGCTCCTATATACATGAATGAGCATTTGCCCACTTTACTTTTAAAAGTAGGGAGCACCACATCTGCAATACTAGCTCTGGTGAAATGGTTCTGTACCTCGTTTACCGTGAAACATGTTCTTAAAACTGAATTAAATTTTATGGACCATGTTTAGTCTAGCCATTGTAACCTTGCATTCTACTGGGAGCCAGTTCAGCTCTCTGAACTGGTTCCTTCCTATATGGGTTCTGGGTTCCATCCCTAGTATAACCCTGATTTAAAAGACTTAATCAAGCCCTCAAACCACAATGTACTGTACGCAAAATCAAAGTGACACAGGATAAGGGAGTTGGCCACCACTCATTTTGTCTCCCTATATCCATGTATCTTGCTGTTCGAGCTAGAAACGTAGTCAGTCCGGAGACCTTTGTTTAGCACATTGCTGAACATACTTCGGCCGTTTAAGTTACCCTCCAAAATATAACCAAGGCATTTCACTGATGATTTTGCTGCTATGTATTCCGAAATTATTTTGATCTTGAAGTCTGTGCTTCTTCCCAATTAGATTGTCGAGCAAAACAGAATTGATTCAGGTCTTCCCTGAGTGTAAAGATAACTTATTATCTATAAGCCAGGAACTAACTACTTCCTCACTCAGGGAGCTTTCTTAACCCATTCTGACCGGGCACCCGTTTTGGTGTTGGCATCATGTTGTGCTTTAGCTATTGAAAAATAGCAGATCTACAAGCTCATATCGCGCCACCGAGTGGCGCGATACGAGCTTGTAGGTCTGCTATTTTTGAAAAATCGAAGACACTTTTAGAATCTGATCTCAGGTGAGAATGGGTTAATAATGAAACTGTCAGGATGTAATAGACATTTTTAGAATCTGATCTCAGGTCAGAATGGGTTAAGTGGTTTGATCCTTGTGGGGACATTAGCAGAGCAGAATCATCAGCGTACAGGAACAAATCACAGTTACAAGCATCTGTCATATATCACTCACGTACACTGAAAATAGGGCTGGACGTAGAATGCTTCCTTGTGGAAAACTCCACATTCCATGATGTTTGGGTCAGATAAAACGCCATTCACCTCTACCCTTTGTTCGCGCCCCGTCAGATATGATTTGAACCATTTACAAGTTGCCCTGTCTGCCCCCATGGCCTCAAGCTTGCTCAGTAACCTACAGGGTTCCACTGTGTCGAACGCTCGCTGTAAGTCCAGCAGCACCATTCCACAAAGTTTTCCATTGTCAACTTCTTTCCTAATTTGTTCTGTTAAATATAATAAACGTGTGTCGATTGAGTGCGATTTTCTAAAGCCAGATTGGAGTTTACTGTATACTTTAGGTTATTCCTATTTAGGTATTCATTTAGTTGCTCGTTAATTATCTTCTCGAAGATTTTTGATACAGAGCTCAAAATTGACACCGGTCGGTAGTTACCGGGGTCATGTTTGGCCTTTTCATTGTTTAACCCATTCTGACCTGAGATCAGATTCTAAAAATGTCTATTACATCCTGACAGTTTTATTATTAACCCATTCTGACCTGAGATGAGATTCTAAAAGTGTCTTCGATTTTTCAAAAATAGCAGACCTACAAGCTCGTATCGCGCCACTCGGTGGCGCGATATGAGCTTGTAGATCTGCTATTTTTCAATAGCTAAAGCATAACATGATGCCAACACCAACATGGGTGCCCGGTCAGAATGGGCTAATCAAGTTTATGTGAACACCACAGACAGTTTTTAAGTTGCTTGATTCAGTATTTAGATATTTGATATTAATTTTCTCCTACCCCTTCCTATACAAACCCATTGTTCAACCTCGATTTTAGGTTAGATTATTTTTAAACACCCGTCCTTCTTCCCGGTGACTCATACTTCCCTCCTAATACTGTACTGTATGAGTCACCCATACCGTATATATATGTATTAGTATAATGGATTACTGGGAGCCAATGCAAGGAAAACAAGATGGGTGTGATGTGACAGGATCTCCTGCATCTCCAAGCATTCTGAGAAGTATTTATCTATCACTAATCTGCATTATGAAATGGTAAAACAAGTCTGTGTCTCAGAGCAGGGCTGTGGACAGTTCAGAAACCTGCCTACCAGTGACTTCTGTAGGCTGACTTTTGTTTTTCAAACAAGATGTTTTATTAACATGAGAACAATGGCTTCCATAATTTCCAGGGAAAGCCTGCAGTTTCTATTAGCTTGGATTCACCATCGATGATGTCACTGGTAGACGGATTCATAAGATATGTTGAAAATGGGTAAGGTCGTCCTTTAGGATGTGTGTGCGCGCGCGCGTGTGTGTGTGTGTGTTTCACTGTTTTATGAACCATGTGACCGCCGTGATAACTCAATTTTTTCTTTTTTTATATTTTTGTAAATCAACGCCCTACTTGATCATACTACAGTATCACACAAAAGCATCTAAAGTAGCAGATCTACAAGCTCAAAATGCAAGCTTGTAGCTCTGCTATACTTGATGATTTTGAATCCTGAAAAGTACCAGATTTGGACATACGAGGTTTCCACCCGACAGAGACGACAATGCTGAAATACCTTTAAGCAATGTCAATGCTCTAGTGAAAAAAGAAAAAGACTGAAAAAAAAAAAAGATTTATTACTGTCTTGACGGGCCCCCTCGGTGCTAAAATTAGTGGTAAAGCAAGTGGCACCTTCTCCCTCGGTGGCGCCCCCAGCTGACAGCTTTGCTACAGAAATTGTTTAAGGTCTGCAGGGAAATATGAGAGGAGAGGAGAGGAGAGAGGACACTGCTGGACCTGCAGGGAAGAGATGTCTCGGAGGCGCTGAGCGTGCGTGTGTGCTCGTGCACCTGCATGTGTGTGTGTGTGTGCCCTAGGATTAATGTGTGGACAATGTGCACCATACATAAAATAACCTACAGGTTTAGGTTGGGGGCGCGAGTCAATTGTAGCATTATTTTTGGGGGTTGCGGGCTGAAAGGTTTGGGAACCCATGCTCTAGGGTAGGTACCCTCACAAAAAAAAACATGCTGGTCCCCCTGGCCACCTGATGGAGGGGAAAGGAACTGGTTGGAATAACGTGTTCCTTTCCACGCGCTACATCAAACTCCCCCCTGTCAGGTGAAAAGAAGCAGCTTGGACACTCATGCATTGAAGGAGGTATATGAGGTCAGTCCGTTGCTCTTCCCAGGTTGGCAGAGGAACAGGATCACATTAGATAATTGACACTGGGCGAAAAATGGGTCACAGAATTAGTGGGATGAACATAAAATAAATCCTAATTTGGACTGGTTTTAAAAAGCCATTTCTCAAAGGGGCCCCGCAGCCTGAGGCTATGGCTAAAATGGGGGTCATTGGCATAATCGTGGAAGAACCTCGGCTCGCTCTCCGACTCTCAACATACCGTACATTGCCTACAGCGACAAGCTGGTCTAATGGTCCACAACCCTCTGCATAATCGCAGACATTGACGTCTCTCCATATGACTGGACAGAAGATTATTCTGACATGCTGCCACCACTTCTTTCTTTTTTTTACTACATTTTTATCCCACGATTTTGTAACCCATTTTTCACCCCTGTGTCAATTATCTAATGTGATCCTGGGCTCTACACACCCTCCACCAACCTAGTCCCCATATATGGGGGACAAGGGGAGAGCAACGGACTTGAACTCATGCTTCCTTCATGCCTGAGTGTCCAAGTTGCTCCTTTACACCTGACAGGGGGGAGTTTCCCTGGTTGGACGTAGCGCGTGGAAGGAACACGTTATTCCAACCAATTCCTTTGCTGCCACCACTTCTACACTAAGTACAGCTGGTGGTTCTTTGAAGGAACGAGCTATTATACATGTAATTGCTTTCATAGCGTATTTTGCAGGAATCTCTCATGGCCCACATTTATTTTACATTTGGGGTGGGGTGCTCAAACAAATGACAGAAGACGTCATTACTTTTTTTTCTAGTTGTATACCACTATAGCCAGAGAGCTGCACTGTGAATACAGTATAATGTATGATTGCTTATGATGATAACACATGATGGCATGATGATGCTACATATGATTGAATGACAGCAATTTCAAGATTCAAGAACACTTATGGTTTGGTCTGGTTTACATAACCCATTCTGACCTGAGATCAGATTCATACGAGGTTTCCACTGGACACACACTGGTCTGATTAACCCATTCTGACCTGAGATCAGTTTCTAGAAATGTCAGTCGCTCTTCGATTTTTCAAAAATAGCAGACCTACAAGCTCGTATCGCGCCACTCGGTGGCGCGATATGAGCTTGTAGATCTGCTATTTTTCAATGGCTAAAGCATAACATGATGCTGACACCAAAATGGGTGCCCGTTGAGAATGGGATAAGGGTCCTCCAATTTCCAATTGATCAGAACATTTACACAACAATGGTCCTAATACAACATTGTGTGCTTATGTAAGTTATGGTGAAATATATATTGTATTTTTGTCTCATCTTGGCAGCACACCAGTGTAATTCAGCTAAATATAGCTTATTCTGACACCTACCCGATTGATTTTTGTATTACAGTTAATGAGTACAGTTTAGGAAAAGTAAAGGTCAATACAAAAACTACTAAGAGGATAAAACCAGAAAAAAGTACTTGTTTACATAAGTGTCCTCCATTTTCAATTCATCAGAATATTTACATAATGGCCCTCCATTTTCAATTCATCAGCAGTTGAGACGAATAACAGTCATAATTTATTCTGAACTGAAGCCTAATGCATCATTTATACATTATGGATAATTACTATGGATTTAGACCGTCATTCGTCTCAACTGCTTTAAAGACATACAAATACTGTATACACTAATATGCAATAAAAATATACATGATTAGAAAAAAGGGGGGACCCGTGAACACTGTGTTCATTGTTTTGAATCATTTAGAACTGATTCAGAACTGGATTGATCATGTCCTAAATGACAACTCATCGTTTGCATATGAATGACAATGTTTCAAGATTCAAGAGCATTTCTCAGTACAGCAGCTTGCAGTCTGTTCCATGGTTTGCCTGGGGGAAGAAACAACACCATTGCTAATTAGTTATGTAACTTAGTAATGCTACTTATTAACAAAGGCTTCAATCAACCAAAAAATAGGGCTCTTAGTTCGTGTGGAACAACACAGCAGCTGGGCTACCCTAGCCGGCATTACATTACATTATAGTTGCTACAACAAACATTACTCTAAGTTATGAGATGAGATATACTTTATTAATCCCCAAAGGGAAATTGAGACGTTACAGCACCATAATGTGTCACATAAATAAAACTAAAGCTACTGGAACAACAGAAAATCGACAGACACAGGGTGAACAAAAAGACACTTTTAGTTAGTTGACAAAATAGTAGTTTCACGTTTTTGGTAATAATTTACCTTTGTGACAATGCCATGTAGGTGGTGAACTATAGCACGGCTGTACTTGGATAGGTAGGTTGTTGAGTGTTATTTCTTTGCGACGCGTCGTACAGCTGAGCTGGTGAGATCCAAGCCATCTCGTTGTTAATCAGACCAGTGTGTGTCCGGCGGAAACCTCGTATGAATCTGATCTCAGGTCAGAATGGGTTTAATGTCAATGTGAAGCTCCGTGATGTTGCACCATGCATGCTGGAACGCTGGGAAATCGACCTCCTTTTCTCTAGCACATTTCCTCAACGCACATTTCCTCAACACTTATAAACTGAGCAGGTCTGCACCATTGTAAGTAATAAAGTAAGAACGTTTTATATAGTACGCTGAGGAGTCAGTTTACAAGCTCTAAGCCCTGTACGAGCCAGACCGTCTTGTTTACTACCAATCCCAAAAACATGGCCACCGCTGCCACCACGTGACACATTATGTTGACGCCGCCCTCAAGGATATTTTGGTACTCCATAATATGCTGTCAACATGTCACCAGATGACACTATTAACTGACAGGCTTCATTTAGAGGCCTGCTGGACATGCTGCTGGCAGGTGAAGGCAGTTTATAGGCCTACAATAATTTGTACTATTCAATTTATACATTTGAAAACATGTGAAATGGGACATTCTGCATTACGAGTACTTTCTACGTCTGGTAGCAAGTACATTTTGATAACAATGTTGTACTTTTACTCAAGTAAAACAAAAATCCCTGTCTATTACTTGTAACAGAGTATTTCTACATTGTAGTATTGATACTTTAAAAAATAATAAAACCACTGCCCATTTACCCATAAACAGCATTGTCGGTGCAGCATTCAGAGAGTGTGAACACACCTACGTACAGTATGACCGACATTACTGCTAACGAGGGAATGTAAAAAAACACAACAGTTTGTCCCGTAATTATATTTCCCTGCCCTCTGCCGACAATTGAAGGCTGTTTGCGTCAGTGTGAAACCCACATGCAGCTGTTATGGAGGCGGTACCGCGCAGCACCTCTGCTTGTCTACATTCATTAACCCATTCTGACCTGAGATCAGATTCTAAAAGTGTCTTAGATTTTTCAAAAATAGCAGACCTACAAGCTCGTATCGCGCCACTCGGTGGCGCGATATGAGCTTGTAGATCTGCTATTTTTCAATAGCTAAAGCATAACGTGATGCCGACACCAAAATGGGTTCCCGTTCAGAATGTGTTAAGGAGACATAACTGGCCTTTCAAATCGTCACTGTCGGGTGGAAACATCATTATTTTTAAAACGTTTAAGGAGTGAAAATAGCCAATCTGTAAGCTCACCACGACGACGCACTGTGCCTCTTTTGTGATTAAGTAAAGCCATAATTTACGGAGAGAAATAAGTAAAACATCGTAATAGTACTTGCCACATTCATGTAACATATCTTCTTAACAGTTTTCCAAAGCAATTTACACTGTCTGTTTTACTCTGAAGAGAAAAATAAAATGTTTAAAGCATTAATTCATCCATACAACTAGTTTGTGCTTGAAGGTAACCTTTTTTCAATTAAACAAAAGTTACAGATACAATTTTTCACTGGTATACATTATGCATACGTTTGTATGTATACATTTTCTCATGCCAATAGCTCCATGAATGGAATTGAACATATATTTTCACAATCGCATCAATGATTCTCGAAACACTATTTTTTGTGATACTTCGATACTTCCATGGCTTTGTTTAGCTGAATTCTGCTAATCAAAGTTCTGTCAGATCACAGACATTGTAATGACAATGTACTGTAGCTAAGAACTGTACACGTTAGAAAATATTATGACTAACAAGGGTGACATTTTGGCCAACAGGATAATCTGTCTATAATCTGAACTATAACATAAAATTCTACTTTTTCAAAGAAAATTAACAATCAGGCTTTCATACCATATCGGTGCTTTAATGGAAATTGCTCTCAGGAACAGCTCGACTGATTTTGTCCTCATCGTGATGTCATCAATGTCACCCTACTTTGTATAATTCCTCCGCTTCTTCATATAACAAATGTGCATTTCCACTTTGTTTACAATGTCCGCCATTGTCGATTTTCCAAGCTGGCATGGAATGGAAACAAGCCTGGTTTTATTTTATCTAGCATCAGTATTATGATGACTCAAATATAAAATAAACTGCATATCAGCACCCCCACCACCAGCTAAAACTGCTTTCAAAGTCCAGAAAGAAATGACAAGGACTGTTTTTTATCAGAGTGGTGATCTCTTTTCAAACCATTAGAAATAAGTTTGAGGGACAATATGATATTAACAGTTTGACGGCCGCTAATTGTTTAATCCAACGATCGACTCTGCTTAATACGCTAAACCCGCCTTTTGTTTTATGTGTTTAATTCGCCGTATTTTTATAATTAAAAAGAAACAGCGGCTTTGTCGCGGACCTGGTGACGAGGCCGTCACGTTATGATGACGAAACCGGAAATAAACCCATGCGCTGGGGCTGCTAGGGCTTCTGGGAAATTGAGGCCAATGCAAATGAACGGGGTACAACACCTCATGGAGGAGGGTCTTGTGGCGGCGCACCAAGATGGCGGGTGGTACGACCGTTCATAACAAACAGACTAATCTTTTTTACCCGCTGAGAGCTGTTCATGAGGCTCCCAGCCTCTGCCCCCGCCGGGCGGGAGTGTCCTCACCTCACAGTGACCTAATTCAATATTGTTTTAAACCAGTGACTGTCTGGAAGTGGCCCGGATTAATACTTTTAATCTTTTAATACTACAGTGGCAGGGGCATGCTGGGGGCTTTGACAGTGTAACTTTCTGTTACAATGTTGAATGGGGTTATGTTTGCCGTAGCAGTGGCGTGCTAAAGCAGTATAGTTCTCACACTTTCTCCTGCAAAGGATGCATCTTCAAAATAATGGTCCTGCACTGGCGACGCCTTCAGCCGTTTTATTTTGAAAATCCCCAAAATTCCCCCCGGTGAACCAGAAGTAGTATTCGGCTTGATATTTAAACAAATAATGAAGTTTGAGAACCACTACGGCTCTAAACAATATACTGTATAGGTCTTCAACCGGGGGGTCCGAGATAGTCACTACTCACTAATACAGTGTGGTGAGAACTTTTACATTCCCAGAAGATAGCTGTGAGATTGTAGATCTGCTATTTTTGAACAGCCAACGTATACAAGTGGTTAAAGAGATTGTGATTTGTGATGCTATAACCCATTTTAGCGGGAACCCCTTTTGGTGTTTTTTAAACATTATGTTATAATTTAGCTATTGAAAAATAACAGATCTACTTAGCTTGTATAGGTCAGCTATTTGTGAAAATGCGGCACAAATCTTTGAAAATTGAACATATTTTATTTATCTGACTTCATCTGTCTCTCGGCTAAAGGTTCAGGCAGGGTCCTTATTGGGCCTGAAAAAAAGGCCCCTGATCTGGACTATAGCCCAGCAGCATGTTTCCAAGCAGGACTGAGAAGGGTTTAAATGTTTCATTGGTTTGAAAGTATGGCCGAGCTGCACTGATAATAAGAAGACAGGATTGTGCCTGTGATTGTCACCGCTAGGACTCTGTAGAGGGACAAAGGCCATGGTTAGAGCCTCAAGGCTACAGTGCTTCATATGAAAGGCCTAACAAGTGCGTGTTTCTCGGAATGTCACGAGTCGGAATTGCTTCATCATATATTTATTCTCACTTGGATGTCTTTTCTCTTTTCAAATCCCTCCGCCCTTTATTCTCTGTGCCTTTAATACTTTCCATCTGTAACCTTCCAGTGGTGGAAAGTAACCCAGTGCAAAAAGTACATTTACTTAAGTAAAAAAAAGTACATTTTCTTTTTTATTTTACTTTACATTCAATGTCCAGTACTTTCACTTCTACTCCACTATCTCAGAGGCAAATAAAAATATATAATTCTTTGTTTCCGACATTTACCGTAGCTGTTTGCGTGAATTCGAAAACAAATGTTCAAGAAGTAGTGAAAATAGCCGATCTACAAGCTCGCAACGTGGCGTGAAGCGTCGTGCTCTTGTAGACCTGCTATTTTACACTACCGTGTACTTGTGAGGACATTTTAATCTCACTACTATAGTAATACACAAACACACACACACACACACACACACGCACACGTACACGCACACGCACACAGTGGTGGGTTGGCTGACTGGAGAGGAGCCATACAGCCTACATGGCATGAGTGAGTCCCACAGGGGCCCATAGCTGCATGCTAGGAAAATACATCAATGTTCCAGAGAGAGAGAGAGAGAGAGAGAACCTTTTCTCCATGTCATGTCAAGGAGAATGAGTCTTAAAGCCAAAGGAAGGGAGAGAGACAGAGAGAGAGAGAGAGAGAGAGAGAGAGAGAGAGAGAGAGAGAGAGAGAGAGCCTTTTCTCCATGTCACGTCAAGGAGAATGAGTCTTAAAGCCAAAGGAAGGGAGAGAGAGAGATAGAGAGAGAGAGAGAGAGAGAGAGAGAGAGAGAGAGAGAGAGAGAGAGAGAGAGAGAGAGAGAGAGAGAGAGAGAGAACCTTTTCTCCATGTCATGTCAAGGAGAATGAGTCTTAAAGCCAAAGGAAGGGAGAGAGACAGAGAGAGAGAGAGAGAGAGAGAGAGAGAGAGAGAGAGAGAGAGAGAGAGAGAGCCTTTTCTCCATGTCACGTCAAGGAGAATGAGTCTTAAAGCCAAAGGAAGGGAGAGAGAGAGATAGAGAGAGAGAGAGAGAGAGAGAGAGAGAGAGAGAGAGAGAGAGAGAGAGAGAGAGAGAGAGAGAGAGAGAGAGCCTTTTCTCCATGTCACGTCAAGGAGAATGAGTCACTTGCTCACATCCTCTAAATATTGATTCGGATTCTGAAGATAGCCTATATCTTCTAAATCTAACAATTTTCTGAAAGGGGGAAGAAAAGACATACAGGCCTACACAAAAAACATTTCAGATGACAAAAATATGACTAAAAAAAACAAATGAGTACTTGAGTACTGTGTGTCATCAGTATAGGCCTAATATATAACTGTGTGTTGTTTTAACTTGTATATTGTTTTATACTGCTGTATTGTATTGTACTGTATCGTGTTGTTTTCTCTGACCTGTGAACAGGCATGTCAACTCCGGGGGTTGCGTGGTATAGCTTTAGCACCCACTGGCAAAAATAATAAGCCAATATGCACCCACTGAAATGAAGACTGAATATCGCCTCCCCCCTAGTCACGTAGTCACACACCTTTAGGGGGGTGGGGGGGCGCTTGAGCCAAGAGGTGTTGGGCGAACATGTATTCATTCAAATGCTAATGAGGTGGCTTCTGTTCTGCTGCCAGGTAGAGAGTATAAATGTTGCATACAGTACAGTACAGGCTTTACTTCCATTTGACTACTATGATGAAGCCACCTCAAGCTACGGAAAACCCACCAATAAGCCCTTATCCAACACAAATTAACTCATTTTTCTCAAGCCGCACAATTTCACTGGAGCGCATAGCGCTTATATGCACGCAGACAGCACATGATACAGGCCTACATGTCCCGTCCCGATACGAGCTTGTAGGTCTGCTATTTTTTGAAAGATCGAAGAACGACTGACATTTTTAGAATCTGATCTCAGGTCAGAATGGGTTCATCAGACCAGTGTGTGTCCAGTGGAAACCTCGTATGAATCTGATCTCAGGTCAGAATGGGATAAGGGTCCATTTGGAACCTCCTCAAGGAACCCTTTAGGGTCCCTGCATGACCACGGCCCACACCAGCACACTTCCACTCCTGAGTGTGACCTTTACCAACCAAAGCTGCACCATCTCTTCAGGGCAGAGAAAATAGCAGACCTACAAGCTCGTATCGCGCCACTCGGTGGCGCGATATGAGCTTGTAGATCTGCTATTTAGAGAGAGAGAGATCCTATATGGATGTATAACTACTATCTGTGACAGAAAATGCACAATCTTCTTACCCTAAGTGTGTTAATGTAACACAGCTCTGTTTACACCTTTATTTCATTCCTATTCATATCCAATATTTATTTGTTACCACTTCTGCTTTGGCAATAAAAAACGTACGTTTTCTCATGCCAATAAAGCACCTTTGAATTTAATTGAAATAGAGAGAGTGAAAGAGAGAGAGAGAGAGAGAGAGAGAGAGAGAGAGAGAGAGAGAGAGAGAGAGAGAGAGAGAGAGAGAGAGAGAGCATGCTGCCTTACCAGTGCAGATGAAGAACTTTGACTCTCCGACACTCAACTCCACTTTGTTCAAAGATATGGACACCTGGAGGACAGCTGTCAGAGAGAGAGAGAGAGAGAGAGAGAGATAGAGAGAGAGAGAGAGGGGGAGGGAGGAGGGGGGGGGGGGAACAAAACACATTATGGCCACAGCAAACTAGCTTGAATATCAGTAGTACTATGAGTGACACAGATGGATGATATTTGTCATTGAACAGTGTACAACGGAAATTACCAAATCAACACAGCATGGCATATTAAATCTCTCTCTCTCTCACACACACACACACACACACACACACACACACACACACACACACACACACACACACACACACACACACACACACACGATAGAAAACACATAGGGGAGTTGAATTTCATGTAGTAGGACCTATAACTATAATATATAAATTGACAATTTTGTCAAGAAATTAGAACTAGCCTAAAATGATAGGGAGAGACTAGTGGAGAAGAGATGCAGTATACAACTAAAAGATAAGTCATTTGATGTTTGATTGCACTCGGGTCTATTTTTAGTGTGTAAAATGTGTAAAATCAGGCATTACCGACGCCACCAAGGCCTGCCAAAATATATATTTCTTTAGTCGACTAAAATCTTCTGATATTTAGTCGACTAAAACTAGACTAAAACTAAGACTTTTTCAGATCACTAAAATAAAATATGACTAAAACTAAATTGAATTTCCAGACTTGAGGAACATTCATTCAAGCGAATTGAATGTGTTGTGCGCAGAGTCACAATGAGTCGTTTTGAGTCCAAGTGGACGTGTTCTTTCTTTAACCCATTCTGACCGGGCACCCATTTTGGTGTCAGCATCATGTTATGCTTTAGCTATTTAAAAATAGCAGATCTACAAGCTCATATCGCGCCACGGAGTGGCGCGATACGAGCTTGTAGGTCTGCTATTTTTGAAAAATCGAAGAGCGACTGACATTTTTAGAATCTGATCTCAGGTCAGAATGGGTTCATCAGACCAGTGTGTGTCCGGCGGAAACCTCGTATGAATCTGATCTCAGGTCAGAATGGGTTTATGTCAAATGTCACAACATTTCCTCAAGGGAACAGGATGTCCTTAGACATCTTGTTCACAGTCTGGGGCGAATGGCGTGTGCGTGCATGTGTACGCGTGCGTGTGCGTGCATGTGTGCGCATGCATGTGTGCGCGCGTGCTGCAAGTATCTCAGACATACAGACATGCCAAAAAGGTCTAGCCATGACCTTTTCAATATTTTATGGGTCATGTTATCCAACAGTGTCACACAGAGATGGCGAAATATAATAGCAGATCTACGAGCTGTTGTCACACATTGTGAGCTTGTAGATTTGCTTTTTGCTCAAAAAAAAAGTGGGGGGAAAAGAAAGAAAATAAGACTAAAAATGACAGTGCATTTAACTCATCGATTGCGCAAAACGCTCTAAAGCGTTTTATTAATCTCGAGCGCCGTCTGCGCATCACGCTCTAAAGCGTTTTATTGGTGTTTTTACTGTATACTGTACATCAACTTCTCTGACGCCCGGACAACACATAATGTAACACTGATCATCTCCAGAAAGATCCGCTGTGAGATCCGGGAGTTTAAAGCCCCCCACCTCCTGAAAAGAGGCCTGGTCTAACCACATTCCAGGCATGCCGTATCCATTACGACGTACTGGGGAGGCGGCATCGCCGTCCTGCACACGGCATAGACCAACGCAGATCAGGGGATCTAAAATGGAGCTACCCATTTTCTAGTGTGTGTGAAATTTGTGAATACACTCGATTACCCTTCCCCTCCTGTTTCTACATGGTTTCTCCCGAGGCATCTCTCCATCGCATTACAGTTTCTTCCCCCCCCCCCCACTCATTCACACAGATCCACTCGACACAGCCCTCTCTAATTCTTTCCAACGACAACTCACCGGTCTGCCGCCTCATTCTCGGAAATATAAACCCGTATATAAACCAAGAATAATCTCCAACGGTCGATCGCCATTTCACGCACAGGTATACGCGAAACGAATGACGTATTCTCGAAGGACCGCCATAGGAGAAGCAGTATACATCTGACCAACTGTCTTTTTTTCGCCGTCGCGTCAGCCATGTTTGGACAAAGAAGCAGTATACTAGGCTAGCAGATATCACACCGTGGAACCCCCCCCACACTGCGAGTTGCGATCGATCGTTTTGCAGTTTGCAATGCTACTCTCATTCTCGGAAAAAAGATTCTCGGCAGTTGATCACCATAATCGCCATAGCGCCTTCGCCAGCCAATTGCAGTGATAAGGCGTCTGGGACGTAATCGACCCGTTTGTAATGGATAACTAATACAATCCTAAACTGCGGAAGCCATCGTGTTGTCTGTCATTTTGTCGAAATCACAGCCAGCCGGGCTACGCTTATCGCTCCTGTGGTTCATGTCCAGACATGTCGTGGAACCCCCCCCCCCCACTGCGAGTTGAGTCGCTCCTGTGGTTCATGTCCAGACATGTCAACCTCTCAAGTCACTGTTATGCTATCAAACGATCTGTTGATTTTGTTTACTGAGACAATGATCACATATGTGCATAGAATCATCATCATCATGACGTTATCATGACAGGCAGATATAAACATAAATAAATTATCATATACATACTACACACTGAATGAAAGCCCTAAATGTCTAATTTTAGGAGGAAAACAAATAAAATACACATATCCCATATACTGTTTGTCAATACTAGACTATTGAATCCATTTCATTTATAAAATTCTCTTTTTCAGAGAGAACTTTAGCCCATTCTGACCTGAGATCAGATTCATATGAGGTTTCCACTGGACACACACTGGTCTGATTAGAGAAAGCATGGACCTATAGAACTATTATTCACAAAATAAGGCATATAGCGACATGTACATACTATAGTGCAATGTTGTGCAACATTGCACTGCTCACTTCACAGGGGTGTGATTTGTATTATTATTACAGTAGAAGTATTTTTCTTATGAAAGCAGAGAGTCTTCTGTTTCATACGGTATATAGTATGTACATGTCGCTATAGGCCTTATTTTGTGAATAATGGTTCTTCAGGTCCATGCATTTTCTGAAATCCTCTCTGGTGGGCGCAAGCTGCATTCAACAGCCAATTACTGACAAACTATACATGGGACCATGTGTATTTGTTTTCCTCCTAAAAGTAGACATTCAGGGCTTTCATTCAGTGTGTAGTATGTATATGATATTATTTGTGTTCATTTTTATATCTGTCTGTCAATGTCTGTCAACTTCAACCTTCCATATCTCTGCTGTTTTTTCAAAAGAGCAGCGTGCAGTGAAAAGCAGGTTTTAGAAAAAGGTCAATATCTCCAGAATGGAAGATGGTAGAATCATATTTTTTTTTTTAAATTGAAGTGGACTAGTTTGGCTTCCTTTTGATTTATGCAATGTGCGATGTGCTATAAGAGGCCCCTCGCTGTGGGCCCCTAAAAAGTTAAAAAGTCCAATGTTAATCGCTTAGCAGAAGCAATCCTGAGTAGAATTTCAAAAGTTAGCAATCAATGTGTTAAGGGTAATAAAAACAGTGCGATACAGCGACTGCAGTACCGCGGCCTGCTTCTCCGATTTTCTGGCTGAACTCCCCTCACTCGTGAACAAGACCCCGATATACTATAGTCTCATTCCCTACGTGGACTGCACGATATCCATCGGTTTCCAAAGCCCATTCATTTTTTTCCCCATAGAGATTTAAAAATCACACCTTTGTGAAGTGAGCGGTGCAACTGTACCATGCATCGCCTGTAGCCGCCCCGCGTCCGAAACGGCCGAGAAATGACAGAGTTACCGTGTTGCAGCTTTCCGTCCTCAGACATACTGTACACATGCAGGGACATACAGTACATAGCTACGTAATGGAACGGTTATAGGCACCGCTCAAAAAAAATATGAATTATTCTGAGCAAAACATAGGGTATTTATTTCAATATAGTATATCATATAATTACATATTAAAACAAGACTTTTCAAAATGAATGACCTATTTATGAGTGGAACCACAAAATGGCCTACAGACCAACCGCAATGAATGCCCTTACAGACCAACATAATTTAAATTGATCCTTTGACACACCATGGAATAATATCTAAGCACTGGATATGCACCAGTTTCTTAATACACATTAGTATAAGATAAACAAAATGGACAATATTTCCCGAGCAACTGCAATATGCTCCCAGGAAACCAATTAAGCGTTTGGGATCATTTGCCTTTGTTGACAGATACAGTATTAGTGTTTATCTTTTCCTACCCTCTAAAGTAAACAAATCTATTTTAGAAAACTAGAGGACCGCATTGTGTGCATTTAGTGCTAGTCCCTATAGTGGGAAGATGTCAACGTGGCCTCTTTTCAGCTGTCAAATGTTATAAAATGCTCTGGAAGTAGTAAACATACAGTACAGTATAAGCCTTAGCTCTGGTCCATAACCAATAGCTTCTATGATGCCCTGCATTGGCTATGCTACTTTCGCTTTTAAATCTCACATGGAACTCAGACCAGCCTCTCCTCTTTAGCGTATTTAAAGGTTTTATGACATTCATTTTCATTTATTTTTCTCTCTCCCACAATGTTTATTAATATATTTTTTATCCCACAATTTTTGTAACCCATTTTTCACCCCTGTGTCAATCATCTAATGTGATCCTGGGCTCTACACACCCTCCACCAACCTAGTCCCCATATATGGGGGACAAGGGGAGAGCAACGGACTTGAACTCATGCTTCCTTCATGCCTGAGTGTCCAAGTTGCTCCTTTACACCTGACAGGGGGGAGTTTCCCTGGTTGGACGTAGCACGTGGAAGGAACACGTTATTCCAACCAGTTCCTTTCCCCTCCATCAGGCGCCCCGGCTGGCCAGGGGGAGGCAGTTTAGTGACCAGGATTACTGCATGTTTTTTGTGAGGGTATACCTACCCTAGGGGACACGGGGAGAACATGCAAACTCCACACAGAAAGGCCCTTTCGCCAACCCCGCCTTCGGGTATGGGCACTGATGGAGGAAACACGCCGCCAGCGCCCACAGCGTCCCGAGCGGGAATCGAACCCAGGACCTTCTAGCTGTGAGGCGACAGCACTACCAACTGTGCCACCGTGCCCCTACGTGCTCCCACAATGTTAATGTTAAGTTAGTAAAGTTACACCTATTTTATGTAAATAACAAGGTAAAATGTGCAGCATTGGGAGGTAAAGGGGAGACACTTTAATTGTGAAGGGACGACAGGATGAGGAAAGGTGTTGTTGTTGCTAATTGTCGAGAGTAATGGCTGCGTGTGATATTGAACAGTCAAACTATTTGTATCAATACGGCTGTATCAACAAAATAACTATGTATAGGTATATGGGGGCCTCATATTTGGTCTTGAAACGGGCCTCCAGATTCCTAAGGCCGCCCCTGGTCACATCACAACTACTAGTGTAAAAGAGGTCGCTGATTTTCCTTTATTTCGACAATGGGCGCCCAGATTGCAGCTACTGCGAAGAATCGGATGAAATGTGTTTTTGTGCGAGCTCCGTCGCTATTCTTGTCACCAGGAAGAGACAAGAAAAACAGAGGGTTGGGAGACGGTGTATTAATGTGTGAAGTACCACCGAGCAGATCTATAATGTCGGCAGACACGAACAACTGGGAGACAGAACAGAAGTGTGATTTGTTTGCACTTGGTTGAACCTCGGTGATGGGCTGTGTGCCGGTCGGGGATCTAATCCAGTCGCACTTGGCCAGCCCGGTTCATTCATTCTCAGGGCCCGCTTCCGCTTGAGTTAAGTTATTTTCTTTTGTACTGTCTTTTTCCCGTATATATATGGGACAAAGGTTCAAAAACTGGGTTGAGTTGAACTCGAGTCCTTTTTTTCCACAGTGTTCCGTCGACTTCATTTTCTTCCTGCGCTCATAGAAAACGTCCCTGTCTTTCCCCTGTGGCTCGCCTCCATTCAGACTTGTTGATGAGAATCCTCCTAATACAGTCTGTCTACGAGATGGAAAGTACGGCAGTATTGAACCCAGAGTAGAGACCTGCAATATGGTCTCTGTCAGGCGGAAACCTCATATGTCCAAAACTGGTATAGGCGCCGCTTCGCGTCCTGATTTGAGCTCGTCGATTTGCACAGGGTATTAATTTACGGAAAAACACAAAGCAGTTAGATATAAGAGGATTCTGTCCCAACAGTGACAATATTATGTCAACATCTGCAGCTGCCATGCACTGCCAGCACTCATATACGGCCTCGTTCACTTCACAATTCCCAGACAAAAGCTGTCATTGTGTCTGAAACCACAAGTGTGGATGCTCTCAAGTGGAGTACTCTCAAACAGCCCCGAAAAATAAGTGACAAAAAAAAAGTTAATCAGCGGGAGAAAGCTTTATATGAATTAATTGTTGAAGGTTATAGCTCGGGAAATGTGTTATGTGACAAGAGTGTGAATGTTGTGCCATTGTTTCCAAGAGCAGGGGGACGTTGTGCTGAAAATTAAGAGAGTATAATTAACAAAAACTACACCACGTCAAGTCATGTTTTTCTTTCATTTTCTTTTTGTATAGACCAAAGCCTGCTGGGCTAACATTTCTGTCATAACAGCACATTATTATTCTGTATCATGCCTGCATTAATTCAACCCTCAGGGGTCTTCAACAGTGGATCTGGCAGTGGTTTATACGGTAGGGGGCCGCCAAATATTTGTGTGATAGGAGAATGAGACTTGCAGGACAATGCCAAAAGACACCAGGAAGCTGCCAGCAGTCTGGCAGCAGAATTCTGAACGAGTTGTAGACGGGATATAGCCTTTTTAACCCATTCTGACCTGAGATCAGATTCATACGAGGTTTCCGCTGGACACAAACCGGTCTGATGAACCCATTCTGACCTGGGATCAGATTCTAAAAATGTCAGTCGTTCTTCGATTTTTCAAAAAATAGCAGACCTACAAGCTCGTATCGCGCCACTCGGTGGCGCGATATGATCTTGTAGATCTGCTATTTTTCAATAGCTAAAGCATAACATGATGCCGACACCAAAATGGGTGCCCGGTCAGAATGGGATAAATCGAATTACAGTAATCTAGACGAGACGAGATAAAAGCATGGATTACCTTTTCCAAATCTGCGGGTGACAGGAAACTTCTGATCCTATGGCCATGTTCCTCAGTTGAAAGTATAGCATGTTTGCACTACTCGTGTTACTTGGGGGTTTAAAAGTGAGGCCGGAGTCAAAACCAAGTTACGGGCGACCTCTTTTACATTAGGGGATATAGGCTACCGAGTCCTGAGATGAATGGCTGAGTGGAATTAGGGGGACCGAAGATTATATGATTGCAAATGAGTCCTGTAGTCCTCTAGTCCTGTAGTCCAGCTGGTTTTCTCATTGCCTGATGTATGTGTGCACCGCAAATATGTCTCGTCAGAAACAAACCACTCAGAACACAATAGTTCCGCCGTAGAGGATTTTGGTTCCTACCTAAACTATACTGCGCTGAAACTGACACAGAGGCAGTTATAGCGGACCCCCGCAGATAATAATAATGCAGCTGGTTAAATAATTGATTTAACCAATTTGGGCTTGTTTTTACATTAACCACTAACTATACCTTAGCACTTGTTTTTGGCTATTTTCGGCAAAGAGGTTTAGAGGGGTGTAGAGAGAGAGTATTGACGGTTTGAGTGGTTTAAATGTCTGGAAATACAGATACACCACCTCCACTGTGCCTCATGACGCAGTGGAGGTTCTGCAGCCGATGAAGTGTGTCCAATGGTCCTGACGTGTGTGTGTGTGTGTGTGTGTGTGTGTGTGTGTGTGTGTGTGTGTGTGTGTGTGTGAGTGTGTGTGTGTGTGTGTGTGTGCGTGCTATCAGTACACAGGTGCATGCAGCAGCTATAGCCTCTCAGAAACAACCCACAGCTAGCTCTTATCTCCTCTCCGTCACGCTGCACTTTACTCCTGCCAAGTATACTGCCTACACATCCTTAAACCATTCTGACCTGAGATCAGATTCATACGAGGTTTCCGCCGGACACACACTGGTCTCACGAACCCATTCTGACCTGAGATCAGATTCTAAAAAATGTCAGTCGTTCTTCGATTCTTTTCAAAAATAGCAGACCTACAAGCTCATATCGCGCCACTCGGTGGCGCGATATGAGCTTGTAGATCTGCTATTTTTAAATAGCTAAAGCATAACATGATGCCGACACCAAAATGGGTGCCCGTTCAGAATGGGTTAAGCCTCTTACAAACCCCATACCTTGAGTTGCTTCTGTGGAGGAGATGGGTCTCTGACTGTGCGTGGCTGCGTGCGTGCGTGTGTGTGTGTATTTTTAAGAGTTCTCCCGGTACAAATGGCTCTGAGAGATTCTAGGCTAAAAGCGGGTCCGGTTCCAGATATAGGAGATGTTGAACAGGTCCATTTATTTTCAGAGAGAGAAACATATCAGCCAGCTCTCACAGCCTGACGGCTCGGGAGTGACACACACACACACACACACACACACACACAGTCACACACACACACACACACACACACAGTCACACACACACACACAGTCACACACACACACACAGTCACACACACAGTCACACACACACACACACACACACTCTGACTGATCGCAAAGCGCAACCAGCCAATATTTAACTTTTTTTACATTCATGCATGCATGGTATGGGGGGGAACACAACATTATTGCGACTGTAGGTCGCAGTTTACTATGAAAACCTTCATCTCCCATCGGTCAGTCAGTCAGTCAGTGAGTCACACTCCATGACACGCTTCATATGGCCAATACAGAATTCATTCCATATGTTGATCTGACCTCATCAAAACCTTTAGATCTCGACCTGTGGCTGGGCGTGTCCACGTCCTGATCCACGTCCGGGACAACTGCGTATACAAGCTGTGTCCCCCGTGCAAACTGCAACAAGAACATTGTAGATCTGGAGAATGGAAGTTATACTGCTGTGCCAAATGCAACAACATCTTTCCAGACTTTAAATACAGACTTGTACTGAAGGTACAGAGAAGATGGAGATGGATCGGGCACACACACTGCGCAAGCCAGTTTCAAACACCACCAGACAGGCGCTGACTTTGGAACCCTCAGGGGAAGAGAAACAGAGGCCGGCCCAAAAACAGCTGCCGGCAGGGGGATCTCCAGGCAGACAAAGAGGCTCATGGGATACACCTGGTCGCAGATAGAGAAAAATGCCAGTGACCGAGAACTCTGGAGGACTCTTGTCGACGGCATATACCCCAGTAGGGGTGTTAGGTAAGTAAGTAAGTAAGTAAGTGTACTGAAGGTCAAAATAGCAGACTCTGGGAAGTGGAACGAGCAATGGGCGACATGCTTCCAGAAAACCTCTGAAGTCCTGCTGGGTCACAAGTCACAACGTACAGTCACTAATAGGCCTGTCAAAAAAAATCTTTAGGCCCAGGCCGTAGCGTAACGGTCTGGGCACCGTACTGGTAATCCAGTCGCAGTGTGCCGCGGGTTCGACTCCCGGACCCGACACGGCCTTTACTGCATGTCATCCCCCCATCTCTCTCCCGTTTCCTGTCAGCCTACTGTCTGTCCCTTCAAAAATCAATAAAAGGCGTAAGCCGCAAAAAAAAAATCTTAAAAAAAAAAAAAAAAAAAAAAAAAAAAAGAATCTTTATATTTTTTTATTAATTTTTTTGTATTAATTTTTTATTTTTTTTCTTGCACAAATGTACCTGTGCATGCAATGCATTATGGCCTGGGTTTCTGCATAGTGCATTTACTACCAGCTAAGCTAAGCCTGCCAATTGTATTTATTTTACACCTGTTTTAATACTAATGTATTGTTCTGGTATTGAGTGAGAAGAGATTTTGTAACTTTTGTACTGGTTCAAATTTGTTCATGTTCTTACTCTTGGATTTAACCTTTGTGTGTTTAAATCATTCAGTTGATAAAACCTTTACAATTATACAAGCTTTTTACTAAATGTACTCTGCTTTCATGCCAGAAGACTGGATAGTAGATAGTAGATCATGCTAAAATTAATTGTTTTTAATAAAAATAAAAATAACTGCTTTAGAATCGGAAAAAATCGAAAAGATCGTTTTTGAATCGAATCGACACCCCAATAATCGGAATCGAATCGAATCGTGGGACACCTAAAGATTCGCAGCCCTAGTCACTAACGAAATAACTAAAGCCCATTTAACCAGTAGGCCTAAGACAAAAACGTCTACAAGCTTTGTAGATCGGCTGTTTTTACGGCTGTCTTACAGGCAATGGGTTAATAAGCCGTTGACCATGGAAGTTATATCGGTGAATATATATTTCCAACTCAAAAAGCAGTATGAATGTCTTATACAGTTTAAAATATTACACAGGTTACATTTGTCAAAGGAAAAACTCAACAGAATGTATCCAAATGTGAATCCAGCCTGCGACAGATGTGGCCAGTCGCCGGCCACTCTAGCTCATAATGTTCTGGCACTGCACTAAACTAAACTAACATCATATTGGCAAAGTATATTTAAATCACTGTCAGACATTGTTGGAAGACCTTTTTGACCCGGATCCACTGACGGCAGTTATGGGAGTCAGGGGGGGCCCGGGGTCAAACTGTCTACTTTCCAATATAACATGGTAAAATATGTGACTCTATACTGGCTCGCAGACTGATACTGTTGAATTGGAAACAAGCACAGGTTTCCGACTCACACTTCACTTATGAGAGATGTTATGCACTACTTACAATTGGAAAAGATTAAGTTTGAATTGAGAGGGAGTGAAGATAGATTCTACCAGACATGGCAACCCTTCATTGAATATTTCAATAGGTGCACGCTAACCCCTCCTACACAATAGATAGCACAATAGAAAAAAAGTGTTTTTTCTTTATTTCTTTATTTCTCATTTAAAAAAGAATGTCTGTAATTCAGTTAATTTACAACAACATGTTGGAAAGGTTTGAGAGCAAGAGTGTCTGTCCTGTTGTCTGTTTTGTTTGTCTGTTCACACTTGTCATTGTTTAACTGTGGCTTGTTTTTTTATCACGTTTATATGTCTTTTTTATTATGTATTGTATGTGGAACATTTACATTGCCTGTTATTTCTTTCATTTTATATAACTGAACTACTCATTATCATCGTCGATAATATTCTGATGTTATCGTATACAAAAAATGCCTAATAAAAACAGTATTAAAAAAATAGAAAAGCAGAATGAATAAACAATGTCTCTCTCTCTCTCTCTCCAAACACCTTGGGAGGAGGAGGATCTAGC
The DNA here is from genome assembly GCF_964188405.1 of Protomyctophum parallelum. Lineage (NCBI taxonomy): Eukaryota > Metazoa > Chordata > Actinopteri > Myctophiformes > Myctophidae > Protomyctophum > Protomyctophum parallelum. The sequence continues at coordinate 11,380,612 of NC_139716.1, read as the reverse complement.
CCCTCCTATATAGGCATGCAACGATATAGCGTGTATAGATATTAGGTATATATATATCTATATCTATATATCTATATCTATATATATAATCCCGATGATATGAATCGATTTATTGGAGGACAAAAACGATTTTCAAAAAAAGGAGGGCTAGTGTGTGAGTGTGTGATATGAAATGTGAACTTTAATCATATTCCATCATATTCATGTGCTTTTTGGAGAGAAATGTGTCACTTTCAGTAGTAGAGCACTGTAGAGGGGAGCTGTGTGTGTCTGTGACCAGGTGATGATGGTCGTTGATGCTCATCAAGGAAGGCAATTATGTGTCTGCACTGTCAAAAGTAATGCTACTTCTTTTGCTATGTAGTTGAAAAAGGCTAGGGGGGGGGGGAGATAAAGTATATTGCCTAATATTAGGTTACATGCCTAATATACAGGTCTAATGTTTGTCTTTAGTTCAATGTTTGTATTATTAAACAGTACAGTACAGTACAGTACCACTCACTTCAGACCGGTCTGATTTTTGACACTTGCACTCACTTTGTTTTACTCAACAGATTTTGACAGAGCAACTTTCACTTGTGACCGAGTAATAATGTAATAATGCAGCAGTACCTTTACTCGAGTACTGCAGTTGAATACTTAGTCCCACCACTGCTTATCCCCTCCACACACGCACACACGCACACACACACACACACACACACACACACACACACACACACACACACACACACACACACACACACACACACACACACACACACACACACACACACACAGCACTGCTCAGAATAATAGTCTGAAATAGACACACTGTGTAGCATTACACATTTGACATTATATAAGGTTATGTCTCCAGCCGTCGTGGGAAATGACCACTGACCACTCATCAAGAGACCTTTAATTAGCTCCTCTGTACTCGGGAGAAAATGGCCAGCCCTCCCTTTATTACCCACATCATTTGACTGGGACCTTTTCATGTTGATGGATGGCTTTATCCCATTCTGACCTGAGATCAGATTCATACGAGGTTTCCACTGGGACACACACTGGTCTGATTAACCCATTCTGACCTGAGATCAGATTCTAAAAATGTCAGTCGCTCTTCGATTTTTCAAAAAATAGCAGACCTACAAGCTCGTATCGCGCCACTCGGTGGCGCGATATGAGCTTGTAGATCTGCTATTTTTCAATAGCTAAAGCATAACATGATGCCGACACCAAAATGGGTGCCCGGTCAGAATGGGTTATTACCTGGAGAAAGTACCGTAAGTCTTAGACAATACACGGCGCAAAGGGGGTCATTAACAATGGCCGCTCTGTTGCCCTTAGATGACAGGGCGTTTTGAAAATGTACCTTCTTCCACGACTGTATGTGTGGGAAGTTGTTCCTTTAACACTAGGAAGTCTGAGCAGCCGTTCTGACCGAATTTGAGATTTCAATGTTTATTTTCTTAGCCCATGGAGTCCAGAGAAAGTTCCCCTTGCATGACTTTGTCTAAATATTCAATTGAAATCATCTCTGTTTTTTTCCCCATTTGAAACGTTTTGTAATTATGATTTTAGGCATATATCTCTTACTCAGTCTGACTATAATCGGCACAATCGACCGCCGTCACCCTTTCTCCCCCACTCGTCTGTCACCTCCGACAGCTGGAGACGGCATTGTTCAGGCCTGCATTCCATGTCCAACGAATTAAATCATATACGTTTGGCTGGTTAATTAACTTGGAATTTGTTTATTATTTTGATAAGATAATAGGAATATGAATACAATGATTATTATCATTGTTATTATTATTATTATATCATTATTGAATGCTCGGTTAGACTCGACCGACATTTACTTTCCATGAAGCGAGAATGCTTGCGAGAATTTTTTTCCCCTCCTCCTCCCTCTCTCAAATGCTGCTGCTGTTGCTAGTGTGCAAGTCTTACATCCGGTCTAAAGCCCACCCACTGTATTTCCATACACAATACATACACGATCCGTATCCTCTCCTCACCGGATGTTGAATTCACAGTGCTAACGGCCTTATTTGAAAAGACGTATATCCAATCTTTTACACAATAAACCGATTTCCCGACATTTCCTTTTCACTTGATATCGTTTCGTAGAGAGGGCCTACATAACCGATCTATATACCAAATGGAAGTCCCAATTCTGTAGTTTACATGGTATTTTGAATTTTTTTAAATGAGCAAAAAATGAGCGAGTTATGTCTTATGTCTTATGTTCAGGCCTGCATTCCATGTCCAACGAATTAAATCATATACGTTTGGCTGGTTAATTAACTTGGAATTTGTTTATTATTTTGATAAGATAATAGGAATATGAATACAATGATTATTATCCATGATGAGGGTGGGATGTTATTGAATGCATGCTCGGTTAGACTCGACCCGACATTTACTTTCCATGAAGCGAGAACGCTTGCCGATGCGCGATACAAAATAAAAAGTGTTTGAAATCATTCCAACCAGATAGACCTCCCGAACCTCTAAATGTTTTGTGGAACTTTTCTTTTTCTCTCTCTCTCCCTCTCAGGGAAGCATGTAAATGTTCATGAATTCAATAACTGCGCGATGTTATAAACAGCAGCTGAGCTGGGGTTTCTCCTCAACATACAGTGGCAGACTGTAGCCTATATGTTTCTATTTAGTGTGCAAGGCTTACATCCGTTAAGCTGTACGCGCTGATTTCCATACACAACACATACACGATCCGTATCCTCTTCTCACCGGATGTTGAATTCACAGTGCTAACGGCCGTATTCTGAACGATGTTTTTTATTAATTAAACTGATATAACAACATAACGTGGCTAATAATTGTTTATTTGGAATGTACTTTGGCTGGTAATTTAGGTAAATATAATGCGACTCACTTGTATAAGTAATTTACCGCGGACAGGCCGCATTTAATGCAATACATTGGCTTTAGTAATGTTGTTAGCTTATAATATTAGCAACTGTAAGCTAACGGCTGGAAGACTACGGACAATCCGGTCAATAACATCATTACACTTAAACATTAATACAATTATGTCATGTTTACATGCCTAGTCAAGCAGTCTGTACATCGCGTGGGGTCACATATATTAATTACATCGATAACACACGAGAAAAGACGAGTGATCTTGGCTCTTTTGGAAGGAAAAAAAAAACAACAGAAGGCAGCAACGCGACACTCTTCCATGGCTATGTTGCAATATAGCACTAACGGGCAACGGCAAAATATATCTTTTTCACATGTATTATTAGTTTTATACATTTTAGGAGTGAAAACATGTGTTTAGAAACATATATGATTTAATTTGTTGGAAATGGGATGCAGGCTTGAACAATGTCTTCTCCAGCTGGAGAGGGACGAGTGGGGGAGAGAGTGGCCAATCAAATCGCACCAAAAACACGGTCCCCCTGACCGTTCAGCCGACTGAGTAGTAGTGAATTTTTTTCAGCCTTCCTAGTGTTAAGTACATTTTGATGCCAATACTTTTGTACCTTCACTCAAGTACATTTTGAATTGTGGACTTTTACTTTACATATTGCAGTATTGATACTTTTGAGTGCCTTTTCCCACCACTGGTTTTAACAAAGATTAGCAATTGAGACAGTCTTAAGTCCATTATTAATTATCCATAATGTATAGATTATGGATAAGGGGTCAATACATTGACTTTTAGATGGTTCTTTGTCTGAACTGTTTAACCCATTCTGACCTGTGATCAGATTCATACAAGGTTTCCGCCGGACACACACTGGTCTGATGAACCCATTCTGACCTGAGATCAGATTCTAAAAATGTCAGTCGTTCTTCGATTTTTCAGAAAATAGCAGACCTACAAGCTCGTATCGCGCCACTCGGTGGCGCGATATGAGCTTGTAGATCTGCTATTTTTAAATAGCTAAAGCATAACATGATGCTGACACCAAAATGGGTGCCCGGTCAGAATGGGATAAGATGACCCTTTTATTGACCGACCCACTCCACACCATTACTTCGCCAGAACATGTAGTTTTAAGTGACCTTCACGAAATGCATTGAGTAAAGACTCGGGGGGAAGCTGAAGGTCGATACTTCGCTAGAGTTCAATCCGATAATCTATCAACAGACAGTGTCCTTGCCCTAGATAGACAGTGAATGCTGCATGTGTCGCTCTAAATGAAAGCATTAGCACTCCAAATTCTATATTGCTGGTTCTCAAGGACCCCCAGGGACCCATCAGTTCTAGATCCGCCTATGTAAGGGACGGACGATGGCTCCCAGAGCAGCAATGATGATCAGCGTGGCTCGGATTAACGTTTTAATAGGCTATGAACATGGCATTTTATGCCATTCTGAGCATAAATCACACTAATAACCCTGTACGCGTGCACGTGTACAGCAGATCATCATGTAGGCTGTTTCTACAATGAGAGGCCTATGGAAGCTAACGGTGGACACTAACGGATGCTGACAAAAAGGTGAAATAGTATTTTCAAATAATCTTGAATCAAATCTCATAATCTCGAGGTTGGCACAGTAGGATGCAATAGCTAGTCACGAGATCATCTCGTTCTGGCACAGATACGGTAGCAAAAGCATAAGTAGGCGTACTCATTTTGCACAATGTCCCATTTTTCAAGTTTTCAAATGTGTAGGCAAAAAGTCTTATTCACACCTGATATGCTCTGAGATTTTAACCAGTGTATATGTTGGCACATTGTGCAGCCCTGCAAAGCTTGTACTCTACATCTATTTTTGGAAAATATTAGAAAAATGTCAAAAAATGTTTGGCAATTTTCATAAATCGTTTTGATTATGACTGAATCAATTAGGGGGGGTCCTTGACAACAAAAAGTTGGAGAACCAGCCATATTATAGAAACGATAATAATTTGGAGTGCTAATGCTTTTATTTATAGCGACACATAATGCAGCATTCACTGTCTATCTAGGGCAAGGACACTGTCTGTTGATAGATTATCCGATTGAACTAAAGTGAGGTCTCGACCTTCGCCTGTCCGAGTCTTGACTCAATACATTTCGTGAAGGTTGCTTAAAGCTACATTTTCTTGGCAAAGTAAATCCAATCCCCACAAAAAAAATGGGTCTTATTTTTCTCATTCCATTCCAACGCCTGAGTGCGTCGGTCAATAAAAGTGTCATCTAATTTGTCAAAACAATGAGCGGATCACCAGTGGCGTGGCATATGTGTCAAGGTTTATACTTATAGTTACACGCTGGTATTGCTTTCGCCATGAGAATAGCAGATCTACAAGCTCACGATGCGCTGTGAGCTTGTAGATCTTCTATTTACCGAGGACTACCACCAGCATTCCACTTTAGTGTAAATCAGGCTTCAGCTGCCCAGGGCTGGATTGGAAAAAGTACTCAAATGTTTTAGTAAAAGTATCAATACTTCAACATAGAAACACTCTGTTACAAGTACAGCGACACATTGTGAGCTTGTAGATCGGATATTTTCAAATGGCCGAAATGTATATATATGGGGCTGAAGTGGTTACATATGTTTTGTAATAGTATTAGTAATCAAACTCTGCAAAGTAACTCGTAACTCAAATTGTCATTAATAAATAGTACAATATTTGCTTCTGAGATGTAGTGGAGTAGAAGTAACAGTACTGGAGATGGGAAATACTCAAGCAGAGTACTTATGTGCTGCTGAATCACTGAAGAGTTCTGTCTCTCTCCTGTATGTCAGTGTGAAATATGTTGGACTGGAGTTGTCAATTACACACAACCTGCGATATACAGTGGTTCATTACAGACACAGAAAGGAGGAGGTTAGTTCATCTAATTATCTCTCCCTGGAACCCCCATTCATTTGCTAATAGTTAATTGATATACTCCCACTAATCAGCCTGTCTGTTTCTCATTTGCTGCAAGCTAACTCACTCACGCCCACAACACAATCAGGTGGTCCTTTTAAGCAGTCACTACTCTGGTTCACTCTAGTTAAAAGGTATATTCAGTGATTTCACTTCATTCAAATATCACTTATTTTTTTGTTTTGTTGTGATGTGATAATCCTCCCTACTATAGAGTGTGCTGACCATATAAGGAGTTCCTCCCTGTCCCCAGTTAACCCCTGGGGGTCAAAAAAACCTTAGGTTTCGTTTTTGACTCTATCCTGATTGGACGAAAACGAAACCTAAGGTTTTTTGAGTGAAATCACTGAATATACCTTTAAGTACATACTAGCCAGAGGGAGTGCAACAAACCATGTACAACCCAGATTCGGTCCCAAACAAGGGACTAAATTATTTTCGCTCCTATGCCACCAAAATGTGGAACGCCCTACCAACAGTCATTAAGACATGTGAATCCCTTGACTCCTTCAAAACCGCTCTCAAAGGGCACCTACGGATGGCTGCAATTCGAAACTGGCCTCTGTAAGATCTGATCTATGTATGTATCTATGTGGTATATGGAATGCATTGAAGTTATTGTCTCCACCAGGCCGAAGGCATGGGGAGAGAGTATGTTTTATTGTCTCCACCAGGCTGAAGGCATGGGGAGAGAGTATGTTTTATTGTCTCCACCAGGCCGAAGGCATGGGGAGAGAGTATGTTTTATTGTCTCCACCAGGCCGAAGGCATGGGGAGAGAGTATGTTTTATTGTCTCCACCAGGCCGAAGGCATGGGGAGAGAGTATGTTTTATTGTCTCCACCAGGCCGAAGGCATGGGGAGAGAGTATGTTTTATTGTCTCCACCAGGCCGAAGGCATGGGGAGAGAGTATGTTTTATTGTCTCCACCAGGCCGAAGGCATGGGGAGAGAGTATGTTTTATTGTCTCCACCAGGCCGAAGGCATGGGGAGAGAGTATGTTTTATTGTCTCCACCAGGCCGAAGGCATGGGGAGAGAGTATGTTTTATTGTCTCCACCAGGCCGAAGGCATGGGGAGAGAGTATGTTTTGCACTCTGTCCGTCCATGTGTCCGTGTGTGTGTGTGTGTGTGTGTGTGTGTCCGACTGTTCTTCTGTCCGTTACCAGCTAATCTCCGGCACCATTGGCCAAAATGTGCGCACACACTCCCTGGATGCCAACGACGAAACTCTGCCCCAAATATTCCACAACGGCCTGTTATCCCATTCTGACCTGAGATCAGATTCATACGAGGTTTCCACTGGGACACACACTGGTCTGATTAAACCCATTCTGACCTGAGATCAGATTTAAAAAATGTCAGTCGTTCTTCGATTTTTCAAAAATAGCAGACCTACAAGCTCGTATCGCGCCACTCGGTGGCGCGATATGAGCTTGTAGATCTGCTATTTTTAAATAGCTAAAGCATAACATGATGCTGACACCAAAATGGGTGCCCGGTCAGAATGGGTTATAGCGCCACCATGAGGTACATTACTCGTACACATTGCATCCATACATTACGCATTTCGGCATCTCCATAGTCATGTGATCAACACGGATCTGCACCATTTCCCATCCTGATTGGCTAAGATTGGCTTCCAAAGCTCGCATGAGTAGTCCGTTTAGAACAAAATGCACACAAATCACAAACGGCGTGCAATTTCCGTGAAATTATACACGCACATTTCCACGAGGCAGAGGACGACATGCGACTTCATTTTTTCCAAATCAGCCTCACGGTGGCGCTATAACAGTCCAATTCATGTTTTTACCTACGTTTAACTGCGTCGATCTATTAACAACTTTATATGCGCACTCCCTAGAGGCCATGGCAAAACCTTTTCCCTGCATTTTCCACATCTCCCAGTTATAGGGCCACCACGAGGCCGATTTCTGCAAAACACATTTGTTTAGTCGCACAGATTTCATCCAAAATCTCTCACAAATCGGTACACATAATCTCTGTGGACGATAAAGACAAGTCGGATTTCTCAGATTGTACAACGATTGCCTGAAGATTGCCTTCCAAAGGTTTTCAAGGGTTTCGTACAAAATGCTGCAAATCATGAAAGCAGGGCCCCGAGTGCAGTGCAACTGTGCACGCATATTCCCAATTTCCCACTAGGCTGAGGAAGCAATGCCAAATGACATTTTTCAAATCAGCCTTTCTCTTTTCGAGCACCAGCATGTGGCCCATTTATGTGCGACACTCTTTTTTATATCAGTCCTTCAGATTTTATCCCAAATATCAATCCTGGTGGAGACCTGTGCCCCGTGAGGCACTTGTTTTCATGTACCGGTAATGTCTTTATCTTATGCACTGCTCTGGGGGTTGTTGTTGATATCAGAGCTGTGTTTTGGTGCACAGATAATCTGATATATCATATCAAATGTGATATGATATCAGAGCTGTGTCTCGGTACACAGGTAATCTGAGACACCGCATGAGCAAAGCCACACCGCGCCATACTAAATGACTAAATAGCTTTGCAATAAATGGTTAATGGATTTAGAAGTCATTTTTAGAATCTTTGATCTCAGGTCAAAATGGTTTAATGAATTATTTATTAACTTTCGAAAAAACACAAAAAGTTAGAATATGGACAGAGGTTTCTGCTCATTATCAATAATCACCAGTGTTGGAAAAGTTGCTCAAAAACGGTAATATATTACCAAGTACTTTAGTAAGTTATATTACTACTGGAGAAAATAAAGTAGGCTAATAAGTTAGTTACCGTAGTTGCATTCCAACACTGATAATCACTAACTTAATTGGCTGCAAATACAACTGTTAAAAGAAATGTAATTGACACATTATTGCAGGCTAATTTTGGCTTTGTCAAAACAAAACAAAAATCGTTTGCATTATTACCGAGGAGGTTCAGTGGACATTTCTCTTAAACATTCAAGAAATGCAACTGAAAAGGAAAAAACTACTACATACAGTATCAAAGAGTATCGGAAGCAGACAATCATGCAGGAAAGAAAACCATCAGCGCTTATTATGGCGCCCCCCCCAAAAAGTGCACAAGTTCTGAAGCTGCCTGTGAAAGGGTTTTAAAGCGATTGGTTCCAAGTAAATGTCAGAGCGGAGGTCATTGTAATGCTGTAAAGGCTGTGCTCGGGGACAGTACGTGCTGAAATGGTCCTCCCCGTCGCAGCATGCTATGCTGAGCTGGTCTATGTTCGATCGCTTAATTTGCCTTTCACGTACTAGCAAGCTACCGTTCTCATTGGCTGCCGCTGTGGCCATACTAGCAAGCTATCTTTCTCATTGGCTGCCGTATTGGCTGCCTCGTCTCTAGGCAACCAGACACCTTTTGCCTCTAGCCGACCTCCCAGCCATGGGATGCTATAGCATTAGCAACTAGCGAGCAACAACATAGTCTGACTCTGAACCGCATATAGGCTCTGAACGGCATGACTCTCTGCCTCAGCCATGGGATGCTATTATAAAAACTGACACAGATATTTACATTTTCATAGCACAATTATGCAGATATGATAAGGCAGCTGCTAATTAATTGATGTTCATCATTCTTGTGAGTGCGACACGGCCATTATGTCAACCCCCCGCACCTTCATTCAAGCACAACAGAGATGTCACTGTCTGCACTGGCAGACAGTGACATCTCTGTCTGAGAGAGAGAGAGAGAGAGAGAGAGAGAGAGGGGGGGAAGGGGGGGAGATGGATCACCCTGGGGATTTGGTGATTAATTTCAAAGTATGTTATATTGTATACATTTATATAGGCCTATGCTATAGTTCTGGTGCAACTGCGACCGCATGTTCTGTCATAGTAACCATTTTGTACTTTCCTTTCCTCTTTCACAACTTTATTGTGACTTGTAAAACCTTTTCCTTACTCAGTCACTTTGTCCAATTGATCCATATGCTGCTTCACATGCTGCTGCTACATGTAAACACATTTCAGAGTCACTGGGACACTAGCTGTGGCAAAATGTTCCAATACTTCCATGATTACAAACAAATAAAAACAGAAGATATACGATCCTGCAGTGCGGCACTGAGTGACGTGCTGTGAGCTTGTAAGTGTTATCGAGGATTCTCAATATTTCCAGTAGATATGAGGCAAAACAATTGGGTCTAATCAGAACGGTTTAATTGAAGATAATACAAAAATGAGAATATAAGTGATGAGATAAAGTCAAAAGGATGAGTACAAAGTAAAGTACAACGATGAATCCAAATTCAAAAATAGCAGATCTACAAGCTCATATCGCGCCACAGAGTGGCGCGATACGAGCTTGTAGGTCTGCTATTTTTTGAAAAATCGAAGAGCGACTGACATTTTTTTAGAATCTGATCTCAGGTCAGAATGGGTTCATCAGACCAGTGTGTGTCCGGCGGAAACCTCGTATGAATCTGATCTCAGGTCAGAATGGGTTCATGATCAGACCAGTGTGTGTCCGGCGGAAACCTCGTATGAATCTGATCTCAGGTCAGAATGGGTTAATCCATTCTGGGTCTGAGCAACAACAACACTTTGTGGTGTACTGTGGTGTACTAAAACATTGCATTGGTACAGAGCGAGGATCAGGATCAACACCCGATCGGGAGGCAAGACAAGGCATACAAAAGGTCAAAAAGGGTTAACCCATTCTGACCTGAGATCAGATTCATACGAGGTTTCCGCCGGACACACACTGGTCTGATGAACCCATTCTGACCTGAGATCAGATTCTAAAAATGTCAGTCGCTCTTTGATTTTTCAAAAATAGCAGACCTACAAGCTCGTATCGCGCCACTCGGTGGCGCGATACGAGCTTGTAGGTCTGCTATTTTTAAATAGCTAAAGCATAACATGATGCTGACACCAAAATGGGTGCCCGGTCAGAATGGGTTAATAGAATATACAACCCTGTGTATAGAATAATACGCCCCTATAAGTATGATTCCTGAACACTGTATATACTTTTGACTCCGCCTAAATGCCACATAGCCAAATCACACAGCGATTGATAGAAACACAGACCGCAGGCTCTCCTCCTCCGAGGCGGAAAGTCTGGTGACACGGGGTTTACCCTTGGACAAGGGAACAAAGTGGTGGACATCTGCTGGACAGGTACAGTAGGAGGGACAGTAAAGGCCACAGGCAGGAGAGACAGACAGACACAGCCTTGGGACACCTGTCTAAATCAGTATAGGACATGAGAGACATGAGCTGCGAGCCAGCCTACGATGGGTGACTGGGGTCACCAGACTGTTTCTCACTGTCATCAATGCTAGTGTTGCTTTGGGGAAAGCCGTCTGCTCCGCCATGCGTCGCAATAATAGTGGCATTATGACAACGTCAATCACCACCGTAAGCACTGTACTTGGGGGGGGGGGGGGAAATGTCAGGCCACAGGTTCAACGCTCACATGTATTTGTACTTTACTTGAGTAATGTTGTAATTAAGGAGTTTTACTTGAAACAGAGTAGTTCTATATTGTAGTATTTATACTTTTACTTAACATTCTGTACGGGCACCCATTTTGGTGTCGGCGTCATGTTATGCTTTAGCTATTGAAAAATAGCAGATCTACAAGCTCATATCGCGCCACCGAGTGGCGCGATACGAGCTTGTAGGTCTGCTATTTTTTGAAAAATCGAAGAACGACTGACATTTCTAGAATCTGATCTCAGGTGAGAATGGGTTCATCAGACCAGTGTGTTGTCCAGTGGAAACCTCGTATGAATCTGATCTCAGGTCAGAATGGGTTAATCAGACCAGTGTGTTGTCCAGTGGAAACCTCGTATGAATCTGATCTCAGGTCAGAATGAGTACCTTTCCCTTCACTGCCAAATGCTACGAGGCTCACAGCAAGCAGAGGAGAAAATGAAGAGTAGAGGAGGCATCCAAGGCAATCATAGGGAATAAGGAAATAGTTGTGCTTTGACAGGGTTATATGAAAAGGCATCTCAGTGATCACACATACAGTAACTAATTAGTATTATATTGTTGGTTTTTCGGGCAGAAACCTCTCGCCTCCGTGATTCTGACATTTTCTTCTTTTCTTCGTTATTAATAAATTATAAATAAAATTTATAAATTAGCGCCCCTTTGCTGCCGGGTGCTTTGTAAAAAACTAAGACTGGCACAGATTACAGAACTGCACTAACCCATTCTGACCTGAGATCAGATTCATACGAGGTTTCCACTGGGACACACACTGGGTCTGATTATAACCCATTCTGACCTGAGATCAGATTCATACGAGGTTTCCCACATGGACACACACTGGGTCTGATTAACCCATTCTGACCTGAGATCAGATTCTAAAAAATGTCAGTCGTTCTTCGATTTTTCAAAAAATAGCAGACCTACAAGCTCGTATCGCGCCACTCGGTGGCGTGATATGAGCTTGTAGATCTGCTATTTTTCAATAGCTAAAGCACGACGTGATGCCGACACCAAAATGGGTGCCCGGTCAGAATGGGGCTAATCAGCTCAGCTCACGTTCTGTGTTGTGGTGGAACAAATAATATTGCGATCCGTGGTCGTGGGGACATGTTTCATTCATGCTTCTGATCATGCTTGATGCAATTCTCTGATACCGTATCAGATTTTTATCAAACACATCAGTGATAGCTTGATAGGCCTCCTCTGGATAACCCCCCCCCCCCCCCCCCCCCAGTTTAATAATTTAATAAAGAATCTTTTGTTTCATTCGATCTTCAAATAATTCACATGGCTGCATAGACAGATAATTACAGTCTGAAACAGTCACTATAACCCTTACTTGGAATAATTGCCTTCCACCGCTGCTGTTACAGTATACCTCAACAAGACAAACACATCCCCCTCCCGGCTCTCTCTCTCTCTCTCTCACCACCACATTTGAAATGCATATTCATAATTTAGCCGGGTAGCAGCTGGCTAATTGGCACGTTGGAAAACACTTTCAATAACAGTTCACAGGAGAAGCGAGGAGTGTGATTGAAATGAACCTGGGGAACAGAGACAGCAAAACGAGGCAGCGGATGAATGTAAATGAGCGTGGTGAGGAGGAGGAGGACGACACCGCGTTTGTTGGGAACGTGGGGCAAAAAAGTGACAATGCCAGTCAGAAGCAGCCAGGCGTGTACTGTACTGTTCATCAGAGGTTCCCAAACCACCGGTACTGTACGTGGACCGGTACAGGTACTGTACAGTACCAACGGGGAGCGGACGGACACTTTATCCCATTCTGACCCGAGATCAGATTCTAAAAAATGTCTTCTACATCCTGACGGTTTTCTGAAAAAGCCATGTTTCTAATGTCAGTCGTTCTTCGATTTATCAAAAATAGCAGACCTACAAGCTCATAGCGCGCCACTCGGTGGCGCGCTATGAGCTTGTAGATCTGCTATTTTTCAATAGCTAAAGCATAACATAATGCCAACCGCCAAAAGGGGTTCCCCGCCCCAGAATGGGTTATATGCTTATAGATTGTACAAATGTGCGCATGCAGGCCGGCGACTGTGAGCATGTGAACTGTGAACAAAAAAAAAACGAAATGGAATTGTATTAAAAAAAACTATGTTGTCAAAATAGACAACTGTATGCCAAGCAGGACGGAAAGGAAAAAGGAAAGAAAAAAAAAACACGGTGGCTCCGTCAGTGACCAAATAACTCCGCCGGCTCCTCAATAGTCAATAGCACAGTGCATGATGAAACGATGTCCTTGGTGGGTTCATCGCGCGGTCTCCAAAAAAAATCCTCTCGCAAAACAGAGGAGAGGAGAGAGTGTTGCTGCTTGCTTCGCACCGACCGGCCGCAGGTACTTTGCTTTTAATGGACTGACATTCAAAAGCCAAACGACTCCCCTGGGCTTTCTGAATCAGACGGAGGAGGGGAGGGGAGGGAGGGACAGACGGCGGGGGCGACTCGTAAAAAGGAAACCCACTGTGTACCATTCTCCACTCCGCCCCAATCCGATTACTGACACGTGCGTGCGCGCACACGCACATGCACACGCCACAGTCAGCTGTACAGTACTGTGTATAGCAGTGTGCTGTCCTGGTTGGGGTTATTATTAAAACCCATTCTGACCTGAGATCAGATTCTAAAAAATGTCTTCTAACGTCCTGACAGTTTTCTGAAAAAGCTATGTTTCTATGTCAGTGGTTCTTCGATTTTTTCAAAAATAGCAGACCTACAAGCTCGTAGCGCGCCACTCGGTGGCGCGCTATGAGCTTGTAGATCTGCTATTTTTCAATAGCTAAAGCATAACATGATGCCAACAGTCATTCTAGCAACACATACGCCTTGTCTCACGTAACTGTACTTATACAGTCACGACTGCTTTCATTGTCACTGCAGTGGCAGTAGCCTGTGCCTATACTTGAAAGGACGACTTCACCACTTTTCAACCAATCTTCATAATTGGTCCTCTCACTAACGCGTTCATGACAAAATATAGTACAATGTTTTTCTACTCTGTCTGCGTCTGGAGGAGGGCTGTGGACCGGTGCAGTTCAGAAACCTGTCCACTATGTCCTGTCAGTGAATGAATGTCAACATCCTAATACATCCTAATACTGGGGGGGGGGGCAAATTAATTACTATTTTAACAGGCAATTCCTCCTGTCAAAATATGACACCCCCCCCCCCCCCCCCCCCCCAGTCAAAAAAACACTTTATTTGAAATAGACACTCATGCTTTCATGGAGTAGGACTAAGGCCCTACTACCTGTCAGTGGGGGGGGGGGGGTGTTGGCTGGGAGGAGGAGTAGGACTAACTACGTATCGATGGGGAATCCAAGCTAATGTAAACTGCAGGCTTTCTATTCCTGAAAAGTTGCAATGAAATAATGGAAGCCATCGTAAAAAAAAAAAAAAGCAGAGGCAAAAAAAGCAGACTGTACTGTACTGTACTGTACTGTACTGTACTGTACTGTACTGTACTGTACTGTACTGTACTGTACTGTACTGTACTGTACTGTACTGGAGAGCCGCTATAGTTGTAACATTTTGCACATTTCACTCTTTCACGCAGAGATCATTTTACCTACATACATACGTAATATTTTCAGGCAAAGGACCTATATACACATGTCTGCTATCATAAACCAATCAATTGATTGAACGGGTCATTAAACCGAACATGGACGCTGTTCCAGTGTTACATTTGTTGCACTTATGGGATTAACAACGCATGTAACAACGATAAAAAAAAAAATGCCATTAAACATATCGTTTTCACCTTAAATCAATTATATTTCATTGAAGCAACTCTTTAACATCGTTAGAGCGATTGAAATAAGCAAATTAGCACTAAAACCCAGCACCCCATTCAGGGCTTATGGTGGGTAATGAAGCCGAATTCTCCTTTAAAGGTATATTCAGTGATTTCACTTAATTCAAATATCACTTATTTTTTTGTTTTGTTGTGATAATCCTCCCTACTATAGAGTGTGCTGACCATATAAGGAGTTCCTCCCTGTCCCCAGTTAACCCCTGGGGGTCAAAAAACCTTAGGTTTCGTTTTTGACTCTCTATCCTGATTGGATGAAAGGCTTAGGTCCCAGCCAAAAAACGAAAACCTAAGGTTTTTTGAGTGAAATCACTGAATATACCTTTAAGTGTAACAAGTACGGAATTGAGAATTTACTTGATTAAAAGTGTAAAAGTATTGGTAAAAAAAAGAAAATGGCCAAAATGTAAATAGGACTGAAGTGGGTAAAATAGCCAATGTTTTGTAATAATAATCAGAATCTACAACGTAACTACAGTAGTATAGGCCTCGCTAAAGTTGTAAAACAATTGTAGAGCGGTTCCCTTCCGTGAACGAGATACTGTATATTTGTATAATAAACTCATGCTCTGAACATCTACTGAAATATGATCTTTGGAAAAAGTGTTGAGTTGCTGCGAAAATGACCAAATGGTAGACCGACCGCCCCTACCAGCCATGGGAATATACCTCATCTACATTCACCACAGCATATTAGCAATATGACATGATCTTTCTTAAATATGATATTCTTTTCAATATTGATTTCACAGTTCCGGCTTGATGAAAATGAGGATTGTATTGCTCCTGGTCTGTTTCTCTTGTTTTATCCCATTCTGACCGGGCACCCATTTTGGTGTTAGCATCATGTTGTGCTTTAGCTATTGAAAAATAGCAGATCTACAAGCTCATATCGCGCCACCGAGTGGCGCGATACGAGCTTGTATAGGTCTGCTATTTTTGAAAAATCTAAAAAAACGACTGACATTTTTTTAATCTGATCTCAGGTCAGAATGGGTTAATCAGACCCAGTGTGTGTCCAGTGGAAACCTCGTATGAATCTGATCTCAGGTCAGAATGGGTTATGCATGAGACGCATCTCGACTAACGCCGCTGAGGACGAAAACTGATCTCTGGAAACCAAATGTTTAAAATACCGTCCTTTGAAGCTCGGTTATTGCAAATTGATTTACATTGCTTCCATCTATGGCTTCATACATACAGTATTCATACAGTATATCAGCCAGGCCTGTCAGTGTCTGGTAAGAAAACCTCGCATCTCCATATGGCATATTGCGCAAAAGTAGCAAAAAACAACCGACTTGCAAGATCACTTTGTGATCTTGCATTTCCAATTTACTTAAATGTACAGCCGGGCTGTTGTATAATAAAAATCAAAATCTGCAAAGTATCTAGTAGTAAGTAAAGGTTTTTAAATAATTGTAGTGGAGTGAAAGTATGCAATGTTTGCCTTTGAGATGTACAGTAGTGGAGCAGAGGTATAAAAAGATATTGAAGATTGGAAATACTCCAGTAAAGTAAAAACATACCCCAGAATTGTGCTTTTGAATAAATGCACTTAGTTACTTTACACCACTAAATAATCCATTTTGTGCGGGAACCCCTTTTGGTGTCAGCAATACGCTATGCTTTAGCTATTGAAAAATAGCAGACCTACAAGCTCGTAGCGCGCCACTCGGTGGCGCGCTACGAGCTTGTAGGTCTGCTATTTTAGAAAAATCGAAGAACGACTGACATAGAAACACATGGCTTTTTCAGAAAACTGTCAGGACATTTTTTAGAATCTGATCTCAGGTCAGAATGGAATAAATATATAGCGACAGGGAGTCACGTCTCCACTGGTAGACTGATGCTGAGCAGCCTCCATATCTTTGCCCCGATAGTCCCGGACTCCCAGGCTGCACAAAGCTCTTATCTCCATATTTTAAAGATGGAGAACTTTGGGAACCAGTGATATACAGCGACAGCCTGGCTGCTGGGTTGATGTGTCCCTGTACACTTGGCTCCCCCCCCCCCCCCCCCCCCACCCCACCCCACCCGCCATTTGAGGGCTGATGAGCAACTGATCAGAGGGGCACACACACACACACACACACACACACACACACACACACACACACACACACACACACACACACAGAGAGAGAGCTGCATGAGAACACCTGAGGTGAATGCACGTTTCTATGGAAACTGAAGAAATAACTCCCCCCCACTTCTCCCCTGAGAGAGAGAGAGAGAGATGTGTCATGTGGAATGGATTAACCAATTCTGAACGGGCACCCATTTTGGTGTCAGCATCATGTCGTGCTTTAGCTATTGAAAAATAGCAGATCTACAAGCTCATATCGCGCCACCGAGTGGCGCGATACGAGCTTGTAGGTCTGCTATTTTTGAAAAATCGAAGAGCGACTGACATTTCTAGAATCTGATCTCAGGTCAGAATGGGTTAATCAGACCAGTGTGTGTCCGGCGGAAACCTCGTATGAATCTGATCTCAGGTCAGAAGGGGTTAGATGGAATCCGGTACAGTAGGAGGAGTGTTATGGTGTGTCGGGTGTTGACAGCCTGTATCGTTACAGTCATCAGCGCAAGGCTGTGTGAAAAGAGGCTACGCATCACATCAGCAATGGATTTCAGTGTGTGTGAAGGTGTTAGACCCAAATCAGTACACACATTAACCCATTCTGACCTGAGATCAGATTCATACGAGGTTCCCACTGGACACACACTGGTCTGATGAACCCATTCTGACCTGAGATCAGATTCTAGAAATGTCAGTCGCTCTTCGACTTTTTCAAAAATAGCAGACCTACAAGCTCGTATCGCGCCACTCGGTGGCGCGATATGAGCTTGTAGATCTGCTATTTTTCAATAGCTAAAGCATAACATGATGCCGACACCAAAATGGGTGCCCGTTCAGAATGGGTTAAGATAAATTGTACATAAAAACTGTAGCACATCCAAAACTTTTGGCGAGACAAAGTATTTCCATTTCTTTATTGTTATACACAACACCGAAAAGGAACGCTTCATGCGTTTTTTTGCTATATCAGCCTTTTAAGACTCGGTACCACCCAGGCTTTCATTTTCGTCGGCGCAATTTCTTTTTTAAACCCTGGCTGGGGTTAACACATTGGCCGCTCTGGTCTAGAAGTGGGAGTACGTCAACCCTTCCGGGTTGGGGGCGTGCGTCGCTCCAAATGATGTGACGTAGCGCTGCACTAGGCGGGGGGAGAGGAGGGGCCGACGGGGCTGACGGACAGATCGGTGAGATCCAATCGGGGCGTGCGCAAATCTCAGCCGGCCGCGACCCGCCCCCCCCCCTTCTAGACCAGAAACCTAAACACGTTAGCTAAGCCTTCATCAGCGCAGCTGTGTTCACAGTGTCAGCCCGTTACTGTATGCATAGTTTGATGCAAACACTTTTGTACTTTTTTCACACGATACATCATCATCATCATATCATACTTCAGGGCTGTCAACATTGGAGTGAGATTTTTGGGGTGTGGTCTGGGGTTAGCTAAGTATGAGATACTTCATACTATAATTCAGTCAATGTCTGAAACACCGCCGTATCTCCCCACCGCCTGCACCAACCAATCGCTCCCACTTTTCACACAGGCATTGACCATAATATTATGGAGGTCCCCCCCCCCCCCCCCCAATTTGGGAGATGAAAATTAAAAATTAAACTGAACGTCCGAACGAATGGAACGAGATAACATCTCTCTCCGTTTTAGTTTTTGTATACTTTATTGTGCAATGCGCTATTCCCAGTTTATTTATTTATTAATTTGTTTGTTTTCCCCCGGAAATATACGGTCTGTGTTTAATCAAGCATTTATCCTTTTATTTAATTTTATAATTCATATAAAAAAAGGAAAAAAAAAACACTTGTACGTTTAGGCTACTAAAGTAAATCTTGATTAGCGGAATTCTACTTTTAACCTATAGAGTATCTCTGCGTTGCAATATTTATACTTTTACGAGTATTTCTTTTACACACATAGTTGTAACAGAGTAATCTACATTGCAGTATGATACTTTTATGTAAGTACTTCTTACACACACGCACACACGCACGCACACACACACACACACACCCTAGTTCACAGCAGCAACTATGCGCGCGGTCTATTCAGGCGTTATCAGCAGATAACAACAAAGCATTTAGATTAGCGTTTTGTTGTGAGAAGCGCCGCTGCGGCGGCGTAACTCGTTTTCATGAACGCTATAATCGCAAAGTCAAGGCGTGGCATTGTGGCGGCTTTGTCCATTCAAACCCCGCTGCGGCGTCCTTGGGCACGTGTTGTGTCAAAGAAGGGACAGATCCGCTGCCCTTGGCCTTTTTTGTCACCATGCAAAATGCCACTGTGCGTTATTCTCCGAAAGCCAAAAACTGCAAAGTATGGTAAATGGTAAATCTATATAGCGGCCTTTATCCAAGGCGCTTTACATAGATTGTGCGTTACATTCACCCAGCCATTCGCAACACACAGATTCATACACCGATTGCGACGGATTAAGCCATGCAAGGTATACCAACCAGCACATCGGGAGCAATTTGGGGTTCAGTGCCTTTGCCCAAGGACACTTCGACATGTAGACAGGAGGAGGAGGAGCCGGGATTCGAACCGCCGACCCATGGGATCATTGGACGACCTGCTCTACCTCTTGAGCCACAGTCGCCCACAGCACTCTCATTGCGATGATTTCCTGGTTTCAGTGAGACGCGTTTTGATGCATGTCGTGTGTTTCCAGTGTTCGCGCTAGATGGCGCTCTTCAGCTAACCTTTGTGTCAACGTTTCGGTCTTGCTGAAAACAGGAAATCATCGCAATACGAGTGCCGTGCAGGCCTGTGGCTGGGGTCACATGGGTTGCGTGAGTTGGTCAGCCCATTCTGAACGGGCACCCATTTTGGTGTCGGCATCATGTTATGCTTTAGCTATTTAAAAATAGCAGATCTACAAGCTCATATCGCGCCACCGAGTGGCGCGATACGAGCTTGTAGGTCTGCTATTTTTTGAAAAATCGAAGAACGGCTGACATTTTTTAGAATCTGATCTCGGGTCAGAATGGGTTCATCAGACCAGTGTGTGTCCACAGTGGAAACCTCGTATGAATCTGATCTCAGGTCAGAATGGGTTAGACATAGTCACAGTCCGACAGGCACTATAGTCCGACAACGCCGTCGCTCCCGACATGCGTGGCCGGTTAGCTGAAGCTACCTCTCCAACTATGGGGTCCAGCCACCATGGGGCACAGACACACAGAACATTACATACACAAGGACCGTTCTTATTGGATCGTGACTTTGACGTCCAAGGTGAGGTCACTGACCCCCAGGTATATAACAGGGGGCTCCACACTTTGTGACATTATGCGTTGTAGAACACACTCTATATCGGAGTTAGCGAGGGGACTAGTTAAAAACAGCTAGGTACTAAGCTAACGGTATAGAAGCCTATACCACATGCATGTTCCGCCTGAGCCCGGATTAACGCACGCCAAGCCTTTGAGACTCTCCCGACTGGCACCAAACCCCCTATAGGCCAGGCCCGAATGCCACCATTGCAGCAAGTTAAGATGGCGATGGAGTGAGGACAGCGTGTTCCCCTTCACCACAGGGATCCCTGACTGAGCCATCTCCCCACACAACACAACCAGGCACTTGATTGTGATGTTCGTTTAGCATAAAGCTAATTAAAAACTGTACAAGATTGGGAGTATAGCGATCTCTTTTGATGGCCGACAACACCATCAGATAGGATGTTTTCAGGGACACCACGCCGACTAACGAGCCTCGTCAGCCATTCTGAACGGGCACCCATTTTGGTGTTAGCATCATGTTATGCTTTAGCTATTGAAAAATAGCAGATCTACAAGCTCATATCGCGCCACCGAGTGGCGCAATACGAGCTTGTAGGTCTGCTATTTTTGAAAAATCGAAGAACGACTGACATTTTTAGAATCTGATCTCAGGTCAGAATGGGCTAAAGCACGTCTTTTGTCCTCACCAGTAGCCTCCACTGCACTAGCATGGCACAATGAGGCACAAGGCAGCATACTGAGGTTACTGAAGTAACCCAAAGTTACAACTATAACCCAGGGCCCGGTTAACACATTCTGACCTGAGATCAGATTCATACGAGGTTTCCGCCGGACACACACTGGTCTGACGAACCCATTCTGACCTGAGATCAGATTCTAAAAATGTCAGTCGCTCTTCGATTTTTCAAAAAATAGCAGACCTACAAGCTCGTATCGCGCCACTCGGTGGCGCGATATGAGCTTGTAGATCTGCTATTTTTAAATAGCTAAAGCATGACATGTTGCTGACACCAAAATGGGTGCCCGGTCAGAATGGGTTAAAAGTCACCCGTGGCTCCCCGACATGCGTGGCCGGTTATACACCGAACCGGTGGCTTGGTTAAAACTCACCCCGTTGCGCCCAAAACATCTGTGGCAGGTTAAAACTACTAACCTGTGGCAGGTTAAAACTATAACCCATGGCTCCCGACATGCATGGCATGTTAAAACTATAACCGTGTTAAAACATGCAAATAATTCGTAAGAAATTAACGCTTTCACGATTTTGCTAAAAAATATTCAAAAATAGCAGATGCACAAGCTTGCAAGCACAGCGTATATCTGCTATTTCCTCACCAGTTACGGTATGTTGCCGTTAAGACGTGATCCTAGGGGACCTGCCAGACAGTGTGTGTGTGTGTGTGTGTGTGTGGACTCACAAATGGTCATTTAGCATTCAGCTAGTCAGCACACACCATTAAATGCTGAGAGGGAGAACGGGGAAATAAACAAAAACTTTTTTGCCACGGGCAATTTCACATGCAGCACTCTCTGTGAAAGCAGAAGCAACTTGGAAATAATCATCTCCAAGCCCAAGATATACAGTAGGTAGGGTTGCCACCCGTCCCTTAAAATACAGAATCGTCCCTTATTTGAGAATTAAATGATGCGTCCCCGAGGCGGGAGCTCCTGCGCCACCAGAGGACCACACACCGTCCCGACAACGAGGAGCAGCCGGAGGCGGGCCGCCCCAGACAGCACCCCGCTTATAAGTGCAAAGCCTGCGGAGAAGAGTTTTCCATGAAGAAAGACATTCTGAAACACGTCCGGACGCACGCGAAGGAGTCATCACCATCGTCATCATCGTTGTGTTGTGGTCTGTGCGGCCATCAAACCGAGGACACGCACAGTCTCTCGGTCCACCTGCAGTCCCATATAGAGCTGAGCCACGTGTGTCACGTGTGTGGGAAGGGCTGCCCCTCTAACTCCGCTCTAGACATGCACATGAGAGTCCACACCGGTGAGAAACCGTTTAGCTGCGCAGAGTGCGGCAAGGATTTTCCACTCCAGTCATCTCTGAAGATGCACATGAGGATCCACACCGGCGAGCGGAAGTTCGCCTGCGACGTCTGTGGCAAGGCTTTCCTCCAGAAGCATGTCCGGGACAGACACCTGAAGTTCCACAACAAAGAGAGGACCTTCATGTGTCGGGTAATCGGCTGTGGTAAAGGTAAAGTTTGTTCCTTATTTTCCTAAATAGGCCCTACACGTCAACACTGAATTTAACAATAATGAACAAAACAAAACACAGGAAATATTAAAGTCAGCACAATTGTTCTAGCGGGAGGCACACACTACCTAAAGTAGCCTAAACCAGTGGTTCCCAAAGTGAGGTCCGGGGACCCCCAGGGGTCCTTGAGGGAGTTCCAGGGGGTCCCCAGCTAAATTATTGTTTGGAACCAAATGGACCCTTATGGGTCTGTAACTCTGAGAGTGTACAAATGGAACCAAATGGACCATCAGAGTTAAATTAACATTGATTTTACAATATGAATTGGGGGTCCCAGAGATAGAAATGCCATTAAATGGGGGTCTGTATACTAATGCATGTCAAACTGGTACTTGAAATTAAATGGGTTGAGAATCACTGTGTAAAAATCTTCTCTTATGGGGGTCGCTGGCATATATTTTATAATGGGCTGCTGATGTTGTTATGCTCATTTGGAAAACAAAATTCTACTTCAAAAGTTGTGGATAGCATACCATAAACAATAAGTTGAAGGGAAACTTCAACTTATTGCTTCAACTTATTGCTTCAACGTATTGCTTCAACGTATTGCTTCAACTTATTGCTTCAACTTATTGCTTCAACGTATTGCTTCAACGTATTGCTTCAACGTATTGCTTCAACGTATTGCTTCAACGTATTGCTTCAACTTATTGCTTCAACGTATTGCTTCAACTTATTGCTTCAACGTATTGCTTCAACGTATTGCTTCAACGTATTGCTTCAACGTATTGCTTCAACGTATTGCTTCAATTTATTGCTTCAACGTATTGCTTCAACGTATTGCTTCAACTTATTGCTTCAACGTATTGCTTCAACGTATTGCTTCAACTTATTGCTTCAACGTATTGCTTCAATTTATTGCTTCAACGTATTGCTTCAATTTATTGCTTCAACGTATTGCTTCAACGTATTGCTTCAATTTATTGCTTCAACGTATTGCTTCAACGTATTGCTTCAACTTATTGCTTCAACTTATTGCTTCAACGTATTGCTTCAACGTATTGCTTCAATTTATTGCTTCAACGTATTGCTTCAACGTATTGCTTCAATTTATTGCTTCAACTTATTGCTTCAACTTATTGCTTCAACGTATTGCTTCAACGTATTGCTTCAATTTATTGCTTCAACGTATTGCTTCAACGTATTGCTTCAATTTATTGCTTCAACGTATTGCTTCAACGTATTGCTTCAACTTATTGCTTCAACTTATTGCTTCAACGTATTGCTTCAACGTATTGCTTCAATTTATTGCTTCAACGTATTGCTTCAACGTATTGCTTCAATTTATTGCTTCAACTTATTGCTTCAACTTATTGCTTCAACGTATTGCTTCAACGTATTGCTTCAACTTATTGCTTCAACGTATTGCTTCAATTTATTGCTTCAACTTATTGCTTCAACGTATTGCTTCAACTTATTGCTTTAACGTATTGCTTCAACGTATTGCTTCAATTTATTGCTTCAACGTATTGCTTCAATTTATTGCTTCAACTTATTGCTTCAACTTATTGCTTCAACGTATTGCTTCAACTTATTGCTTCAACGTATTGCTTCAACGTATTGCTTCAACTTATTGCTTCAACTTATTGCTTCAACGTATTGCTTCAACGTATTGCTTCAACGTATTGCTTCAACGTATTGCTTCAACGTATTGCTTCAACTTATTGCTTCAACGTATTGCTTCAACTTATTGCTTCAACGTATTGCTTCAACGTATTGCTTCAACGTATTGCTTCAACGTATTGCTTCAACGTATTGCTTCAATTTATTGCTTCAACGTATTGCTTCAACGTATTGCTTCAACTTATTGCTTCAACGTATTGCTTCAACGTATTGCTTCAACTTATTGCTTCAACGTATTGCTTCAATTTATTGCTTCAACGTATTGCTTCAATTTATTGCTTCAACGTATTGCTTCAACGTATTGCTTCAATTTATTGCTTCAACGTATTGCTTCAACGTATTGCTTCAACTTATTGCTTCAACTTATTGCTTCAACGTATTGCTTCAACGTATTGCTTCAATTTATTGCTTCAACGTATTGCTTCAACGTATTGCTTCAATTTATTGCTTCAACTTATTGCTTCAACTTATTGCTTCAACGTATTGCTTCAACGTATTGCTTCAATTTATTGCTTCAACGTATTGCTTCAACGTATTGCTTCAATTTATTGCTTCAACGTATTGCTTCAACGTATTGCTTCAACTTATTGCTTCAACTTATTGCTTCAACGTATTGCTTCAACGTATTGCTTCAATTTATTGCTTCAACGTATTGCTTCAACGTATTGCTTCAATTTATTGCTTCAACTTATTGCTTCAACTTATTGCTTCAACGTATTGCTTCAACGTATTGCTTCAACTTATTGCTTCAACGTATTGCTTCAATTTATTGCTTCAACTTATTGCTTCAACGTATTGCTTCAACTTATTGCTTTAACGTATTGCTTCAACGTATTGCTTCAATTTATTGCTTCAACGTATTGCTTCAATTTATTGCTTCAACTTATTGCTTCAACTTATTGCTTCAACGTATTGCTTCAACTTATTGCTTCAACGTATTGCTTCAACTTATTGCTTCAACTTATTGCTTCAACGTATTGCTTCAATTTATTGCTTCAACTTATTGCTTCAACGTATTGCTTCAACTTATTGCTTCAACGTATTGCTTCAACGTATTGCTTCAATTTATTGCTTCAACTTATTGCTTCAACTTATTGCTTCAACGTATTGCTTCAACTTATTGCTTCAACGTATTGCTTCAACGTATTGCTTCAATTTATTGCTTCAACTTATTGCTTCAACGTATTGCTTCAACTTATTGCTTCAACGTATTGCTTCAACGTATTGCTTCAATTTATTGCTTCAACGTATTGCTTCAACTTATTGCTTCAACGTATTGCTTCAACGTATTGCTTCAACTTATTGCTTCAACGTATTGCTTCAACGTATTGCTTCAATTTATTGCTTCAACTTATTGCTTCAACTTATTGCTTCAACGTATTGCTTCAACGTATTGCTTCAACTTATTGCTTCAACTTATTGCTTCAACGTATTGCTTCAACGTATTGCTTCAACGTATTGCTTCAACTTATTGCTTCAACTTATTGCTTCAACGTATTGCTTCAACTTATTGCTTCAACGTATTGCTTCAACGTATTGCTTCAACGTATTGCTTCAACTTATTGCTTCAACGTATTGCTTCAACTTATTGCTTCAACGTATTGCTTCAACTTATTGCTTCAACGTATTGCTTCAACTTATTGCTTCAACGTATTGCTTCAACGTATTGCTTCAACTTATTGCTTCAACTTATTGCTTCAACTTATTGCCGGCCTTGCCGCACACGCCTGCAACGCAAGGCCGCGGCAGGCGTAAAGAGTGTCCCTTATTTCAAGACCTCAAAGGTGGCAACCCTAACATTAGGGTTGTTATTATTTAAAAAAAAAACGAAACCCGCGGTGCCACTTGCGCCTTTTTGACGCCTATCTTTGTATGTTCCTCCACGCCGATGACGCCTTTTTCTAAAAGAAAATTACAAAAACATTAGAAAAGTAAATCAGTTAAAAACTTAAAAAGGTGGGGATTTAACTAATTTGGTGCTTTGTGGCAGCTTTACAGTGTCACTTAACCCATTTTTACCTGAGATCAGATTCTAAACATGTCTTCTATACATCCTGACAGTTTTCTGAAAAAGCTATGTTTCTATGTCAGTGGTTCTTCGATTTTAAAAAAATAGCAGACTTATCTGCTATTTTTCAATAGCTAAAGCATAACATAATGCTACCACCAAAAGGGGTTTCCGCCCCAAAATGGGTTAAATGTTTTCAGTGGTTTGGTTTCATGTGGACACACATTTTATTGAGATTCCGTGTGTGTGTACGTACGGTAAAAGTCCTTGGTAACAAAATGTGACATGTTCTTGTCACCGGAGAGAAAGCCCATTCATTCAGACCAGCATAGAGAGATTTCCATAAAGCCTCATAGAAAGCTATTCATTATTATTCTTAGGACAGGAACCAAGCCACCCAGGCTGCACCATAGTGAATCATGACCATGAAGCATCTGTATAGCTCTGTCAAGTATTGCATCTGATGTGAAAGCACCTACGTATATATATATATATATATATATATATATATATATATATATATATATATATATACACACACACTGCAGCCATCTCTGGATCTTTTCAGTCATGTCCAAAAAAAATACAACATAATAAATAAAAAAGACATTCGCCATTTCAGGAGGGGAAAATATGGTCGCTATTCATAGCAGCCCCGAAAATGAAATGTATGGCTCTTTTTTTATCCCATTTTGGGCGGTGGTAACCCCTTTTGGTGTTAGCGTCATGTCATGCTTTAGCTATTTGAAAAATAGCAGATCTACAAGCTCATAGCGCGCCAACGAGTGGCGCGCTATGAGCTTGTAGGTCTGCTATTTTTTGAAAAATCGAAGAACGACTGACGAATATGGCTTTTTCAGAAAACTGTCGGGATGTAGAAGGCATTTTTAGAATCTGATCTCAGGTCAGAATGGATTATATGAAAGGACGCTGGGTAATGTAAGAGCTTGAGCGACAAGGCCTTTTACAAGGCTGTGCTGTCTCTACAGTAATTGGAGAGCTATAGTGAATTATGAGTGACAGCCCGCCACAGGAAGTGACAAGTCCCAAAGAGCAGCGTCCTTATACAGTAGGGCTGTAGTGGTTCCCAAAGTGGGGTCCGGGGACCCCCAGGGGTCCTTGAGGGAGTTCCAGGGGGGACGCGGCTAAATGATCATTTGGAACCAAAATGGACCCTTATGGGGTCTGTAACTCTGAGAGTTAAATTAACATTGATTGTATACAATATAAATTGGAAGTCCCAGAGATAGAAATGCCATTAAATGGGGGTCCTTGAAATTAAACTGGTTGAGAATCACTGCTAGAGCCGTAAAAATATTCTCTTATGGGGGTCTGTGGGATAATTAGTGTCAATTTGGGGGTACTTGACATGCATGGAAAAGTTTGGGAACCACTGCAGTAGGGCAACTGTTCCAATACACAAGAAGATTGTTGATGAAGATGTGTGAATCATTGAATGTGCATAGATTACATATTCGAGGCATTGAAATTAATTAATCAATATGATTTTAAAGGTATATTCAGTGATTTCACTCAAAAAACCTTAGGTTTCGTTTTTGGCTGTGGGACCCAGCCTTTCGTCCAATCAGGATAGAGAGTCAAAAACGAAACCTAAGGTTTTTTGACCCCCCCCAGGGGTTAACTGGGGACAGGGAGGAACTCCTTATATGGTCAGCACACTCTATAGTAGGGAGGATTATCACAACAAAACAAAAAAACAAGTGATATTTGAATTAAGTGAAATCACTGAATATACCTTTAATCGCATATCAATATTTGACCTGAGAAGCATTTCTTTCTTCAATTATAATGGGTTTTGATATACGAGTGAATTAATGAGTGAGTTTTTTTTTTTTAATATACATTTCCCATCCACTGGGCCAAGCAAAGCGGTCTGATTGACGTATTCTACCATTGTGTGCAGCACGGTACACCTGCATTCCCAGACCTGTTGCTTCAGCGCAACCCCACCCTTTAGGGTGTCTTACTGGCTTATTTTATATATATTTTTTACAATAATATAACAAATACACATGCAAAAAATTTGTTTAAAAAAAAGAAAGAAAAAAAAAACTCATGCATTGTGATAATGATGCAAAATTAAACTATATGTTACATAGTTCAATTTCCAATATTTGCCTGTGAGATGCAGTGGACTACAGTGGACTATTAATACCATAATTGTACTTACTGTAAGTACATCATTGGGGCAAATGAACCTAGTTTACAGGTAGAATTCCCCCTTCCTCCTCCCCCTCTCTCCGAGACAGGCGTGTAGTTGGAGCCAAGTTAACCCACAAGTGACAATTAAAAAAGCTAGCCATCCATTTAATGAAAGCAACCCGGTGTCCGAGTCTCTGACACCGCTCGATCGACGAGACGTCGTTCAAGACGTCTGTTAAATGGCTCATTCACTCGTTTGAGACCTTCTGCCCGCAACGCACGCAATCCGCTTGTGTGATTGCGTGATTTGCGCGGTACTAATCGGCTCATTAAGCCAGTGACACGGCAATGAGGAGGGAGCGTGACAACATTGATAGGATTACTCTGATTAATTGATTTTATACTTAAGTAATAGTATAGCGATGATGAACTCTGCCAAGGAGACGGGGTCTGGCTCCACCCCTAGCAGCCACTGTGGTGAAACCACAATGGTATTGTTTACCGTTGTTGTTTGGGATACTTGTTGGAACAGATGGAGGAGATGTCTATGCCAAAGCCAACCGGCCCTGACGCAGCCTTGAGGCCCCTGGCGCAGCTCTGAGGCCCGTGACTCAGCTCTGAGGCCCCTGGTGCAGCTCTGAGGCCCGTGACGCAGCTCTGAGGCCCGTGACTCAGCTCTGAGGCCCCTGGCGCAGCTCTGAGGCCCGTGACTCAGCTCTGAGGCCCCTGACGCAGCTCTGAGGGCCCTGATGCAGCTCTGAGGGCCCGTGACTCAGCTCTGAGGCCCGTGACTCAGCTCTGAGGCCCCTGACGCAGCTCTGAGGCCCCTGACGCAGCTCTGAGGCCCCTGACGCAGCTCTGAGGCCCCTGACGCAGCTCTGAGGCCCCTGACTCAGCTCTGAGGCCCCTGACTCAGCTCTGAGGCCCCTGACTCAGCTCTGAGGCCCCTGACACAGCCTGAGGCCCCTGACACAGCCTGAGGCCCCTGACACAGATCTAAAGCCCCTGATGCAGCTCTTATGTATTACTATAAATCTTATTACTAATTCATAGGACAAAATACTGGCTCCCGGTGTGTAGAGACCTTTAGAATTAAAGCTACACTGTGTCACTTTTTCAATAAAACTAAAGTTCAGTTTGATATAATTATTGACTGGCAAAGGTTTCACAACACCCACTCCATGAAGTTCAGCCACATAAAGTCTTTTTTAAATAAATATGTTCTATTGAAAGTGGATTAAGGTTGGGCGATATGCCAATTTTTTTCAACCGCCCATCGTCTGACAAATATTCGCCGATTGACGATGTATTCGTGTCATAAAAGTAAAGTGAGAACAGCTCACTGCAGGTCGCAAAAAAGCCAGATCTACAAGCTCTCAAGGCGCTGCGTCCTGCCTGTTTTTGCAGCTCCGTTCGCTAGGCGTTGAGAGCTTGTAGATCAGTCTGTTTCTGCTGCGCAGCCAGGGTAACTTGCTCCCTTGCCTCCCCGCACCGGCGGTCCGTCGGAGGCTCGGAGCGGAGCAGCGGAGCCCACAAGCTGCTGCGGCCGGGCTGCTGGCTGCTGCTGATCTACAAGCTCTCAAGGCATCGCGTCCTGCCCGTTTTTGCAGTGCCGTTCGCTACGCGTTGAGAGCTTGTAGATCTGTCTATTTTTGCAGCGTTGTCAATAAAAATAACTTAGATTACAGGCGGATATGAAGTTCAATCAGTGGGTTGCAGCACCAGTAGGGGCTACACGCTAAGCTAACGCTAAGCTAACTTATGATCCCCGAGCCTATACACTTACACTAGTAGACAGTTTTTTTATTTCACGCACAGACATGACTTACGTTCTAAGTTTGTATGTTCACACTTCGCAGCAGGGTTTCAGTGACAACATATTTCCCTGCCTGACACACACACACACACACACACACACACACACACACACACACACACACACACACACACACACACGTGCATTTTAGATTGGGCCATTTGACGCAAACTCTTTCGCTTTCAGGAAGAAACCAAAAATACACAGCATCTATAAAGTAATGCTATACAGTAACTCCATACAAAACAGAAAAAGTACAAAAATCATGGCACTCAATTTTTTACTTTAGCTGAAGATTTGCCAAATACAAGCTCACAATGCTTTTGGACATTAAAGGTATAGAATGGACAAAAGGAGTGGCCCTGAGGGATGAAAGTCAACAAATGAAATAGTGTTTAAGGGCCACCCATTTTCATGATGAAATATGACTTCAAATAGGTTTACTCTGCGACAGCGGAATGGCCCTGACTGCAACACGTTCCCAAACTAAAGGCTGAGGCCTAGAGGAACAATTTATGTTTGTTGAAAAATGACAATGGTTTGGTTTACAGTCGGTATATATTTTCTTTTTTTTTTATCCCTGACAGCTCCAAGATGTATGTCGTATAGCTACAGTTATTGGCAAAACAAGATATACTTCCTTCAGTTTGACTGTGTTCAGTATTCTGGGGAGCGACGGCCGGCATGCTGTGTGATTTGTGTCGATCACAATTGCTTCTCGGCCGCTGCCATTGTCTTTCAGAAAGGTTTCACGACGCTTGTTGTATGAAAGATTAATGTGCACATCACATCAGTATATTAAAGGGATCGGTCATGCAGTCAATCTTTTAATAGAGTATATTGCTTCATTTCTGTGCTTTGAAAAACGATGACATTTTCTTAACCACTTAAGCCCCATACTTCTTCGTCCGACAAATAGTTTAAATAGCCAATCTACAGGCTCTATATGGTTATATAATTCGGTGTTGTTGACGCCAATGCATTTGTACTTTTTACTCAAGTAAATTCTGAATACCGGGACTTTGAAACAGACTACATCTACAATAGGGTATTGATACTTTTACTTAATGTAAAAACATGCGACTACTTCTTTCTTCCACTGCTTGAAATGCAGTACTCGTCCCGGTCCGGAGCTTCAGAAACACCCCTTACATGAAATGAAATCATGCCTTCCTCAGATCAGCCCAGCTAGGAGCCAGTCATCCTCACAATGCCAGCATAAAACCTTCATGAGGCTTTTCTGCCTGACATTTTCTTCGTCCTTTTTGCCTTTTCTTTGACAGCCAACATGGCTCATAAGGTAACATGCACTGTAGAGTGGAGAAAGTATACTTTCTGGATTAGGGTTCTTGTCTTAAAAAGTTGCCTTCTTAGCAAACGTTGGCACTCTCCACCTTTGAAGGCATATTGCGAGCACAGAGGGAGCTATACTTGAATATAAAGTCAAGAAGACTTTCATAGGGGTCAAAGCGAAAGCCTTTTATGAGGTGCCAGGCAGCCTTTCTGCTGTGCGTGTCTATGCGAAAGACGAGTCTTTCCAGTGCAGAGCATCACACCTCAGTGCTGGGTTCTTGTTCTCTTTTTGACAGAGTGCCCCGGAGCGCCTCAAGCAGAAAAGTGTTTCAACTTTTGAAGAAGAGGCACGCTCTGCTCCAATGTCACATTTAACCCATTTAGACCTGACATCGAAATAAAAAAAGCCTTCTAAATCCTGACAGTTTTCTGAAATACCTATGTTTCTAGGCCTATATCACTCAATATTTCATGTCAAGGACCCCAAAAATGATCTGTATTTGGCCACCGAGACCCCCATCTGGAAATATGTTGTTCCAGGGACCTCTCCAGAAGCAAAGATTTGAGTTAAAAACATTTTCACGATTTTTCAAAAATAGCAGACCTACAAGCTCGTAGCGCGCCACTCGGTGGTGCGCTATGAGCTTGTAGATCTGCTATTTTTCAATAGGTAAAGCATAACATGATGCCAACACCAAAATGGATGCCCGGTCAGAATGGGTTAACCACTTCATTCCCAGTGTATTCTGGGAAGGGGAACATTCATTGTCAAGGAATAAAACAGGGCTTACTTACTTACTTATTGGACTGTAATTATGACGCATAAGAATGATAACGTGCATAACAAATTTCATTTATGATGCCGACTTTACGTTGTCACGAGTGCTACAGGGTTAAAACATGGCAAAAACAAATAAAAACAGGATAAAGTTAAAGGTATATTCAGTGATTTCACTTAATTCAAATATTTTTTTGTTTTGTTGTGATAATCCTCTCTACTATAGAGTGTGCTGACCATATAAGGAGGTCCTCCCTGTCCCCAGTTAACCCCTGGGGGTCAAAAAACCTTAGGTTTCGTTTTTAGCTCTCTATCCTGATTGGATGAAAGGCTTAGGTCCCAGCCAAAAACGAAAACTAAGGTTTTTTGAGTGAAATCACTGAATATACCTTTAAAACTAGAAAGAGATACATATTGAGAATGCCTTGTTAAAAAGTTAGGTTTTTAGTCCATTTTTATAAGCATCAGGATAGCACATCTACAACCTGTGAGCTTATATATATATGCCATTTCTGAAAAAACTAAGAAATAAAAAACATTTAGTAACTAAAGCTGTCATCTACTGTAATTTCAGTGGAGTCAAAAGTACAATATTTGCGATTCGAGATGTAGTGGAGTAGAAGTATACAAAGAATCCAGAAACTGAAATAAAGTACCTTGAACATGTTAAGTACAGTACTTAAGAATTCAATGTACGTAGTTACGTTGTGCCACTGGTAATCAGAATCTATTATAGAGTAGACGCCCCCATAGGCCCATGCATGTCTTCTCATAACCCATTCTGACCTGAGATCAGATTCATACGAGGTTTCCACTGGACACACACTGGTCTGATGAACCCATTCTGACCTGAGATCAGATTCTAAAAAAATCCAGTCGTTCTTCGATTTTTCAAAAATAGCAGACCTACAAGCTCGTATCGCGCCACTCGGTGGCGCGCTATGAGCTTGTAGATCTGCGATTTTTCAATAGCTAAAGCATAACATGATGCCAACACCTAAATGGGTTCCCGTTCAGAAAGGGATAATCTCAAGCTATCCCAAAACAATTATCAGACTTGATAGTTGTAATTGCATATTGCCCCCGAGAGGGAAAGACGGGGGGGGAGAGAGGCAAGGCTTTATATTAATGAATTTATATCAATTAAAATGTTATCCAATTCTTACTACATCACTATAGTGTGTTCATGTTAAACTTCAGGGGAAATTTGTTTTCAAGAAGCTTCCCAATGGAAACCTCGACAAGACCAAAGGCGGTTTGCACCCTGTGCAAAGCAGAAATGGCTCACTGTAGGAGTTCTTCAAGTCTGAAGTATCACCTATAACGCACATTAAGCATCCCTTTGCGTTGGTTGATGTTAGCGAAGCGGGCCAAGCACTAATATGGCCCCGGGGGAAAAGTGTTCGTCAAACTACAATGTTGGAGTGCAACCGCGGCAAGCACGCGTCAGCCCAACTCTATCGGCTCATGCTAACTCCTATAGCTCAGTGGATTGCCATCAACTGCCGGTCTATCAATGTGGTTGAAGATGATGGGCTCGAGCTTCTTCTCCAGGCGGCCACAGGCGACCCATCTTATACAAACTACCTGCGAGACGAACTATCACAAGGAGAATCCATGACCAGTACGCCGCAGAGAAAGCTTGCGAAAGATGAAAAGTTGGCCGGGGCGGCGTGTGTATAGCACTGACTGGGGACCATTGGGACATCCGTCAAAAACGACAACTACCATGGCGTTACTGTACACCTCATCGATGTCAGCTGGCGACTTCACTCGTTCGCCTTAGGTATGTCATTTAAATTCATTTACCACGGTGAAGCTGGTCTCGGGCTGGATACCCAGCCATCCTGGCTTGAATATCCAACCTGAAACCAACCCCACCGCGGCATGCAATATCGCTAATTCAGCCTAACATTTACACCGCTTTAGCTAACGTTATCAGGGATCGATTGATTTATTTTACCACCAGCCGACATTATACGTTTGCTAGCTGACCCCAACAACGCCAGCCTGCTAATTGTACTGTAAGTTGCCTATGTGACTAGCAAAATTACTTAATTACTTAATTACTAAAATCTACTTTGTCTGTCCTAACGTCAGGTGTAATTAACCCATTCTGAACGGGAACCCATTTTGGTGTTAGCATCATGTCGTGCTTTACCTATTGAAAAATAGCAGATCTACAAGCTCATATCGCGCCACCGAGTGGCGCGATACAAGCTTGTAGGTCTGCTATTTTCTTTTTAATCGAAGAACGACTGACATTTTTAGAATCTGATCTCAGGTCAGAATGGGTTCATCAGACCAGTGTGTGTCCGGTGGAAACCTCGTGTGAATCTGATCTCAGGTCAGAATGGGTTAAAACAGAGGAGCGTCACTTTGCAGAAGCGTGTGCCTGGCAGTTTCTCGACGTCGCTAATCAGTGGGGCATAGCTGACAAAACCACCACCATTTGGAACAGACAGCGCTCCCAACATGATAGCAGCAGGGGGGACTATTGCCATTTGAGCACTTGCCCTGCGTTGCTCGTCTTGTACAGAGGGCCGCTGTAATGTCACTTCGGGATGGTGTGTCAAAAGTGTCGAAAAGTGGTCGGACATTTCCAAACACAGTCCGGCTAACTCAGACTGAAGCTGAATGGCCGGCAAGCATCCATCCATTGAACAAGACCAGGAGTCGCTCGTGCAAGACGTTCCAACACGCTGGAATTCAACCCTATAGCGACGGTCGAGCGTTTGAGGCGCAACAGAGACGCAGTGCACGCTGCAACGCTGGCTCGGCAGACCCACAAGCAGGCCCAGCTCCCAACACATGCTGAATATGAGAAGTTGGCAAAGCTGGAGAAACTGCTGGAGCCATGCAAGTAAGTGTGTGTTGTGTTTGTGCTCTGTGTGTGTGTGTGTGTGTGTGTGTGTGTGTGTGGCTGGCTGTGTGGCTGTGCTGTGCTGTGTGCACTGCTCTGTGTGTGTGTGTGTGTGTGTGTGTGTGTGTGTGTGTGTGTGTGTGTGGCTAATAAACAACACAACGGAACGAAATAATTCATGGAATGGACTAGTTTGCCCATAACAAGGTCAGAAAACAACCCAAACCTCTAAAAGAAAGTGGTCATACCCTTTACGTACCTTGGCGTCTGGCTGGATGATAAATTGTCATTTAACTCATTTTTCTGCGAAGGATGACTTTGCAGGACAAGGAATGCTCCATCCTTACTTTGTCCTATGTTGGATCAGAAACCAAGTCCCTATCAGACCCGCTCCAGTGAGATTCCATTAGCCCATTCTGACCTGAGATCAGATTCATACGAGTTTTCCACTGGACACACACTGGTCTGATTAACCCATTCTGACCTGAGATCAGATTCTAAAAATGTCAGTCGTTCTTCGATTTTTCAAAAAATAGCAGACCTACAAGCTCGTATCGCGCCACTCGGTGGCGCGATATGAGCTTGTAGGTCTGCTATTTTTCAATAGCTAAAGCATGACATAATGCTGACACCAAAATGGGTGCCCGGTCAGAATGGGTTAAAAATAAGATCAGTGCCTTGGACCTTGGGTCAATTCACGGAAATGATTTCCAGCACTTTTTGTTCAAGATTGTAACGCTTTTAATTCATTTTCGGAATATCCGTTTTTAGTTATTTGAATATTTTGTTACGTTTTTTGAATAGTTTCTGTATTCTGATTCATATATTAATTTAAAATTAATATATGTATATGTATGTATGTATATTCTTGTTGATTTTGTGTTCTGAATCTCGGCTACATTGAAAATGAGGGCCTGCCCCTTAACCCATTCTGATCGGGCACCCATTTTGGTGTTGGCATCATGTTATGCTTTAGCTATTTAAAAATAGCAGATCTCCAAGCTCATATCGCGCCACCGAGTGGCGCGATACGAGCTTGTAGGTCTGCTATTTTTGAAAAATCGAAGAGCGACTGACATTTTTAGAATCTGATCTCAGGTCAGAATGGGTTAATCAGACCAGTGTGTGTCCGGCGGAAACATCGTTATGAATCTGATCTCAGGTCAGAATGGGTTAACTGTACTCAGAGTTGAAATAAAGGTTATAATGGTGATGATGATAACAGAAAGACGGCACCCCGTCCTCCTCTTAGCACACCGCCAACTCTTAATCAAAGCATCCTCCAGCGCGGCCGCACAGGCATCGACCTCGTTTCGCAGTAATGTCCTCCAATAGCCATTAAGACAAAGGCCCCTATAGCAGCGCTGCCTTTCAATCCAATGTTTCATTAACGAGACAAACAGTGGTGGGAGTATTGCCATTTTCACTTAATCGGAAAGAAGTACCGCAGCCTCTGACTTGAAGTGGAGAAGAAGCACGTACTGTCTGAAGTAGAAATACTCAAGTAGTAAGTCCATCTCAAAATTCCCCACGCAGCAGCTGCACTGCATTTCAGTTCAATGATTCATTAATTAAACAAAAGATCATTTCTCTGTTGTGTGTGAAACTCACTCAATGTGTGAAACTTGTATTGATTGTGAGTGGCCGCAATTAAAGGTAAGGACTAAAGTGGGTGAGTGTGTGTGTGTGTGTGTGTGTGTGTGTGTGTGTGTGTGTGTGTGCAAGGTCCACATCTCAAGCACAGTTGTCTACTGTGACTAATGAGTTTAGTTAAAATACTCAGCACGCACACGCACACATGCACGCACACACACATGCCATTTTTTACAAGGACAAGCTTCGACCCAAGTCTTGTGGCTTGGGTGGAATGGACTAATCAAAGGATGGGTATTCAATAGCGGTGGTGGGGAAAAAGTAAGTCTATTTACTGCAATGGAGAAACACGGTGGGGGCTCCTCACTGTGAGTAGTAGTGAGTAAGTACTGACCTGAGATCAGATTCATACGAGGTTTCCGCCGGACACACACTGGTCTGATAAACCCATTCTGACCTGAGATCAGATTCTAAAAAAATTCAGTCGTTCTTCGATTTAAAAAAAATAGCAGACCTACAAGCTCGTAGCGCGCCACTCGGTTGCGCGCTATGAGCTTGTAGATCTGCTTTTTGTCAATGGCTAAAGCATAACATGATGCTAACACCAAAATGGGTGCCCGTTCAGAATGGGTTAAAACATTTTGAAATAGTTCAACTAGCTGTAGCGATATATATTAGCGATATTAGCGTGAACATGTCCTTTCCTCCTCAAAGCTTCCTTGGACTACATGTTGTCTCAGTAAGACAGCCCTCCCCCCTATCCGCAAGGAGGAGCAGTGCACCAAAGCATCATGGGAATTGTAGTCCAGGATGTAAGTGAGCAACAGTGTCCATGACAGAGACACTGGGCTCACTGTTAAAATCTAAACGATCTAAAGCCACATATTAACACACATAAAGACCCCCCAGGAAAGTGTTCTAAAGCTTCTAAACGTCATTAACATAATTATATTGTTTTTGCAAAAAAATAATGAAGTTTCACTTTTACATTGAAAACTAAACATTAAAAAAAACCTGCATAACAACAAGTCAATACTCAATATCACTCACGATATACAGTATCAACGATATATCGATATATTGTGTATATCATATATATATATCATATTGCGATACCAGCGTTATCTTTATGCAATACTGATATTGCACATGTTCATACCTCAATAATGATATAACAATATATTGTGTAGCCTTAATGTGCAATATCCAGGCAGGCAGGCACTAGTGAATTGTATTGTGTGCAATATCCAGGAACTATTGTATTGTATTGTATTGTGTGCAATATCCAGGAACTATTGTATTGTATTGTATTGTGTGCAATATCCAGGAACTATTGTATTGTATTGTATTGTGTGCAATATCCAGGAACTATTGTATTGTATTGTGTGCAATATCCAGGAACTATTGTATTGTATTGTGTGCAATATCCAGGAACTATTGTATTGTATTGTATTGTGTGCAATATCCAGGAACTATTGTATTGTATTGTATTGTGTGCAATATCCAGGAACTATTGTATTGTATTGTATTGTATTGTGTGCAATATCCAGGAACTATTGTATTGTATTGTGTGCAATATCCAGGAACTATTGTATTGTGTGCAATATCCAGGAACTATTGTATTGTATTGTGTGCAATATCCAGGAACTATTGTATTGTATTGTATTGTATTGTGTGCAATATCCAGGAACTATTGTATTGTATTGTGTGCAATATCCAGGAACTATTGTATTGTATTGTGTGCAATATCCAGGAACTATTGTATTGTATTGTGTGCAATATCCAGGAACTATTGTATTGTATTGTTTATATTGTGTGCAATATCCAGGAACTATTGTATTGTGTGCAATATCCAGGAACTATTGTATTGTATTGTTTATATTGTGTGCAATATCCAGGAACTATTGTATTGTATTGTGTGCAATATCCAGGAACTATTGTATTGTATTGTTTATATTGTGTGCAATATCCAGGAACTATTGTATTGTATTGTGTGCAATATCCAGGAACTATTGTATTGTATTGTGTGCAATATCCAGGAACTATTGTATTGTATTGTGTGCAATATCCAGGAACTATTGTATTGTATTGTGTGCAATATCCAGGAACTATTGTATTGTATTGTGTGCAATATCCAGGAACTATTGCGGCCAAAATGACCAAAAAAGCTCCGACTACAGTTTGTAGAGAACTAACACACAGGGACCCGTCTTCCCCCTCAGCCGTTTGCTTTAATGAAACATGACCGGGCACCCATTTTGGTGTTAGCATCATGTTATGCTTTAGCTATTGAAAAATAGCAGATCTACAAGCTCATATCGCGCCACCGAGTGGCGCGATACGAGCTTGTAGATCTGCTATTTTTGAAAAATCGAAGAGCGACTGACATTTTTTTAATCTGATCTCAGGTCAGAATGGGTTCATCAGGACCAGTGTGTGTCCGGCAGAAACCTAGTATGAATCTGATCTCAGGTCAGAATGGGTTAATGAAACATGACACCGAACTGCTCCGTCCTGGACGCGGCCCACGCGGATCTTTGGAATGCCCAAACATCACTGTCGCCTGGAGGAAACGAGCTCTTTCTTGTTAGTGCTTTTCATCGGTTAAATATTTATAAACACCTAACCACTTTCAGCGTCACGTTCGGGTTTCAGGAAGGGCAAAAAGTATAGCCACGCTACAGGACAAGCTCAGGGTGAGCAGGCCGGGGGTGCCAGCAGGATAGTTGTTATACGCTTATCGCAATACTATACAGTATCAGTATGTTTGGCCAAATTTGACTGAGGGACTACCATTGCATTTTGCAAAAAAACAAACATTAAACCAGGAAAAATAAAAAAGAGCGCTGCGGCTAGTATACAGAACGCTCCACAGATGTACTTCAAACGTAACAGAAAGAGAGTTGGGGGGGGGGGGGGGGGGGGAGAGAGAGACACAGACACACAGACACATGCAGAGAGAGAGAGAGAGAGAGAGAGAGAGAGAGAGAGAGAGAGAGAGAGAGAGAGAGAGACTGGTTCAGGTGCAAGACATACAATTTCAACAGCTACAACGCACACAATCGATTATTATCAATACCCAGAATCATAACAATGCAAGTAAGACCTAGCTTATACAACACGGTGTGCTGAATGGAGGCATGCACGCATGCAGTGTCATTCAGACACACACACACACGCACAGCGGCACATTGCTAAGCAACAAGCTGACACAGCGAGGCTCCGACTAATTTGCCGGCTGTAAAAAACAACTATAAGGAGACGTGGAAGCGGCGGGGAGGCGGGACATCTGCTCGACGTTCGCGGCGGCTTTTCAGAACTTCCTGTCGGGGTGGGGGGCATTTTTTCAAATGATTGCGTGAGCCAACAAGTCTGTCTCAGGGGGGAATAGCTCATTAACCCATTCTGACCCGAGATCAGATTCATACGAGGTTTCCACTAGGACACACACTGGTCTGATGAACCCATTCTGACCTGAGATCAGATTCTAAAAATGTCAGTCGTTCTTCGATTTAAAAAAAAATAGCAGACCAACATGCTCGTAGCGCGCCACTCGGTTTAGCTATTTTTCAATAGCTAAAGCCTAACATGATGCTAACATGGTTCCCGTTCAGAATGGGTTAATATCCGACAAGACTCTCCTTAATTCCTCATTAACATGGTACATGGATCGTGTGCGCACGTGTGTGTGCGCACATGTGTGTGTGTGTGTGTGCGACACGCACGTTACACACATTGTACGAGAGTGGAACAGCTGCGCTTGTAATTAAATTGGGTGTCGGCACAAATGCTGTTGTCAAGAGTTTTCCATTTTTTAACTTTTCTTTTTAAATTTACATCCCTTTCATTCCAGCACGCCTGTGCTCCTCTTAGCCAATTCTCATTTAAAATGCCTGTCTTCTTAACATGAGCCAGAGACACAGCTTTATGAACCACTGCCACAGACGCACACACTCACGCACGCACGCACGCACGCACGCACGCACGCACGCACGCACGCACGCACACACGCACACACGCACACACGCACACACACACACACACACACACACACACACACACACACACACACACACACACACACACACACACACACACACACACACACACACACACACACACACACACACACACACACACACACACACACACAGGTGTTTGTATTATTTACATTTTTTAGGACAGTGATTTTAAGAACGCTGTATCCTATGGCCAATCTCAAGCCTAACGCTGAAACAAAAACCTGCCAATCTACAAGCTCACAGCGCTATGTGAGCTTGTAGACAAGGCCTCAGACAAGGCCTCAAGGCTATGGCAGGCCAGTCTGAGAGAGGCATCTCAGAGGCAGGACAGGTTACAGGAGGAAAGGAGGCACTGGAGAAACTCAGACAGTTACTTTAAGCCCTTATGTTATTATCAGGGTGCAATTAAAAAAAAGAGACGTTTCGATATATCAGTCACATCTTCGTCTTCGTTATAGCTTCCATGGAGCTAAAAAAAAAAGGGCCCCTTTTGAGGGCAACGTGCCCCCAAAGTGCCCATATGATAGATCCAGCTTTTTGCATCAGCCTTTTTGTTAAATTTTTTCCCTAAAAGGATGCATCACTTTTCAGATAATGGACCCTCTCCATTTGTGTATTTGATCAAATCGAGCAAACTCTCAGCTTCAACTTTGCGTGCATTCTTTAACCTGGAGTTACAGGAGAGGAAAATCAAAAATATCGGGAGTTGGAACCCGAGACCTTGACTATAGCCCCATATTTACCCGGCTGAGAGCATATTCATGAGGTGGACAGCCACCAGCGGAGAAGGATTGGGGCTATACTGGAAATGGACACCCAAAATATTCCACCGTGATGCCAGCAGAGTTGGCCGAGCAGGTGTCAAACAGCTTCAGAAGCCGCCAGCCGCCAGTCGCCAAGCTACAATCCACACAACAAATAAACCTTATTGTGAAAGCCATTCTAAAATGAAGAGAACCGTGTGGAATGATAGCATGATTTATTATCGGTCTCATTTTCTAACTGAACAGAGCAGGAGATTATAGCCAAGACAGGGAGATTAAAAAACAAAAACAGAAAATAAATAAAAACCTGCTTTAGGGCTTGGTTGGTTCCATGCCATGTTTCACATAGTGAACTGCTGCAGGGTCTCATTCAGTGTTGTTGTTTTTTTTACAGCAAATCTAGTTTCATAGTCATACCGGTGTAGTCTTTGAATACAATTCCTTTTAGTCATATTTCAGTCATCAGAAATGTTTCAGTATTGGTCTAGTTTTAGTTGACAAAAAAAAAATCGACTAATTCTACAGTTTATTGCGAACGCAATGAGCACTAACTATGAGACCCTGCAGATCATGTCTGTGTGTCTGTGTGTGTGTCTGTCTGTCTGTCTGTCCCGCTGTTACACCACCCGCCCGCCACCAGAGGGCGCAGCTGTATCACACAAAACACACACACGCACGCACGCACTCACACACACACACACACACACAACTTAACTTAAAAAAACTTAACTTAAAGAAAAAACTTAACTTAAAAAAAACTTTAAAAACACTTAACTTCAAAAAACGTAACTTAAAAATAAAATCTTAAAAAACACAAAAAAACTTAACTTTAAAAAAAAAACTTTAAAAACACTTAACTTCAAAAAACTTAACTTAAAAATAAAATCTTAAAAAAACACAAAAGAGAGAACTTTAAAAAGAAAACCTTAAAAAAGTATGTAATTTATTCTACCGTAATTTCCGGACTATAAGCCGCACCTGAATATAAGCCGCACCAGCCAAATTTAGGGAAAATCCCATATACAAGCCGCACCGGACTATAAGCCGCACCGGACTATAAGCCGCAGCTACGTTAGCTCAGAGCCTGAGATGGCTCTGCGTTAGCTGTAAAAATCCATAGATTAGCCGCACCGTTGTATAAGCCGCAGGGTTCAAATCATGGGTAAAAAGCCGCGGCTTATAGTCCGGAAATTACGGTAATTGTTGTTATTGCCATTTACGAGCTGCGTTCGCTTCCCGCGTTTGCGCGTCTTACTTGTTGTACACTGCATGCTAAAGCTCACAACAGGCCAACCAAACATAACATGACCTGTCTTTTTCTACTATTTTTGAGTGACGCAATTTTTGAGTGACGCAACCACTCCAAGGAACAGCAATGTCCGTGTTCACCTATGTATGTGTCCGCCTATATGTATGTGACGTTAATGAGCAAGAGTATGACTATTAGTACCAGTAGGGGGCGCCGTTGTGCCAGAAACAGAGAGAGAGATAGTGCTGTACTGTTGCCTGCTAATGAGAGAGAGAGAGAGAGAGAGGAGGGGGGGGGGGGGGGGGGGGGAGAGAGGGGGGAGTTGCAACACTCAGTGTGATTCATTTCTACTTGCAAAAAATAGATTTCAACCTTACTACTACTTTGTACTACTAGGACTAAGACTAAAAAATATGTTAAAATAAATAAATAAATA
Organism: Protomyctophum parallelum; assembly: GCF_964188405.1. NCBI lineage: Eukaryota > Metazoa > Chordata > Actinopteri > Myctophiformes > Myctophidae > Protomyctophum > Protomyctophum parallelum. The sequence continues at coordinate 11,337,286 of NC_139716.1, read as the reverse complement.
AAGTTTGATGAAAAATGTATAATAATTATATAATAATGATATAATAATATAATAAATTAATAATTTACATTTTGGGGATATCTTTCACAATAATGAATAAAACATGTTCTAGACATTCTAATGATCACAAAACATCATATATTACAATTATTTTACCTACTTTCATTAGGGTAAAGGTCAAAAGTCTTTTGTGTCTATTTGTGTGAATTTCAGCCTCTGTGGGGGGTATTTATATGCAAACATCATGACCAATGGCATTGAGATGGCATTGCAATGAACATCACTGATGACGTTTAGGTAAAAAAAAAAAAAAAGAATAGTAATTAAATAAAATAAAATTGTTAGTTTAGACAGTTTTTGGTTTAGACTAGTCATTGGTTAGACCAGTCATTAGTCCTACATCTACAACCTATCTCAAACCCTCACCCTAAACCTAACCTCCCACGAGGCAGCACACCTAAACCTAACCGTAACCCATGTCTAACCAATGCTATGTCTAACCAAAGTATGCCTCCCAAAAAGCAACGCTGGGTCTTAGAGGGTCAAGGAAGATTCTAAAACACAAAGGCCTCTCTCTCTCTCTCTCTCAGCATGAATGACTGCTCTCTCTCCCGCTGTGTTGTGGACTATCTGGCCATGCAAGACAAGAGGCGGCATAGCCAGGGAGACAGAGGGATATGGGGCGGCTGGCTGCCATGCCTTCCTCACCTCCCCCCCGGTCCGTCCGTATAATATACTTATGGCTGGTGGGGAGCAGGTGACAGAGGACGGGGGTCCGACCGACCGTCATGACTCCACAGCTGGCTGCCATGCCTTCCTCACCTCCCCCCGGTCCGTCCGTATATACTTATGGCTGGTGGGGAGCAGGTGACAGAGGACGGGGGTCTGACTCACTCCGACCGTCACGGCTCCACATGAGGCTGCCAGAACACACCAACAACAACCCACGGCCGTCTGCGCCGTATCTCCACTCTGCAAGGTTCTTTAGAGTGATGAGGGCCATTTCACAGCCCTCCTCCTGTCTCTGTGTGTGTGCGCGTGTGTGTGTGTGTGTGTGTGTGTGTGTGTGTGTGTGTGTGTGTGTGTGCGTCCTGTGAGAGTCTACTATAGACAGTATACCGTCTCTTTCACTTTGTGTGCGGTGGTCTTGACGATGCACATATTTCTAGTTCGCACTACCGGGCGCAACCCATTCTGACCTGAGATCAGATTCATATGAGGTTTCCACTGGACACACACTGGTCTGACGAACCCATTCTGACCTGAGATCAGATTCTAAAAATGTCAGTCGCTCTTCGATTTTTCAAAAATAGCAGACCTACAAGCTCGTATCGCGCCACTCGGTGGCGCGATATGAGCTTGTAGATCTGCTATTTTTCAATAGCTAAAGCATAACATGATGCTGACACCAAAATGGGTGCCCGTTCAGAATGGGTTAAAGCATTATGTTATACTTTAGCTATTGAAAAATAGCAGATCTACAAGCTCATAGCGCGGCACGAGCTTGTAGGTCTGCTATTTTTGGATAATTCATGAAAGGGTGGCGCAAATCTTTGAACAAATTCTTTCAGAGTGAACGTTTTTTTAACTCAAATCTTTGCTTCTGGGGATAGGTCCCTGGAACAACATATTTTCAGATGGGAGTCGGCGGCCAATTACATATATATATATATATATATATATATTTTTTTTAATGGAAATGTTTGAGAACCGCTGGCCCAGAAACTGTCATGATTTAGAAGACACTTTGTAGAATCGGTCTCTGTCGAGATGGGTTAATAACTTTATGTATCGTTGTTGTCGGGCAGGAACGTGGAGATCACTTTCATTAAACGTCCCACATACAATCAAAGTGTGGATGTACAGTAATCATTCAGTAGCCTAATGAAAGCCCGTCCACACAAATGACATAGCTGTGGGATGTAATTAAACATAATCAACGGGTGTGCGTTCGCCATGAAAGATAAGTGCATGGCTGAATGGTATAATTAACTGTCACGCCACACATGTTCTGAACGGAAACAGGTTGCAGAGGGCCAGGTTGTCATTTCAGACCCGCGCACGGCTGTGCATGTGTACAGTGGGGAAGCCATATATACTGTACTTGTGATATTTTTTTTCTCCATCAGACTTTTACAGCTGTGGCAGTGCGAAGTCCAAGTTGAGATACTTTTTTTCTTTTTGCCCCGTGCCAAGGAAGACCAGTGGACCAGGGACACACACAGAAGAGAAGATGCATGATTGTTTAAAACGTTATAAAAAAATCCAATGGTATTCAAGAACAGTAGATGTACAAGCTCGTAAGGTTGTATGTCTGCTACATTTTGAATAGCAAACGTACAGTGCAAATGGATGAAGTGGTTAAAATGATGTGATGCTAATTATGTGACCTACCAACAGTAAGTTGAAAATTGATGGGGATCCATCAATCGCATGCGATATCAAACAAAGCAGTCCCGAGGTGTGTTTAGTATCTTTTACAACAGGACTCGGGTGGGTGGGTGGGGGGGGGGTGGGGATTTGTTATTCAGCGGTGTACCTAATTACATTCACCTGAGAGTCCCAGCACTAAATGATTCCCTGATTAGTGGGGGCTTGAATGAAAGCCAGCCACCAGGACCTAGCACAGCAGCGGAGAACAGACCACTCTACAATTAAATATGGAGCGTGGAATTTGTTCTGCATCTGCTGTCGCGTGTGGATTTTGGCAAAAACCACAATAAAGTAGGACACACGCCGTTCTACGAAGGTAAATAATTCCAACAGTTTTCTGAAAAACACACGTTTCTATATATCAGTGGTGCTCAAACCGTTTCATGTGAAGGAACTCCCGACGTTATTATTTAGGAATTTGGCCGCGGAACCCACCACATCTCAAAATGATTTGTTCCAGTGAATCCCAGAAGCAGACATTGGTTCCAGACCATAACTAACCCATTTAATCCTTGCAGATTAGATTACAATAGTGACTGTTCAATAATGAGGCTATCAAAATGATACCGAATGATTCATGATTTATGCATTTCCAGCAAATATCGGAAAGTATAAAGGGTCTCACCGTTTCAATGAAATATGTGCAGTGTCACATGTTTACTTTAAATTGGCACATGACCAATGTAGGTAGGTAGATGAGGGATACAGTATATGGCGATTGGTAGGTGTAGGTAGGTAGGTAGATGGGTGCAGTAGGTAGGTAGGTAGGTATAGGTAGGTAGGTACTTAAGTAAATGTACTTAGTTACTTATACACCCACCACTGATACGTGGAGGGGAAAAGAACCAGTGTTCCACAAGCTCTTGTTACTCATTAACACATTCTGACCTGAGATCAGATTCAAACGAGGTTTCCGCCGGACACACACTGGTCTGATGAACCCATTCTGACCTGAGATCAGATTCAAAAAAATGTCAGTCGTTCTTCGATTTTTCAAAAATAGCAGACCTACAAGCTCGTATCGCGCCACTCGGTGGCGCGATATGAGCTTGTAGATCTGCTATTTTTAAATAGCTAAAGCATAACATGATGCCGACACCAAAATGGGTGCCCGTTCAGAATGGGTTAACTGCTGAGTTTCTCTAGAACAGTCTGCCAGCATTTTTGACTAATCTTTTAAGACGCACAGAATATTGTGTTGTTCTATGCCTATACAGTATGTAAACACCACGCATATCTCAAAAGGAAAGAAGAGAGTATACTTTGTTGGGGGGAAAAGTGTGTTTCCTGTGATGTTCCGTTCTTTATAGTCATTGGCATTTGAATAAAGCTTATTTTCACCAAAAAATGCTGTCTCGAGCAGAGGCAAATTTAGTTTTATAAATCCTATAATGCTATACTAAACCGTCTTGGATTTGTTTTGATCACGTATTCAGAAACCTTGATAACGTTTGGAATCGTCACTTCTTAGTGACAATTCCAATCACTTCTTAGACCCTCTAGTCTAGACTTAGGTAATACGGGCCTGAGTTGCAATATTCGTTTTCCATCTACACCAACTTTCTCCACCAAAAATAGTCGATCTATACAAACTCACAGTGCGTTGTGAGCTTGTAGATCGGCTATTTTTTGCTGGGGTTCTCAAGTGGTTAAACGTCAAGTATAAAGTAATTTGCACTCTGTCGTAACGGGAACTATACATCCTATTCTCGAGTTTTCCTCGTTCTGTGACAAATGTATCTTGCATACCGTATATGATAAAAAGTGTACAGTGTAATTTAAGGGTGATGTGGATGTAAAAAGTTATTCCAGAGTAAAAAAAATGGCTTTCCAGCCATCTCAGCTAATGGCTGTCCAATATAAATCCACCCGTTCATGTACATTCATGCATAGTACAGTACAAACCCTGCACCATATGGCGTGCAGCCGCCGTGGCCTATATACACTCTGTGATAAATGCTTCGGGCAGCCAGAAGCATATGGTTCTGTAAAGTTTGGAGGAAAAGTTTTCAATGTCTTTTTTTTTTACTTAAAGGCGTAGTGAAATGAAAAATAAGTTTTTCACACTTTTAGACCATTTCTGTGGTCATCATAGGACATACCTAACAATGGTTGCCAAAAAAATAAATATGTTTTTATATCAAAAGTCCATACACATTCCCCCCGCTAGCTGACTGCCGCGGAGGAGAGCGTTTCCGGGAATCTGTCCGCCGCGGCAGTTAGTCGCGGCGGAGGTGGAGCTTCTTTTCCATCCACCAGCTGTCTAAAAAACTCGGAAAAGAAGCTGCGGACGGCTTCTTCTATCCGCGGCTGTCGGCCGTTTTCCGCTCAGGTGTGGAAACAGTGACAGTGGGTTTGATAAATGACATGGACGAACACGTAAAGGTTAAACAACCTTTATCGAACCGAGGGCCACATTTCAACACAAGCTATAAAAGCAGCCACATCCTGATACTTATACTTCTGCTAACAACAAGTAAGACGTGCAAACGCTCAAACAGGTGCTCTGATTTGCCGGCAGTAAGTTACATCACTTACTGCAAATCCCATATATATTTGCCAGCAGATGTCACTGTTTCACTGTGTTGCCTGTTTTCATTGTAGCTCAAAAGTAGCTCCAACCCCCAAAGAAAACTTCAGACCACAGAAAATCCACTGAATGTTCAAAGTTCAAGTTTTTTGGGTGCAATTGAGGTCATAAAACCTAAAATAAAAAATAAAAATAAATGAAAATGAATGTCATAAAACCTTTAATCCAGAGCGATTTACAGTAAACAAGGACAACACATGCAGAATCATAGCAATATAAGAAGAACCTACCAAATCTCTGTGTGATAGGAAAACATTTTACATCAACTACTTCAACTAGCCTCGTGATGTGTTTTTGTATCAGCAGTACAGTACATCACTGTGGGATGTATGGCTTAATCCAGAGTGATTTACAGTAAACAAGGACACATGCAGAATCATACAGAATCATAGCAATATAAGAAGAACCTACCAGATCTCTGTGTGATAGGAAAACATTTTACATCAACTACAGTACTTGAACCCTAGCTTCCCTATTCTGAGAATTTGAGACAAAAATAGCAGATATACAGTGCACAGTGCATAAACAGCTCATGCTGCCTGCACAAGGCATTTTCAAAACACTTTATGGACACCGGTTTAGTTAATGGGTAGCCTACAAAAGTACAAATATCCTCTTGTTTATCAACCATTAGCTGGAGAGAGAGAGGGTGCTGGAGTACGTGAGCCTCGTGATGTGTTTCTGTATCAGCAGTACAGTACATCACTGTGGGATGTATGGCTTAATGGCTGATTTAAGCAGTCACACCTGGTTTGAGTCAAACTAATTGGACTAGCTGGTGTGATTACACACCTGTTGTGCACACACAATTAGCACACATACAGGATAAATGCAGGATATAATGCCATCATCACACTATTTTGTGTTGACTGCAGTATGTACTACTAATTACATCTATTACATCCTGACAGTTTCATTATTAACCCATTCTGACCTGAGATCAGATTCTAAAAGTGTCTTCGATTTTTCAAAAATAGCAGACCTACAAGCTCGTATCGCGACACTCGGTGGCGCGATATGAGCTTGTAGATCTGCTATTTTTCAATAGCTAAAGCATAACATGATGCCAACACCAAAATGGGTGCCCGTTCAGAATGGGTTAAGACGAAGGCAAAATCTAAAACCTTTGCTATAGAGTTTGTCCTACTGTACAATTCAGCCCACATGGACGGCCATCACAGCTATGGCAGGCCCAGCAACATGCACACACGCATACATTTTTGTACTTGCATACCTTGGTAGCATTTATAGACAAACGGGGCAGCGCAGCCTTCATCATGGTCCTCCAAACAAGGAAATACTGCCATTTTAAAAGTGATCTCTTTAACTCTCACCTCAGCTCTTCCACCATACTCTCTCTTTGTAAGTATACAGTCCAACTGACCATTTGCAGACCGCGGCCATCTTGCCATCAAGAGTTAGGAAGCACTCGTTTTCAGTAAAGCAATGTCCCGCTGACGGCTGACTCCTGCGTCATGTGCAAATTCAAAACAGGTGGTACTGCAGGGCAGTTGAGTGATATCTAACGAGCACTTCCAAACTGCAACACTCGGAAAAAGAATCACCTGCAAGGACACAAAGTAGCTCGTGACACGGTGGACTTTTATGAAACAAACACTCTGAGGATAAAAAAGAGAATAATTTAAGCTTTTCGTATACAGCTGCAAAAGCTATCTGAGCTGAAGTGCATTTTCAGGATCAGGTGGGCCAAACAAAAAAACAAACCAACATGGGGATCTGTCTGAAAGGGAGACATGAAAACAGATCCTGCATGGAGGATGGATTGGCCCAACGTACACCCTGAGGAAACCGGCAGCCAGTAGTAGTACTGGGGCCCTATTTGCGAATGCAGTGAGCACTAACTATGAGACCCTGCAGATCATGTCTGTCTGTGTGTGTGTGTGTGTGTGTGTGTGTGTGTGTGTGTGTGTGTCTGAGACCCTGCAGATCATGTCTGTCTGTCTGTCTGTGTGTGTGTGTGTGTGTGTGTGTGTGTGTGTGTGTGTGTGTGTCTGTCTGTCCCGCTGTTACACCACCCGCCCGCCACCAGAGGGCGCAGCTGCATCACACAAAACACACACACGCACGCACTCACACACACACACACACACAACTTAACTTAAAAAAAACTTAACTTAAAAAAAACTTCACTTAAAATGAAAAAGAAAAACTTAACTTAAAAAAAAACTTTAAAAACACTTAACTTCAAAAAACTTGACTTAAAAATTAAATCTTAAAAAAACACACAAAAAAGAGAACTTTAAAAAGAAAACCTTAAAAAAGTACGTAATTCATTCTAATTGTTGTTATTGCCATTTACGAGCTGCGTTCGCTTCCCGCGTTTGCGCGTCTTACTTGTATATATTATATACAACTAAGTCGCTTAAATAACCAGTAAGACGCCCCAAAAAGGGCGAGGTTGCGTGCACACATCGGCCTGGGTGACGGCAGACTTCGTGCTGGGCGCGCACAGGTGCTTTGGCGTGCACCCTCAGCTGACTATAAGTGCACTGTGCATTGAACTGTTGAGCTCATACTGTTCCTATTGCCTGAGCCACTGCAGCCCGACATAGAAAGGTAGACGCTTCATTCAGCTCTGGGGCATCTACAGCATATCTCACAGGGTGGGCAAGCTTCTGTGACGCACACAGATGCTTTGGTAGGCTACTTTAAGTACATCTGCTGCCAATACTTTTGTACTAACTAAAGTAACAATATTTGAGTACTATATTCACCACTGCACACACGCATCAGTGCATGCTAAAAAGGATTATGAAAGACATGTGGATGGTTTTTGCCACAAGGTCAGACAACGTGCAGAGACTACACAGAACGAACCTCCCCCCATCCCGTAGGAGTAAGGGGCTACATCCTCCTGCTGTAATATTTTGTATTGTTAGCACATGCACAGCACCACCTTCAGTTCACTGTACCGCAGTCGAGTGATGAATATAACTCCTCGAATCTTTTCATCATTGCGGAAACGAGCGAGATGGAACAGCACCCAACTACACAATAGGCAGCTGCGTAATGAATTTGAATGAGTCGAGGGCAGGAAGACTGAGAATTCGACAGCACTAGATGTCACATAATGGCTTTTTTCCCCTCTGGAGCAGACCAGGCGACAACATCTGAGTTTATATGAAAGGACCTTTATTGTTGTTCCAAATCAGTGGTGGAGAAATGAATAGTACTCCAAGTAAAAGTATCAATACTGCAATTTATATGGAAATACTTTGTTACAAGTAAAAGTCCAGAATTCTAAATGTACTTGAGTAAAGTAAGTAAAGTACAAAAGTATTGTTATCAAAAAGTACCAGAAGTAGAAAGTACTCTTTATGCAGAATTCAAAGTTTTGAAATACGTATAAAAAAATATTTTGAAAGTAGCGCCGATCTATACAAGTTAAAGGTTTTATGACATTCATTTTCATTTATTTTTCTTTTTCTTTTTTCTTTTAGGTTTTATGACCTCAATTACACCCAAAAAACCTGAACTTTGAACATTCAGTGGATTTTCTGTGGTCTGAAGTTTTCTTTGGGGTTTGGAAGCCTTTTGAGCTACAATGAAAACAGGCAAAACAGTGAAAACAGTGACATCTGCTGGGAAATCCCATTGACATATATGGGATTTGCAGGATCTTACATCACAATCTGCCGGCAAATCAGAGCACCTGTTTGAGCCAGAAAACCCCAGATCACAGAAAATCTACTGAATGTTAAAAGTTCATGTTTTTTGGGTGCAATAGACAACCTAAAAAAAATACGAACAATTCCAAAACCTTTTTTTAATGTCACAATCCCTTTAAAGGGCTGAAGTGGTTCCGGAAATTGGAAATACTCAAGTAAAGTACACATACCTCAAAAGTGTACTCTAAATGTTACTTTCCACCACTGTGCCAAATGTTTTCACACACTCGCACACAGAATCTTTGCTTTGGTGATGTTTTATTTAGCCATGACTTCAGGCGTTAACCCATTCTGAACGGGCACCCATTTTGGTGTCGGCATCACGTTATGCTTTAGCTATTGAAAAATAGCAGATCTACAAGCTCATATCGCGCCACCGAGTGGCGCGATACGAGCTTGTAGGTCTGCTATTTTTGGAAAAATCGAAGAACGACTGACATTTTTTGGAATCTGATCTCGGGTCAGAACGGGTTAATCAGACCAGTGTGTGTCCAGTGGGAACCTCGTATGAATCTGATCTCAGGTCAGAATGAGTTAAATATTGATAAGAAAAGGCAGTCTCGAGTCTCGACCCTCACTATACTTGTTGCCTGTAACCAGGGGCCCCTCCAGGACCCCTCCAGGGGCCCCTCCAGGGCCCCGTGGCATCTGGCATGAGGCTGAGGAGGTCCTGGCTCACTCTGCCGTCCGTGGGAAGGAGGGAGGGTGGGCAGCCATTAGCACAGCCGGCGGACGCTGCTGCAGCAAACGAGCAAAAAAACTCATTACGGCGAGTGTCAAGACCGCGGGCTAATGAAGAGCTTTATGCACGATCCATAACCCTGTCCTGAACTCTCTCTACAACGCCGACCCAACACCCAGCCTAATGCGAGAGGCAGTGTCTGTCAGGTCGCACCTTATTGGAGGGAGGGAGGCAACACCCAGCCTAATGCACTTACCCTACCCCCTTAGATAGCGTTTCTGTAGACTTAGACAGCATCTGATACAGACTTATAGCATGTTATGTAGACGGCACTATAATTGCATTGTATATAGTCATAGCACGCCATAGTACATATGTATAGCATAGTAGTATATATGTATAGTTTATATGTATAGTCTCATAATATAGATATTCCACTGTTACTTATATATATATATAGTTTATATGTATATATGTATAGTCTCATAATATAGATATTCCACTGTTACTTTCTTAGCTTACGCATGTTTTATGATAAATGCTTTTGTGATGTATTCCCATGCTTTTGTTCTTGATTATTGTAAGTCGCTCTGGATTAAGAGCGTCTGCTAAATGCCTAAATTGTAAATTGTAAATTGTAATGCGAGAGGCAGTGTTTTTAATATCAGGTCGCACCTTATTGGAGGGAGGGGAGGTGGGGAGAGAGAGAGAGAGAGAGAGAGAGAGAGAGAGAGATCGCAGAGCCAAATAGGCCTTATCAGCGGTATAGGCAACCTCTATTATTAAAAGAGCCATTTTTGTACCAAAAGATTATTACATTATTCTATCTGGAGCCGCAAAATATGTTTGCTTTAACAAAGCAAACTTTAATTATGAGTTTTCTGGTGTTTACATTTTATTTTATTATCTCAAAGCAAATCAAGTATATACCAGTATAAGCCAGCAGCAAATGAACTACTTAATATTCACCAACACCAGAGCAGAACTGTATTTCATACAGCTTAAGTAAAAAAGAAAATATGCTGGTCAGACTCAATTTAATGCTAAAAAATATAAAATGACAAAGATGGCTTTTCCCGGTTTTAATGCAAAGTGGGAGGTAGAGAGAGAGGGATGGAGGGGGGGGGGGGGAGAGAGAGGGGGAGGAATGAAGGGAGAATAAGGCGGGGGAGGGAGGGAGAGAGGGGGGTGGGGGGGGGGGGGGGGGCTGTCAAACTTCTGATGTCAGACATCACATGCAAAATGCAAGAGAACTGTAGGCTATAGGGGGGCGACGTGGAGAAATGAAAGAATCGCGTTGACGTGCGGAATGCTCAATGCAGAAGGATCACAGGCTGCAGGGTGCATTGTGCGCCGATCGTGTGTGTGTGTGTGTGTGTGTGTGTGTGTGTGTGGCGCATGTGCATGTGTGTGGTGGATGCACAGGGGGGGGGGGGGGGGGAACGTCGTCTCACTTTTAGGAACATTTGACACCTTCCTTCTCCTGTAGGGCGGCCGTCTGAGCCCGAAATTGTGCAGAACCAATTAACCCATTCTGACCGGGCACCCATTTTGGTGTTGGCATCACGTCATGCTTTAGCTATTTAAAAAATAGCAGACCTACAAGCTCATATCGCGCCACCGAGTGGCGCGATACGAGCTTGTAGGTCTGCTATTTTTTGAAAAATCGAAGAACGACTGACATTTTTTTTAGAATCTGATCACAGGTCAGAATGGGGTTAATTATCAGACCAGTGTGTGTCCGGTGGAAAACCTCGTATGAATCTGATCTCAGGTCAGAACGGGTTATAACCCCAGCGGAGCATGTCAGAGGATTTGCTGCTGACGCGCGCACGTCCGTGGCCATGTGGAGGATGCCACGTACGCGCCGTGACTCGGGGGCAGCAGGGCGCTGACTCCATGTGTGACATTATCTGCCAGACTGTACAAAATCCTTGCCACGGTTGACTCGAAATGTATGTTTGTTTGTGGGGTTTTTTTTTGCGTGGTGACGTGTGGGCGAGCCATATCACGAGCCTCATCACAGTCAGGGGTGGAAAGTCATTGTTTATTTGCTCAAGTACAGTGCTGTAGGCCTATACTTAACCCATTCTGACCTGAGATCAGATTCACACGAGGTTTCCACTGGACACACACACTGGTCTGATCAACCCATTCTGACCTGAGATCCGATTCTAAAAATGTCAGTCGTTCTTCGATTTTTTTCAAAAATAGCAGACCTACAAGCTCGTAGCGCGCCACTCGGTGGCGCGCTATGAGCTTGTAGATCTGCTATTTTTAAATAGCTAAAGCATAATATGATGCCAACACCAAAATGGGTTCCCGTTCAGAATGGGTTTTAAGAGTATAAGTGCAATTGCGGTGCAATTATTTTTTACTTTACTGGAGTTTTCCCCCATTCTTTAAAGGGCATTTCACAGCTGGAAAAGGCTCTAGTCAGTAGTCACTTAACATCAGCACTATATGTGTAGGGGGAAAGTGTATTCATATTTTAACATTGATGCCTTAAGGGCCTGTGGCAGATCGGCACAAGGCATGCAGAGGATGAATGTATAATGACCCCCCCAAAGACTGCATGCATGCGTGGGTTTGGCATTGTTGGGCTCGCCTCTCGCTGAGCGCCGCTGTGTTGGAGGAGGTGTAGCAGCAGCAGGTGCTGTTGTGTTGAGGACCATGATTTCCATGTGTCACCCGCCTATACACGGAGCCAGTCGTTGCTATTTCCGGCACACTTTAGGTGCTATTTACACGAGGATGGTGTTCCTAAGAAACGGCAAAATAAAGTATCGTTTGCTGCTGTCATTTAGACGAGAACCGTGTTCACAGGAGGTGAAAACGCAACGAAGTGAAACCACCTCCCAGAGTGGAAATCTTTTAGAACGCCGTTTCCTATGGTCTCCATATAAACAGGCAAAACGGTGGATCCGACATCATGGCTTACGTCAGCTCTGGTCGGCTCGCCCCGTGTCCTACGTTTTTACATGGTGTCATAGGCATGCGTCAGTTGCTAGGGGAAACGAACAACAACAACCATGTCGGATAGTCCGGTTTGCTGGAGGTGTGATGAGGACGCGACGTTTGTTTACTTTCTGTGTAGAAGAAGAACGGAAGTAGTTCTACGCATGCGTGACTTCTGTCTATGGTTTATATAAGCGCTGCGTCACACGGACCCCACAAGGACAGGCGCCACCTAGCGACCTGGCATATATATGCATGCACTTTGTAGCGTGTTCATTCAAGTGTGTGTTCTCATGTAAATGGTCCAAAGAAATGAGAACGCAACGGGACTTTGACGTGTTATATGGAGATGGTCGCCGTCTAAAAGAGGCCTTAGTTGGCGGAGGCCAAAACCTATAGGTGGATGTGTCACAACAATCACACAAACCTGTTGTATATTCACCGTCGCCGCGGAAAATAATATCATATTATGGAAAATAATATCGTAGTATGTCCAAAAGTGTTACTTTTCAGGATTCATTCAATTCAGAAGTAGCAAAAGTATCAAGTCCACAAGCTTTGAAATGTGGTGTGTTTAGAGCTTGTAAAATCTGCTACGTTTGATTGTTAGTACAGACACAAGTATAGCATGTGCTTAAATTCACATTTAGACTTTTTTTCAGATGTAAAAATAATTCTAAGATGATAGAATGGTGATGGATGATGATGGTTCATGGAAGGGGAACCTTCTTAACCCATTCTGAACGGGCACCCATTTTGGTGTCGGCATCATGTTATGCTTTAGCTATTTAAAAATAGCAGATCTACAAGCTCATATCGCGCCACCGAGTGGCGCGATACGAGCTTGTAGGTCTGCTATTTTTGAAAAATCTAAAAGAAACGACTGACATTTTTTTAATCTGATCTCAGGTCAGAATGGGTTCATCAGACCAGTGTGTGTCCGGCGGAAACCTCGTATGAATCTGATCTCAGGTCAGAATGGGTTAAGTAGATTGCCTCCAACCCTCGGATTTTATTCATACATTTTTTTTGTTGCTTCGTTCCCTCCCGTTTCTCTTCTCGCTTTTCCCAACCCCACGGAGGAGGAAGAGGGAGGGTGAAAGTTGTTCAAAGCGCGGCGGCGAGCCGAGGCCTTGCCAGAGAGAGAGCACCAGCGCACATCAAAGGCCGCCGTCATCAAAGTGAGCCATCTGTCGCCCGTGGGGCGCTCCGCTCTTCCAACCCCGCGGACTCGACTGTGCTACTCTGACAGACAGCCGCGTGTGTGCCCACGTGTGTGCTATAGCCTTGGTGCACATGGTGTTGTTTTAGCAGGCTAAAAACTACATTATGACAAAATAAGTCTGTCGACTAACGTTTTTCACTGACAAAAACGAAATAGAAACCAAGCCACGATGACTAAAACTAAATATTTTGACAATTTCATCATAAGCTACCGTATACTAAAAGTAGGGACTAGTGGAAAAGACTAGTAGAGCTTACATACAGCAATGTATGTGACAAATAGTAGGACTACAACTTTTAGGACTACAAATGACTGCAGTAGAATAAATCAATGGAGACTCTTTAAGTCTGCGACCAAAACAAAACAATCCCCATGAATTCAAGGCTTCATGGGGTGTGTTAAGTAAAACATAATGTCTTGGGTGAACTACTCCTTTAAGGAATATATTAATAAAGTCTGCCTAGATTAGACCATACAGAAGTTGGCTTTCGCGCCAGCAGAGCATGGCAACTCATTGAAGATTTAGCCTATAGCCTATACGTCAGAAAAGCAAAGCAAAGCTGAAAGCTCCATTGATTTCCTCCAAAACCCTCAGATTGTATTTATTCTTTGGTCGCATCTTCCCTCTTGTCTTTCCCTCCCAAAACCACGGGGGGGGGGGGGGGGGTTTCAAAGCGCGGCGGCGAGCCGAGGCCTCTCCAAAGCACCAGCTATAGCGAACATCAAAGGGCGGCCATTATCAAAGTGATCTCGTTGATTTAACCGCGGAGAAATGGACCCAGCAACGTGTTCTATTCTGTGCCACATTTTCCTTAGATTTCATTTTTTTGTCCTCGTCACCTCTACTATATTTGTCTGTTATGGTTGTTATATTATTATTATGCAACATGTTGTCACTGTAGGGCATAAACATTGCATCAACCTTGCATTCATTTTACACAAGAATAATTATTAAACCAATTAGAAGTATTAACCCATTCTGACCAGGCACCCATTTTGGTGTCGGCATCATGTTATGCTTTAGCTATTTAAAAATAGCAGATCTACAAGCTTGTAGATCTGCTATTTTTGAAAAATCGAAGAACGACTGACATTTTTTAGAATCTGATCTCAGGTCAGAATGGGTTCATCAGACCAGTGTGTGTCCGGCGGAAACCTCGTATGAATCTGATCTCAGGTCAGAATGGGTAAACTAGAGCCTGTGAGGCTGTGACTAAAACATTGGAACCATTTCAATGTTCTACATTGGAACACAGGTTCTGTTTCCCAACAGTTTGGGAGATATGAGGTTTCCAACCGAAAGCATACAGTACATTTATGTACAGTATCGTCTGTATTCATGTATTTATTTGTCTTTTTTTATTTTGTTTGTTTATCTGCCTGCTAAGCTATGTTTGCACAATTATACACCTTTCTACACCTCTTTCCACCTCTTGCGTTTTATCATTTTGTTTTCCTCCTTCCAGCCGGGTGCGTGGGTTTGGTGGATCGAGGGATTACGTTTTGCAGAGGCTTCAGATCATCCAGAATGACTTTGAATTAACAACAATAATCATACTATAATTAACCGAATGTCTGTGTGTGTGTGTGTGTGTGTCTGTCTGTCTGTCTGAAACATTGCCGTAACTCCTTACTGCCTGCACCAATCACTTCGATTTGACACATTAATGATTATTAATTAATTAATTAGTCAATTACAAACGCACCCAGGCGCAGTACCCTTCACGGCCACAATGGGGTGCATAGTAATAATAATATCTCAAACTTATATAGCGCTTTTCTGAGTACCCGAAGCCGCTTTACATGGGGGGGGGCTTTACAGAGGTAACAAAATAAAAACAACTTTATTAGAATTGATGTTTGAATTTTGGCAGCGGTGGAAAAAATACTATTTTTTTTTCAATTGAGTAAAACTAGCAATATACTGCAATGTATAAATACTTTGTTACAAGTAACGTCCGGAATATTTTTTTTATCTACAATAAGGCGAGGGCAGGTATATCTCTTTGAAAACCTTTAGTGCTACGATTGTGCGCGGGGAGACGACAATTAACACATCTTAAGCCTGCCCAAATAATGTAATTCCTGGAAACACCACTGGCAGACAGAGAGGCTGGCTATGCGAGGCTATATCGGAGCGGCTTCAGATCTAACTCTAGACCTGTAGAATAGAATGTTAGACTTCACTTTCTAGATAAACTCCCCTTGACACCATAAATCCATAGCGTTTGGTTACAGGCGGTGTTGTTCCAGTGAAGCTGTAGAGTGGAAATTGATGTTTGAAGTTTGGGTATGCCAGCCAGGAGATGCAATGTGTTTCATATAGATATAATTTGCAATTTGTATTTATGTTTTTTTTTAGTTTTTAGTTTTTTTTTTACCTTTGATTACAACGCTTCAGTGGCTGCCTGGAGTCAAGCACGGATTAAGCCCTGGCTCCGGGCAACAGTCCACCTCTACAGCCCATTTAAATCTTCTTTTGAATGATTTTCTGAATCGAGAACAGACAATTATATAGAGCTAAACAAAATCCCATCCCTTTCCCCCGTAGAGCATGTCGTTATCAGCCAATACTGTCTTAACCCATTCTGACCTGAGATCAGATTCATACGAGGTTTCCGCCGGACACACACTGGTCTGATGAACCCATTCTGACCTGAGATCAGATTCTAGAAATGTCAGTCGTTCTTTGATTTTTTCAAAAATAGCAGACCTACAAGCTCGTATCGCGCCACTCGGTGCTATTTTTCAATAGCTAAAGCATAACATGATGCTGACACCAAAATGGGTTCCCGTACAGAATTGGTTAACAATGCAATGTAGACTTAGCACTAGGATCCTTGTTGTAATATGATGCTACTGTATATGCTCCTGTAGAAGCCACACGTCCAGGGGCGTTACTGTATAGCGCAACGCAGACAACGCGACTGCGTGGGGGGGCCCAGAGGCACGGCCGCCCACCGTACCGTCTGTAAAAAGTATAAATACATACATAGATGCAATCACAGTTGAGTTGAACAAAGTTTGGCGGAGCCTGGTGGTGGCTGCTGCTATAGCACACACAGCCACACACCATACCATAATGCATAGGAACACATGTCTCCCAAAAGCTCTCCTCTAGTAGAGTGTAGCCCAGGGGGGCAGTCAGACAGATATTTTGTGAAGCCTGAAACTCCTGAAAGTTCATATATGGCCTGTTGTGGCGCTGTCATTGGACCCAGAAAAACCCATAGCCCCATAGAAGTCCATGTATTTGGGCCCAACTTCACCTAGACTGTATTACCTTAATAAACATGGTCATGAATACTTTCTGCTTCCAGTCACTAGTTTAAAGTCTCATTTCTAATGTCATAATATTCTTTTTGGAAAATGATGGTCCCATTTATTAAAAAAATTACCATAAAGTCATTTATGTTCTGAGGGGCGTGGCTACCGTTACAGTCTATGATCGGGATTCCCCTCCCACTCGAGTCAAAATAAAAACCAACGGAGAAGAAGGGGGGAAGTCCCGCCTCGTGTCTGGGCCAGCCAATGGCCAGCTGGGCCAAAACGGAGCCAGCCAATGGCCAGCTGGGCCCAAACGGATCTAGAAAGATGGCGACTTACAGTGCAGGAATAACAGGCTTCATTTTACGTCCATGTTAGACCCGGGGAACGCTTTGTCCATATTTTTTTACAGTCTATGGTGTAGCCCAAGGGGCCAGCTAGGCACTCGCTCGTGCAACCGAGCGATCAATGTTAAAGCCCAGCTGCACTTCCGCATTTGGGCACCAAAATTTGGTGCCCAAATGCTGAATCAGCGGAAAAAATGCGGAAATAGACGGTCCTTCCGGCAGCCTTCCGGGTGCTTCAAAACGCCACTGAGCAACTTCCACTGACATGAATAGCGGAGGGGGGCGGAGCTTCGCGCCAGTTCAGTCTCTATCCTTTTAACCCATTCTGACCGGGCACCCATTTTGGTGTCAGCATCATGCTATGCTTTAGCTATTTAAAAATAGCAGATCTACAAGCTCATAGCGCGCCACCGAGTGGCGCGATACGAGCTTGTAGGTCTGCTATTTTTTGAAAAATCGAAGAACGACTGACATTTTTAGAATCTGATCTCAGGTCAGAATGGGTTCATCAGGACCAGTGTGTGTCCGGCGGAAACCTCGTATGAATCTGATCTCAGGTCAGAATGGGTGACGTGAAGGAAGTCAGAAGTGTCTGTGGCGAGTGTGCATGCAGTGGGCTTTCCCAGTCTCGAGTCCCGACAGCCAGGTATACGTGCAACAAATCACAACTACAACGGTACACTGCCCCGCTGTTTATAAACCAAAACGCAGTTTGGGCTTGTTTTTACAGGCTGCTGCTCTGTCACAGTCCCCGCTGCGCTGTTCATCACTCGCTAATCAGCCTGCGTCAGGGGGCCCACTGACATCTAGTTATGCATCTGCAAATTCTGCACACGTCTGTATATGCTGTCAATGTAGCACACTACACTACCCACAATGCTAAAGTGTAACTGTGATTGGTGGAGGTCGGATGTCAGGGGACTTTCTAGGTCCCATAGCTCGGAAGTACAATTGGCAGGAGTCACTATGTCTCCTCTCACTGCAGTATTTTACAACACAATAAACATTATAAATACTATAATAAAGGCAATGATTAAACTTTAAAAAGATGCCAGCTAAATTATTGTATTTAGCTGGAATAATTGGAACATAGGAGATGTAGTTACTTCACAGTCACACACTAACGTACACAGTCTAACGTTTTCCAAATGCTTTCATGAACTTTATCAAATGCTTTTTGCTTTTGCTTAAAGCACGCTTGAATGTTTGAACAGGAACTGGCTTGACTCTATTAAAAACTATGTTGTGCCAGGGATTACCAGAAGCAAAGATTTTTTTAGTTAAAAAATATACTATATTCAATATTTGCATACATTTTCAAGATAAAAAAATCACACCCGTAGTGTAGTGAGTGGTGCAACTCCGTGTGGGCACCCCGGAACATCCAGAGACCCACAGGACCACAGCCAGGGGGCCGGCCCGGTTCCGGCGAGCCGCCCCACGTTCAAAACGGTACAGAAATGAGAGAGTTACCCTGTTACCCTCTACTCTACTGTACTGTCACTGACTGGACTGTACTGTACTGTACTGTACTGGCACACCCAAAAAGGACTTTCTTCTTAACCCATTCTGACCTGAGATCAGATTCATAACGAGGTTTCCGCCGGACACACACTGGTCTGATCAACCCATTCTGACCTGAGATCAGATTGTAGAAATGTCAGTCGCTCTTCGATTTTTCAAAAATAGCAGACCTACAAGCTCGTATCGCGCCACTCGGTGGCGCGATATGAGCTTGTAGATCTGCTATTTTTCAATAGCTAAAGCATAACATGATGCCAACACCAAAATGGGTGCGCGGTCAGAATGGGTTAACATCTATGGAGAGATGAAAAGACCACATCTACAAGCTCCCGACGCGTGGTCATTGAATTACATCACAGACGCATAAGAGGCTGAATAATCAACGGCTTATACAAGCTGTGCCCTCAAGGTTATTCGGGTTCCTGGTTTGAAATGACAAAAGCAATGTCTCATAGTACAAACATTCTCTCTTTTATATCCCTGGAAGGATCGAAGGCCAAGATGGCTTCAATATTCCACAGAGTATTATTATAATAATTGCAGAGCACATCGTGTTCTGACAATGATATAAGCGTGTATCTGTGTGCCATGAGTCACTGTCACTGGCAGCAGCAGTATTGTACTGTACTTTAATGTACTGTTTGTACTGTAAGCCAGTGGCTCTCAAACTGTGGGTTGGGACCCACAGGGGGGGTCCCCACACATGATCGTGTGGGGGGGTCCCCAGATGATTAGCATAAATTGCAACATTGTTTTTTTCACTCAACAGTAAACACACCAACATACTTATATTTCTAAAGTGACAATTATGGACTTTTAATGGGATAATTGGATCTCAAGTTTGCCCCACCAGTGTAGAACAGTTCAATACAACAGTCAACGTTACCTGATACTTCAATCAGTCAGCTCTCTCTCTCTTGCATATGACTCTGAGCTACATAATGTGGTCACTACTAAGAGTATACTGAGACACTACACTGCCTCTCTGCATTCTATGATCCTATGGTTTACTGAGACACTACACTGTCTCTCTGCATTCTATGATCCTATAGTTTACTGAGACACTACACTGTCTCTCTGCATTCTATGATCCTATGGTTTACTGAGACACTACACTGTCTCTCTGCATTCTATGATCCTATGGTTTACTGAGACACTACACTGTCTCTCTGCATTCTATGATCCTATAGTTTACTGAGACACTACACTGTCTCTCTGCATTCTATGATCCTATAGTTTACTGAGACACTACACTGTCTCTCTGCATTCTATGATCCTATGGTTTACTGAGACACTACACTGTCTCTCTGCATTCTATGATCCTATAGTTTACTGAGACACTACACTGTCTCTCTGCATTCTATGATCCTATAGTTTACTGAGACACTACACTGTCTCTCTGCATTCTATGATCCTATAGTTTACTGAGACACTACACTGTCTCTCTGCATTCTATGATCCTATAGTTTACTGAGACACTACACTGCCTCTCTGCATTCTATGATCCTATGGTTTACTGAGACACTACACTGTCTCTCTGCATTCTATGATCCTATGGTTTACTGAGACACTACACTGTCTCTCTGCATTCTATGATCCTATGGTTTACTGAGACACTACACTGTCTCTCTGCATTCTATGATCCTATAGTTTACTGAGACACTACACTGTCTCTCTGCATTCTATGATCCTATGGTTTACTGAGACACTACACTGCCTCTCTGCATTCTATGATCCTATAGTTTACTGAGACACTACACTGTCTCTCTGCATTCTATGATCCTATGGTTTACTGAGACACTACACTGCCTCTCTGCATTCTATGATCCTATAGTTTACTGAGACACTACACTGTCTCTCTGCATTCTATGATCCTATGGTTTACTGAGACACTACACTGTCTCTCTGCATTCTATGATCCTATAGTTTACTGAGACACTACACTGTCTCTCTGCATTCTATGATCCTATGGTTTACTGAGACACTACACTGTCTCTCTGCATTCTATGATCCTATGGTTTACTGAGACACTACACTGTCTCTCTGCATTCTATGATCCTATAGTTTACTGAGACACTACACTGTCTCTCTTCATTTTATGATCCTATAGTTTACTGAGACACTACACTGTCTCTATGCATTCTATGATCCTATGGTTTACTGAGACGCTACACTGTCTCTCTGCATTCTATGATCCTATAGTTTACTGAGACACTACACTGTCTCTATGCATTCTATGATCCTATGGTTTACTGAGACACTACACTGTCTCTCTGCATTCTATGATCCTATGGTTTACTGAGACACTACACTGTCTCTATGCATTCTATGATCCTATGGTTTACTGAGACACTACACTGTCTCTCTGCATTCTATGATCCTATGGTTTACTGAGACACTACACTGTCTCTATGCATTCTATGATCCTATGGTTTACTGAGACACTACACTGTCTCTCTGCATTCTATGATCCTATAGTTTACTGAGACACTACACTGTCTCTCTGCATTCTATGATCCTATAGTTTACTGAGACACTACACTGTCTCTCTGCATTCTATGATCCTATAGTTTACTGAGACACTACACTGTCTCTCTGCATTCTATGATCCTATAGTTTACTGAGACACTACACTGTCTCTCTGCATTCTATGATCCTATAGTTTACTGAGACACTACACTGTCTCTCTGCGTTCTATGATCCTATGGTTTACTGAGACACTACACTGTCTCTCTGCATTCTATGATCCTATGGTTTACTGAGACACTACACTGTCTCTCTGCATTCTATGATCCTATAGTTTACTGAGACACTACACTGTCTCTCTGCATTCTATGATCCTATAGTTTACTGAGACACTACACTGTCTCTCTGCATTCTATGATCCTATGGTTTACTGAGACACTACACTGTCTCTCTGCATTCTATGATCCTATAGTTTACTGAGACACTACACTGTCTCTCTGCATTCTATGATCCTATAGTTTACTGAGACACTACACTGCCTCTCTGCATTCTATGATCCTATAGTTTACTGAGACACTACACTGTCTCTCTGCATTCTCCTATAGTTTACTGAGACACTACACTGTCTCTCTGCATTCTGTGATCCTATAGTTTACTGAGACACTACACTGTCTCTCTGCATTCTATGATCCTATAGTTTACTGAGACGCTACACTGTCTCTCTGCATTCTATGATCCTATAGTTTACTGAGACACTACACTGTCTCTCTGCATTCTATGATCCTATAGTTTACTGAGACACTACACTGTCTCTCTGCATTCTATGATCCTATAGTTTACTGAGACGCTACACTGCCTCTCTGCATTCTGTGATCCTATGGTTTACTGAGACACTACACTGTCTCTCTGCATTCTATGATCCTATAGTTTACTGAGACGCTACACTGCCTCTCTGCATTCTATGATCCTATAGTTTACTGAGACACTACACTGTCTCTCTGCATTCTATGATCCTATAGTTTACTGAGACACTACACTGTCTCTCTGCATTCTATGATCCTATAGTTTACTGAGACGCTACACTGCCTCTCTGCATTCTGTGATCCTATAGTTTACTGAGACACTACACTGTCTCTCTGCATTCTATGATCCTATAGTTTACTGAGACGCTACACTGCCTCTCTGCATTCTATGATCCTATAGTTTACTGAGACGCTACACTGCCTCTCTGCATTCTGTGATCCTATAGTTTACCGAGACACTACACTGTCTCTCTGCATTCTATGATCCTATGGTTTACTGAGACACTACACTGTCTCTCTGCATTCTATGATCCTATAGTTTACTGAGACGCTACACTGTCTCTCTGCATTCTATGATCCTATGGTTTACTGAGACACTACACTGTCTCTCTGCATTCTCCTATAGTTTACTGAGACACTGTGTCTCAGTAAATTCAGATTCAGATACTCACACACACACACACACACACACACACACACACACACACACACATGCACACACACACGTCTGTAATTAAAAATCTTGTGGTAAAAGCATATTCCTCTGCTAAACGTTTTAATTTGGGTATTTAGAGTGTTTCTATTGTTATTTCACTGGCAAGACCTATGGACCAGCTTCCTCGAATAGTCAACAGATGTTCACAGTCGCTCTGATTAGTTGAGATGGTCATCAAATAGCAAACCAGTTGTCCCCAACATCCTGCTGATTGGCTAAAGTTGCACAGACAGAGTACAGTTCATGAGGCCAATAGGAGACGATGTTGGTATGTTGGTGTCTATTCCTTTCCAATGGGAGAATGAACGTGAACCATTCCTAAACTCCATTGGTCACTGAACTAAATACTGGACTCACCCAATCATCACAAGGCACACAATATTTCCAAGATATTCATACTGAAATGGCTTCTTTTAGCGAGACAGATCAGGAGAAAGTCTACTTTGTTATCGACCTTTCTTTATCCCAGCGACAAACTCTCACAGGATTTGAGAGGAGTCTCTATATGTCCATCTGCAATTTGATGGCCGGCAAATAGGGGGCTCTGGCCCCATATTTAACCCATTCTGACCTGAGATCAGATTAAAAAAATGTCAGTCGTTCTTCGATTTTTCAAAAATAGCAGACCTACAAGCTCGTAGCGCGCCACTCGGTGGCGCGCTATGAGCTTGTAGATCTGCTATTTTTCAATAGCTAAAGCATAATATGATGCCAACACCAAAATGGGTGCCCGTTCAGAATGGGTTAAGATGAGAATATGTGAATATTATAACGTGAAATGAATGGACAAATAAAATGTGTGTTCCAATGCTAAATAATATAATTTTCCATAACTTGTCTTAGACTCTTGGTTGATGGGGGGCTGATTTGGGAAATGGGAATCATGACATTTGCCGTATAATGCTCTCAATGCTCATCCACATTAGTTCTCTTTTGTAGTTCACTGGTCAATTGTAACATCACTTAGGCCATTTTATGCCTATTTTCCTCAATTCCTGCGGTAATGTGTGGTTATTTGCCTCTTTTTGGCTTTTTTTCCACATCTCCAACGTTCATCAAGAATACACAGAAAGCAATTTAACATCACTCCCCAGACCCAGATAATGCAACATTCACAGTTGAATCTGTGAATGCAATGCGTGAACACGATTTCCAATTCAACAGAGCACTATTATCCCATTCTGACCGGGCACCCATTTTGGTGTCGGCATCATGTTATGCTTTAGCTATTGAAAAATAGCAGATCTACAAGCTCATATCGCGCCACCGAGTGGCGCGATACGAGCTTGTAGTTCTGCTATTTTTGAAAAATTGAAGAGCGACTGAATATTTTTAGAATCTGATCTCAGGTCAGAATGGGTTCATCAGACCAGTGTGTGTCCGGCGGAAACCTCGTATGAATCTGATCTCAGGTCAGAATGGGTTATAGCCACAGTAGTACCAGGCAACACAGCAGAACCGAACCTCCCGAGTCAGTACCGCAATCGCGGAAAACCAACGCACACAACACAAGCCACAACCAAACAACAATAGACCCCAATGGACTTCTTCCAACAATCAGATACACAGAAGGAACCTGCGATGCAATTGAATTTCTCACTCACCGCTTCTGATGGCTGTGATTAGCCCCATATGTGCCCTCTCTCTCCCTACGCTCATTCTGTAGCTCCGAGATGAGGTCACACAGTGGGCCCCCCTCCCACCGCGTTTCAGTTGAAAAGCTTTAGCGCCTCCCCGGCGCCTCCCCTGGTCGAAAATGTCCAACTGACTTCAGTTCACTCGACATGCACGCGCACACGCACACTTCCTTGATAAACATGGAAGCGACTGACAAAATATACGGGACGTAAAGGCTCAGTTCAAATCTCTAGTTGGATTTTCTGGGCCGATCCTAAGTTTGAATTAGTGTAAACCTACATGGGCCCTACACGTTTTGGATTAATGGTGTGGTAAGGATAAGAAACACTTATTGTGGAAACTTGCGCCGTTTCTGAAACGCGGTGGGAGGGGGGCCCAGTGTGTGACCTCATCTCGGAGCTACAGAATGAGCGTAGGGAGAGGGCAGATATGGGGCTAGCCACAACCAACAACAATAGACCCCAATGGACAAGTGGCACCACTTCCAACAGTCAGATACACAGAAGGAACCTGCAATGCAATTGAATCTCTCACTCACCGCTTCTGATGGCTGTGATATGTGCTGCTGTGAGCTGCACTCGATACATGTCCACCGCATGCGGACGGCGGTTAATGTGGCTTCAAACAGATTCAAAGAGGGACTTTAAATGAAGTCTAAATGTTAAGATATCCATTTCCATCCTGTGACAATGTTTCGTTCCAAATTCATTCATGCCAGAACTTTGAGTCATTGTCCATTTAAGCTCAACAACGCATTCAGGGATAGGTCTGCTTTCTAAGCACAAGTAAACAAAACAACTCTCTGCCACTTTAGTAAGGAAGAGAGTTCTGGAATTTGAAGTCTGGAAAAGTATGGAATAAAAAAAATGGAAAATGTGCGAGGAACCCTGAAGATAGCAGAAATAGTCTACAAGCTCGCAGAATGGCACAAAGTGCTTGTACATCTGCTAGTTTTTAATCAGAACCAGTGTGTGTCCAGTGGAAACCTCGTATGAATCTGATCTCAGGTCAGAATGATCTGACGGACCAAAACGTTGCTCTACGCTTCAATAAGATTCTGTAAGTGAAGACAGTATGTGCTGGATAACCAGAATAACCAAGGTTAAAATCTTAAAATGACACAGATGATTTCCCATTTGTAATGGGTTGATGGGTTTGGTCGAACAAGTACTCTGCATGTTCTCACATTTTTTAACAACCGTTTAAAAAAAAAATCTACAGTTGATTTCGTCAACAACAAAAAAATAATAATTGGCGGGCATTGATGGCGTCGTAATGCCTGAGTATTACACTTGGCTGCGTGGGCAGAAAATAAATAGCCAATCTGCTATTTTCAGAGCGCAACAAAGCATAAAATTGCATCTTATTGGTTGATGAAAATGTAGTTTCATCTGTGGAAAAAAGGTAGTCAACAAACACTTTTCATCATAGTTTCAGTTGGCGCAATTAACACTGGAGTGCAGTTACATTGAAGGGGGGGGGCAATGAAGTGTAATTATTGTCGCTGATGATACCCCCTTGTTCAATACAAGCATGGCATTCATTTACGACAAAACCTACAAAAACACCTACAAAAAAAACAATATGGAGATACGAGGTTTTCCACCGCCCGCCCGCACAGCGACGACGTCACGGCACAGGAATGACAGAGACGATGAACACTTGAAAGTGACAGTGTGAACACACAGATGCTTCATCACGGCCATCTGCGGGACTTGGATCCTATACTTTAACCCATTCTGACCTGAGATCAGATTCATACGAGGTTTCCACTGGACACACGCTGGTCTGACGAACCCATTCTGACCTGAGATCAGATTCTAAAAATGTCAGTCGTTCTTCGATTTTTCAAAAATAGCAGACCTACAAGCTCGTATCGCGCCACTCGGTGGCGCGATATGAGCTTGTAGATCTGCTATTTTTCAATAGCTAAAGCACGACATG
The DNA here is from genome assembly GCF_964188405.1 of Protomyctophum parallelum. NCBI lineage: Eukaryota > Metazoa > Chordata > Actinopteri > Myctophiformes > Myctophidae > Protomyctophum > Protomyctophum parallelum. The sequence goes on along the minus strand of NC_139716.1, from coordinate 11,311,005 downwards.
ATGCCAACACCAAAATGGGTGCCCGTTCAGAATGGGTTAACACCAACGTTCTCATTTTCTGAGCCATTTTGTTTCATTTCATGGCTCACACACGCACGCACGCACGCGAGAACGAGATTGTCGTAAACACAGACTCCAAATTGAAATGAAGGGCTCACACATCACAGATGAGTGGTTCTGTGTGTTGAATACATGTTTTGGAAGAGCTCTTATTCCAAAATGAGATAGGCCTATACGCATCTATCGACAGAGAAAATTAAACTGTACCTAGCCTACAGTATGTATGTGTGTATGTCCTTAACCCTTAACCCATTCTGACCTGAGATCAGATTCATACGAGGTTTCCGCCGGACACACACTGGTCTGATTAACCCATTCTGACCTGAGATCAGATTCTAGAAATGTCAGTCGCTCTTCGATTTTTCAAAAATAGCAGATCTACAAGCTCATATCGCGCCACCGAGTGGCGCGATACGAGCTTGTAGATCTGCTATTTTTAAATAGCTAAAGCATAACATGATGCCGACATCAAAATGGGTGCCCGTTCAGAATGGGTTAAGGTACTCTCGACTTCCTGCGCTCACATGAAATGCTCACAGCCTGCCATCTGCTGCTGCTGCTGCAAAAATGGATTCCGCTACTCACCGATATACCTAGATGGTTTTGTGGTGTCAAAAAACCTACTTTCCCTATCTAGTGGACGCGCTCTGGCCATTGGGGGGTCTTTCTATTGGCAAGATCTGTAGAGGGGCACAGTGGAGTAACTAAAACATTTTTTCTTCCGGTGAAATATTTTCTTTTTTGGACAAAAAATTGCATTTTATGCGTGAGGTGGGGCGCTCAGACTGCGCCCACTAGGGAAAGTATAGGCTTTCAATTTCACACAAAACTGCCTGTGTATTGGTGAGTAGCGAAAGTGCTCATTTCATTTTCAGATTCATGCGTGGGCAGGAAGTTGAAAGTAGTGTTAGTGCTAAGGAGAGGCCCCTTAACGCCATGGACCAGAGCGTTTACACGAGGAGTACTTTGAGGAAGTTTAAGCCATTCTGGGCGGGCACCCATTTTGGTGATGGCATCATGTTATGCTTTAGCTATTGAAAAATAGCAGATCTACAAGCTCATATCGCGCCACCGAGTGGCGCGATACGAGCTTAGAATGGGTTTAATCAGACCAGTGTGTGTCCAGTGGAAACCTCGTATGAATCTGATCTCAGGTCAGAATGGGTTAAAATATCTCTCCAGCACTAAGAGGCACACATTGCAGCGTGAGCGCACACACAGCACCACAACACGACACGCAACACCACAACAACACTGTGATCTCTGAACAGACATCATCTACTTGTCATCCTTGAGATTTATTATGCGTCAGGACGACTGCACTTAACCATCAGACAAGATGCATCTGTCGTCAAAACAAAGTCACAGGGGGAAGAAAAGAGTGTTTTGTCCTCAAGTTTCTTAAGAAAGAATGTCTTATACAGGCCATTACAGAAAAAAGCATGTCACGCAGCAGACGACATTATGTATCTCACTGTTAATGGTGTCATTAGAGGAAAAGCATGAACGCAATACTTTTAGCGGTTAAATCTCTTTCTCTTTAATTTTGTCGGTGTCGGGGTGGAAACCTTGTATGTCCAATTTTTTTTTTTTTGTATAATTATTGTTTGATAATTAATTAGTGAAAATAGCTGCTCTGTAAGCGTTGCACACCGGCTATTTTCTTTCTTTTTAGTTTCTTCCCCGACAAAACAAATTTCATCCATTTAAAACAAAAAGCATCAGCCCATGCGTCAGTAAGACAAATGTGCATGAGAAACTTTACTTTACAAAAAAAAAAAGTCCTAATGTTAAAACCAGACACCTGCAAAGAATGTGAGTGCATAAAATGGCTTGGTCGTTAGATAGATCATATTTAGGTCCTTTCAAACGGGCAGCGATTAACACGCCTATATAGTAATTCATTTTCAAAGAGACCTATGTTTATTTTCTGTACACGTGGAGAAGTCGAGGGGGCGACAACGCAAGCGCATTTACGTGGGGCGCGGTATACCGTGACATTGTCGCGCTATAATTTCGTGCACACGCCTTGCGACTGACCTGACCTTGATTTTGTTGAGCTTTTTTTTTTTTTTGCGCTTGTGTTGTCCGCACACCCCTCATGAGACCTGGAGCAGACCTGTCGTTGATCCAGGCGATAACGTCTGCGTTAATCGATGCCCTTCTTGAAAGTACCTTTTGGCTTCAAAGACGGAGCAATTCAATTAGCGGGTTATAAGATTAATGGAAGACCTAGCGAGAAAAGACCCCCGCACACGCCGCCTCCCTCATCGCCTCGCTGGCATAACGTCGACCGCAGGCACACGCCCAGAAGTTATTTGTCAGCGGCCTCTTTTAATCCGTGTTCAATAACGTTGAACAAGTGCGGAATAAGAGTCAGGACTGCAGTGAGATTCATTAATTCATTAGGGACGGGGAAAACCGATGGTGGAAGAGTGAACTAAGTGCAATATTGCTCAATTACTGTAATTGTTTGGTGCTTTTTACTTTACTTTAGTTCCATTTTTTTAATATACTTCATACGTACTTCTACTCTGCTATAGCCTACTGTACATCTCGAGGCAAATATTGTGTCATATTCCACTGCAATTATTTGAGAACTTTATAGTTTCTTCCACAACAAGAGTTATGACCTTGTAGATCGGCTATTTTTGAAAAATAATGGTTTTGATCACTTTCATTTTGGTACATTTCGATGCCCATACATTTGTAAAAAGTGTAATGCATGCCTTCTAGTTGGTGTAAGAGAGTATTTTGACATTATATGGTTAACTTCTTACCAGCTAAAACCCTGAGGGAAGTAGGCATTTCCTTCTAAAATGGAGGCATGACCCTTCATTCTTTATACATACACACAAAGCTAAAGTTTTAGCCTATAGGGGAAACAAAATGGTCTTCCAAATGATAATTAGCGTAGGATCCTTCGGATCACTTTGAGAGCGATTTGTTGGACGAGATAAATATTGACTTATTCGGAAAGTTGACTTATTATTTAGTATACGAGACGGAGATCGGTTTTCCTCGCCATCATGATCTCCATCTCCCTCCATGTTACAAAACATTGTGTTACTGCGGCACAGTGTTTAAAGGAGTAGTGAAACGGAAATGGTGAACAACATGAAAATGGTGTTTCAACATGAAACACCGGTCTGAAGTTTCTGAACCAATCAGAGCGTCGCATCCCTTCAGGCGATGGGACGGTAGCTAGGGACGGTGGCTAATGCTATGCGCAACAGCGTGGTGTTGTTTGTTTATAAATCAGATGGTCGGCCAGCTGTACCAGTTTACTGTTATGTGGCTTATTTCTACCCTATAATGTTTTCAGATACATATTCTAGCGTGATGATTAAGTTGAAAGCGAGTAATACGCTGTCTGGATGTTATCTGGAATGGAAATAAAAACGGAGTATTCTGTAATCAGTAGCAGCTGTGTTGGACGGAGGCACAAATATGGGGAATTAAACGGGTGAGCTTCATTGTTATTTGGCTTTTATCGACGTGTATCTCTACACGTCATCACGCAGCACGTTTTCGTTTTAATAAATAAATAATACAATCGTTTTTATGGACCTTTGATATAAAAACACACAGAAATGAGAATTTTCACATTTTTTTGGCATCCATTGTTAGGTATGCCCATATAATGACCACGGATATGGTCTAAAAGTGTGAAAAAACGTATTTTTCATTTCACTACTATTTGAGCCACGGACCACCATTTGCATGACATTTAGCCTCTCGGACCCAGAAACTAAAGAATATTTTGTTGTCGGATAAGATTTTGTCCACAATTCCATGCTAATTGTGTAGTCTTCCTGTTAAATTAAGCAATGCAGATGTTTAACAATAATGTAACTCTTGAGAGTGTAAAATTAAACCTGGACCCTCAAGAGCTAATTTGGTTATCTCCATCATTTAGTTGCGGGGACCACCTGGAAGCCCCGCAAGGACCACTGGTGGTCCCCGGACCACCGGTTGAAAACCACTGCTCTATAGATATGATCAATTAAAACGACTGTAATATAAAAAACGAACAGCCATTAAGCCATCAATAATGTATAGAACACATTGTAGTGTATTCTAAGTGGTTTCGAGACAGTTTAGGCAGGGAGCCATTATAGCCCATTCTGACCTGAGATCAGATTAAAAAAAATGTCTATTACATCCTGACAGTTTCATTATTAACCCATTCTGACCTGAGATCAGATTCTAAAAGTGTCTTTGATTTTTCAAAAATAGCAGACCTACAAGCTATCTGCTATTTTTCAATAGCTAAAACATAACATGATGCCAACACCAAAATGGGTGACCGGTCAGAATGGGATAGGCTAGTTAGGCAATTAAAGTGCCGTCGCAATTTAATACCATGCGGGATTTACACACTGCTTTTTAGCCCTGTATTCATTTCCATGTTTTAAACTGTACTTTCTGCACGTTTGAAACCGCTATGCGGCTATGGTGTCGGTATAGCCTATACTTGGAATTCACAAAAAGGTGTTCTCTAAACATTGATGAATTAATGACTTATATATTATGGTAAGTTTCATTGATCATATCTATAGAAAAAGTGTCTCTTACCATGAGAATATATCAGGCCGTTGTGTTGTGTTGGATCGTGTCCAGCGGTCAAGGGAAACATTATAATCGGACTCTAGGCTTGTTTCATTTTCTAAAGTGACGTTCCTTTATCGAGTGGCGACAAGGATCTGTGTGCCTGTGATCTGGCAAACTATGTTGCCTACTTTTAAATTAGTATGGCTGGTAATCCAGTCTGGCAGCGTGCCGCGGGTTTGACTCCCGATCCCGACGGCCTTTTCTGCGTGTCATCCCCCCCCCCCCCCCCATCTCTCCCCCTATTTCATGTCTGTTCCTGCCTATATACTGTCCCTATTCCTCTATAAAAAATAAAAAATAAAAATAAATACTGCCGTTTTTTTTATTACAAACCTATAGTAAGGGTTTAAATTGCCGCAAGCTGGTATGAATCATGACTGTGTCATTTTTTATCTAACACTATCTCTACTGCTAGCTGTTAGCATAAACTCCATGCTCCAGGGGCCAGCATAGGGGCCTCTTGTTATACACACACCATGTCACCACCGCAGCATTGGAATACGCACACACTCCTCCTTACCTCTCGTCAGAAGCGTTTACATGGCGCCCAGCATCGCAGTACTAGTACAAAGGCACAAATTAAATCCGAAATGTGGATGGAAGAAAATCTATAACAAGGACAGCGATCCTAGAATCTGAGTTATGACGGTTTGAAAATCCTCCTTTCAACTGCTTTGCACTGTGAATATATTATTTCCAATACCATAGTTGAAACGGTGGGGCGTTGCTATGGGAACCGGACCAATGTTAAAGGGATTGTGACATTAAAAAAAAAGGTTTTGGAATTGTTCTTGTTTTTTTTTAGGTTTTCTAATCTCAATTGCATCAAAAAAACATGAACTTTTAACATTCAGTAGATTTTCTGTGATCTGGGGGTTTTCTGGCTCAAACAGGTGCTCTGATTTGCCGGCAGTAAGTGACATCACTTACTGCAAATCCAAATATATGTCAATGTGATTTGCCAGCAGATGTCACTGTTTTCACTGTGTTGCCTGTTTTCATTGTAGCTCAAAAGGCCCAAAAACCCCAAAGAAAACTTCAGACCACAGAAAATCCACTGAATGTTCAAAATTCAGGTTTTTTGGGTGTAATTGAGGTCATTAAACCTAAAAGTTAAGTTAAAACTTAAGAACAATTGTTTTACTGTCTAATACAGAGGCTAAGTTGCAGACGTTAATTAAGATTAATAGTTTTACTAATAGTTTTTACACAGAAAAGATGTGCAGGACTTTACTTTATACCTCATAGCAGATCGCCACAATTATCTTTCAGCGTTGGGCTCGTTACAAAAAGAATATAACACAGAAGAGTGGGGAAAAGATTGTCCCTAAACTAGAAGATGTTGTGAATCCTAATTACAACCCAATTAGATTATATTTCTGAAGCAGTATTAACAGATGGTCAAGTCTTCCAATTCTAGGTAGAATTAATATTCTCAAAATTAAAATACTACCCAAGCTGTTATATTTGTTTCAGAATATCCTCTTTGTTGATTTCTTTCCTAAAATGGAAAAATTGTCCTGGCCTTTATATGGGCCGAAAAAGGGGTTAAATAATGGAAAGATGTTTTCTAAAGCAGAACTAAATACAAAATACCTTGTACAACTCAGAAGCTTTATAAGGGCTAAACAGGCAGACATTTTTGGCATTCTCTCTCCTCTGTCAATAATAGAGAAAGGGGCATCGAAAGGGGCATCATATCTGAGTTTCACTCTCTCTCTCTCTTTATTCTCTCCTGAATCCTCTGTCTGAATCTCAATTCAATGCACGGAAGTCTGATTTACAAGGAGAATTGACAATGGCGGAGTGGAGCACATATAGCCTGTATGGAGGCTCAACCTCAGATGGGACTCATGATGCAGGTGTATATCAGAAAGTAAATAAATGTAAATGCAGATATATTCCAGATACAGTAGTTGTATTAGACGTGGAGATGACAAAAGGTACACTGTTCCATTGTTTGTGGCCATGCCCAAGAGCGATAGAGTTCTGGGGAAGGAGTAAGGAGGGAGATACAGATCATATTGATAAATGTTGAGCTCAACGCACAACGTTTTCTATTAGGTCTTTACTCCAAGTGGTCATACGATGAAGAGGAGCTAGGAACAAAGATTTTTAGATTCATGTTTATTAAAGGAAAAAGGGGCTATTGCTTTATCATGGAAAAAGATAAGCAAACCGAGTATCGCTCAGTGGTTTAAGGGGCTAAATATACATGCCTTCCTTTGGAGAAGAAAAATCACTTACACTAAACAAAAGATGTTGTGGAGACGGTTTATTCAGTATGTTACTCTCACGGTCGATGATTTTATCTCATCTAATGGTCTGAAACCGGATAACTGGATAAGGACTCTGTTGGTGTTGCCAGTATAAGTGCAATTATTGCAACTGTAGGTCGCAGAATACTATGAAGTCAGTCCAGCAGGTGTACTACCTGTCAGTGGGGAGTGTTGGCTGGGAGTATGACTAAGGCCTCTCTGGGGGGGGGGGGGGGGGGGGGGGGGGTATCAACATCCTAATTCAGTATTTAAGTCCGACGTCATTTTGTAGTGCTGCGTTACGTCGGGTCCAAGTGGCACCAGCTCCCGTCCGCATCCCATTGTAAAATGGGTCTTAATGCTTCCAACTCGGGTAGAATTATTAATGTTTTGTACAAGTGTCCATGACAACAAAAATATATGATGTGGGGACAATAAAGACTATTATTATCATTATTATTGAAGGTGGCAACAGTCCATTTGCTCGGTAAAATATTTCGGGGGGATATTTAGAATGTGTGCAGGCTTGAGTATGTTGAATCTAGTTTGCATTAATGAGGATTTAGTTGACACAATATAAATAAAATGGCGATAGTATTCCGTGTGGGGCAGACGGCCTGTCACAGACAGATTTGGGAGAGCATCGCAGCTTTGTTGTTGCGAGGAAAGCGGTAAAATTAGACTTTCGTGGTTGTTTTCGTCTCAGATTTAGTCAGACGGAGCGTCACAGTATAACTCCATGGGGACACAAAAGCGACACAAAAGTAGGACCCGGAAGTATCTCAGGAGGGGGCGCTCACGTCACAGCTAAAATACTGAATACATCCTAATACTGGGGGGTCCAATTATGA